>NW_025721206.1:0-301910 GCF_922984935.1 Meles meles
TTGTTTAAAGATGGGAGAACAAGGCCGCACTCTAGGCAAGTTGTATACTCTAAGGGAAGGGCAGGCCAAGTCCCGAATGCTTCCAAAACGTATAATCGCTCTGAAGGTTAAGTCTCATAGGTGGCAGTGAGGTCCCAGGTAAGGAGAGATCTTACAACAAGGGCCGATTGTAAGGATTTTCAATACTCTTTAAGTTAAATTGAAGTGAAGCCCCTTATGCTTCCAAAACCTACAAACGCCCTGAAGATGAACACTCCTAAATCGCAATGTTTCCAGTGGAGGACAAGTGTTAGAACAAGGGCGGTCTGCTGGGCAGGTTGGACACTCTCAGCTAAGTGCTCACCAATGCGCTTCTGCTTCCAAAACGTCAAATCCCGCTGCATACCAAAACCCATTCTGGCAGTGTTTCCCCAGTTGAGGAAAGAAGTTAGAACAAGGACGGACTGTAGGCAAGTTGGATCATCTGAAGGAAGTGCACACCAAGTCCCATAGACTTCCCAATCCTATCATCGCTCTTAAGGTGAAGTCTCCTAAGGGGCAGTGTGTTCACAGTTCAGGAAAGAACTTAGAACAAAGGCGAACATAAGCCAGTTGGAAGCTCTGAGTCAAAGGCAGGCTATGGCCCTGACGCTTCCAAAACGTATGAAGGTTCCTAAGGCGAAGAGGCCGAAGCGGCCCTGGGTTGCCCGTTTAGGAAAGAACTTAGAACACGGGCAGAGTATAAGCCAGTTGGAACACTGAGTTCAGTGCACGTCCATCCCCAAATGCTTCCAAAACATATAATTGCACTTAGGGTGAAGTCTCATAGGTGGCAGTGTGTTCCCAGTTAAGGAAAGAATTTAGAACAAGGCCAGACTAGAAGCTTGTTGGATCCTCTGTGTTGAAGGGACACAAAGACGCTTAGGCTTCCAAAAGGGAAACGCGATCTTAAAGTGACGATTCAAAAATGGCACTGTGTTCCCAGTTGTGGAACGAAGTTAGAACCTGCGTGCACTCTAGGCAAGTTGCCTACTCTAAGTGCAAGCCCGCTTCCTGATGCTGCCAGGACGTACACTCGATCTTTGGTGAAGATTCCTATGTGGCTCTGTGTTCCCAGTTGTGGGAAGACGTGAGAACAAGGCGCACTATAGCCATGTTGCATACTCTAATGTAAGTGCATGCCAAGTCCCTTATGCTCCCAAAACGTCTAATCGCCCTTAGCGTTAAGTCTCCTAAGTGGCAGTGAGTTCCCAGTTGAGGGAAGGTGTTAGTACACGGGCGGACTCTAGACAGGTTGGAGACTCTGAGTTAAGAGCTTGCCAGTGCGCTTCTACTTCCAAAACGTAAAATCCAGCGGTATACGAAAACCCATTCTCGCAGTGTTTTCCCAGGTGAGGAAAGAAGTTAGAACAAGGACGGACTGTAGGCAAGTTGGATCATCTGAAGGAAGTGCACACCGAGTCCCACAGACTTCCCAATCCTATCATCGCTCTTAAGGTGAAGTCTCCTAAGTGGCATTGTGTTCACAGTTCAGGAAAGAACTTAGAACAAAGGCGAACATAAGCCAGTTGGAAGCTCGGAGTCAAAGGCAGGCTATGGCCCTGACGCTTCCAAAACGTATGAAGGCTCCTAAGGCGAAGAGGCCGAAGCGGCCCTGGGTTGCCCGTTCAGGAAAGAACTTAGAACACGGGCAGAGTATAAGCCAGTTGGAACACTGAGTTCAGTGCACGTCCATCCCCAAATGCTTCCAAAACATATAATTGCACTTAGGGTGAAGTCTCATAGGTGGCAGTGTGTTCCCAGTTAAGGAAAGAATTTAGAACAAGGCCAGACTAGAAGCTTGTTGGATCCTCTGTGTTGAAGGGACACAAAGACGCTTAGGCTTCCAAAAGGGAAACGCGATCTTAAAGTGACGATTCAAAAATGGCACTGTGTTCCCAGTTGTGGAACGAAGTTAGAACCTGCGTGCACTCTAGGCAAGTTGCCTACTCTAAGTGCAAGCCCGCTTCCTGATGCTGCCAGGACGTACACTCGATCTTTGGTGAAGATTCCTATGTGGCTGTGTGTTCCCAGTTGTGGGAAGACGTGAGAACAAGGCGCACTATAGCCATGTTGCATACTCTAATGTAAGTGCATGCCAAGTCCCTTATGCTCCCAAAACGTCTAATCGCCCTTAGCGTTAAGTCTCCTATGTGGCAGTGAGTTCCCCGTTGAGGGAAGGTGTTAGTACACGGGCGGACTCTAGACAGGTTGGAGACTCTGAGTTAAGAGCTTGCCAGTGCGCTTCTACTTCCAAAACGTAAAATCCAGCGGTATACGAAAACCCATTCTCGCAGTGTTTTCCCAGGTGAGGAAAGAAGTTAGAACAAGGACGGACTGTACGCAAGTTGGATCATCTGAAGGAAGTGCACACCGAGTCCCACAGACTTCCCAATCCTATCATCGCTCTTAAGGTGAAGTCTCCTAAGTGGCATTGTGTTCACAGTTCAGGAAAGAACTTAGAACAAAGGCGAACATAAGCCAGTTGGAAGCTCTGAGTCAAAGGCAGGCTATGGCCCTGACGCTTCCAAAACGTATGAAGGCTCCTAAGGCGAAGAGGCCGAAGCGGCCCTGGGTTGCCCGTTCAGGAAAGAACTTAGAACACGGGCAGAGTATAAGCCAGTTGGAACACTGAGTTCAGTGCACGTCCATCCCCAAATGCTTCCAAAACATATAATTGCACTTAGGGTGAAGTCTCATAGGTGGCAGTGTGTTCCCAGTTAAGGAAAGAATTTAGAACAAGGCCAGACTAGAAGCTTGTTGGATCCTCTGTGTTGAAGGGACACAAAGACGCTTAGGCTTCCAAAAGGGAAACGCGATCTTAAAGTGACGATTCAAAAATGGCACTGTGTTCCCAGTTGTGGAACGAAGTTAGAACCTGCATGCACTATAGGCAAGTTGCATACTCTAAGTGCAAGCCCGCTTCCTGATGCTGCCAGGATGTACACTCGATCTTTGGTGAGGATTCCTATGTGGCTGTGTGTTCCCAGTTGTGGGAAGACGTGAGAACAAGGCGCACTATAGCCATGTTGCATACTCTAATGTAAGTGCATGCCAAGTCCCTTATGCTCCCAAAACGTCTAATCGCCCTTAGCGTTAAGTCTCCTATGTGGCAGTGAGTTCCCAGTTGAGGAAAGGTGTTAGTACAAGGGCGGACTCTAGACAGGTTGGAGACTCTGAGTTAAGAGCTTGCCAGTGCGCTTCTACTTCCAAAACGTAAAATCCAGCGGTATACGAAAACCCATTCTCGCAGTGTTTTCCCAGGTGAGGAAAGAAGTTAGAACAAGGACGGACTGTAGGCAAGTTGGATCATCTGAAGGAAGTGCACACCGAGTCCCACAGACTTCCCAATCCTATCATCGCTCTTAAGGTGAAGTCTCCTAAGGGGCAGTGTGTTCACAGTTCAGGAAAGAACTTAGAACAAAGGCGAACATAAGCCAGTTGGAAGCTCTGAGTCAAAGGCAGGCTATGGCCCTGACGCTTCCAAAACGTATGAAGGCTCCTAAGGCGAAGAGGCCGACGCGGCCCTGGGTTGCCCGTTCAGGAAAGAACTTAGAACACGGGCAGAGTATAAGCCAGTTGGAACACTGAGTTCAGTGCACGTCCATCCCCAAATGCTTCCAAAACATATAATTGCACTTAGGGTGAAGTCTCATAGGTGGCAGTGTGTTCCCAGTTAAGGAAAGAATTTAGAACAAGGCCAGACTAGAAGCTTGTTGGATCCTCTGTGTTGAAGGGACACAAAGACGCTTAGGCTTCCAAAAGGGAAACGCGATCTTAAAGTGACGATTCAAAAATGGCACTGTGTTCCCAGTTGTGGAACGAAGTTAGAACCTGCGTGCACTCTAGGCAAGTTGCCTACTCTAAGTGCAAGCCCGCTTCCTGATGCTGCCAGGACGTACACTCGATCTTTGGTGAAGATTCCTATGTGGCTCTGTGTTCCCAGTTGTGGGAAGACGTGAGAACAAGGCGCACTATCGCCATGTTGCATACTCTAATGTAAGTGCATGCCAAGTCCCTTATGCTCCCAAAACGTCTAATCGCCCTTAGCGTTAAGTCTCCTAAGTGGCAGTGAGTTCCCAGTTGAGGGAAGGTGTTAGTACACGGGCGGACTCTAGACAGGTTGGAGACTCTGAGTTAAGAGCTTGCCAGTGCGCTTCTACTTCCAAAACGTAAAATCCAGCGGTATACGGAAACCCATTCTCGCAGTGTTTTCCCAGGTGAGGAAAGAAGTTAGAACAAGGACGGACTGTAGGCAAGTTGGATTCTCAGAAGGAAGTGCACACCAAGTCCCACAGACTTCCAAAACCTATCATCGCTCTTCAGGTGAAGTCTCCTAAGGGGCAGTGTGTTCACAGTTCAGGAAAGAACTTAGAACAAAGGCGAACATAAGCCAGTTGGAAGCTCTGAGTCAAAGGCAGGCTATGGCCCTGACGCTTCCAAAACGTATGAAGGCTCCTAAGGCGAAGAGGCCGAAGCGGCCCTGGGTTGCCCGTTCAGGAAAGAACTTAGAGCACGGGCAGAGTATAAGCCAGTTGGAACACTGAGTTCAGTGCACGTCCATCCCCAAATGCTTCCAAAACATATAATTGCACTTAGGGTGAAGTCTCATAGGTGGCAGTGTGTTCCCAGTTAAGGAAAGAATTTAGAACAAGGCCAGACTAGAAGCTTGTTGGATCCTCTGTGTTGAAGGGACACAAAGACGCTTAGGCTTCCAAAAGGGAAACGCGATCTTAAAGTGACGATTCAAAAATGGCACTGTGTTCCCAGTTGTGGAACGAAGTTAGAACCTGCGTGCACTATAGGCAAGTTGCATACTCTAAGTGCAAGCCCGCTTCCTGATGCTGCCAGGACGTACACTCGATCTTTGGTGAAGATTCCTATGTGGCTGTGTGTTCCCAGTTGTGGGAAGACGTGAGAACAAGGCGCACTATAGCCATGTTGCATACTCTAATGTAAGTGCATGCCAAGTCCCTTATGCTCCCAAAACGTCTAATCGCCCTTAGCGTTAAGTCTCCTATGTGGCAGTGAGTTCCCAGTTGAGGAAAGGTGTTAGTACAAGGGCGGACTCTAGACAGGTTGGAGACTCTGAGTTAAGAGCTTGCCAGTGCGCTTCTACTTCCAAAACGTAAAATCCTGCTGCATACGAAAACCCATTCTCGCAGTGTTTTCCCAGGTGAGGAAAGGAGTTAGAACAAGGACGGACTGTAGGCAAGTTGGATTCTCAGAAGGACATGCACACCAAGTCCCTTAGACTTCCAAAACCTACCATCGCTCTTCAGGTGAAGTCTCCTAAGGGGCAGTGTGTTCACAGTTCAGGAAAGATCTTAGAACTCAGGAGGACATAAGCAAGTTGGAAGCTCTAAGGAAAAATGCAGGCTAAGGCCCTGAGGCTTCCAAAACGTAAAAAGGCTCTTAAGGCGAAGAGGCCTCAGCGGCCCTGGGTTCCCAGTTCAGGAAAGAACTTAGAACAAGGGCGGACTACAAGCCAGTTGGATACTCTGAGTTCAGTGCACGTCCAGTCCGTTCTGTTTTCAAAACGTACAATCGCACTTCAGGTGAAGTCTCATCAGTGGCTCTGTGTTCCCACTTAAGGAAAGCATTTAGAACAAGGGCAGAGGAGAAGCTGGTTGGATCCTCTGAGTGACGGGCAGACAAAGACGCTTAGGCTTCCAAAACGTAAACGCGATCTTAAAGTGAAGATTCAAGAATGACACTGTGTTCCCAGTTGTGGAAAGAAGTTAGAACTTGGGCGTCCTCTAGGCAAGTTGCATACTCTAAGTGAACTGCACGCCAAGACCCTTATGCTTGCAAAACGCAAACTCTATCTTTAGAGGATATTCATATGTGGCTGTGTGTTCCCAGTTGTTTAAAGATGGGAGAACAAGGCCGCACTCTAGGCAAGTTGTATACTCTAAGGGAAGGGCAGGCCAAGTCCCGAATGCTTCCAAAACGTATAATCGCTCTGAAGGTTAAGTCTCATAGGTGGCAGTGAGGTCCCAGGTAAGGAGAGATCTTACAACAAGGGCCGAATGTAAGGATTTTCAATACTCTTTAAGTTAAATTGAAGTGAAGCCCCTTATGCTTCCAAAACCTACAAACGCCCTGAAGATGAACACTCCTAAATCGCAATGTTTCCAGGGGAGGACAAGTGTTAGAACAAGGGCGGTCTCTGGGCAGGTTGGACACTCTCAGCTAAGTGCTCACCAATGCGCTTCTGCTTCCAAAACGTCAAATCCCGCTGCATACGAAAACCCATTCTGGCAGTGTTTCCCCAGTTGAGGAAAGAAGTTAGAACAAGGACGGACTGTAGGCAAGTTGGATCATCTGAGGGAAGTGCACACCAAGTCCCATAGACTTCCCAATCCTATCATCGCTCTTAAGGTGAAGTCTCCTAAGTGGCATTGTGTTCACAGTTCAGGAAAGAACTTAGAACAAAGGCGAACATAAGCCAGTTGGAAGCTCTGTGTCAAATGCAGGCTATGGCCCTGACGCTTCCAAAACGTATGAAGGTTCCTAAGGCGAAGAGGCCGAAGCGGCCCTGGGTTGCCCGTTTAGGAAAGAACTTAGAACACGGGCAGAGTATAAGCCAGTTGGAACACTGAGTTCAGTGCACGTCCATCCCCAAATGCTTCCAAAACATATAATTGCACTTAGGGTGAAGTCTCATAGGTGGCAGTGTGTTCCCAGTTAAGGAAAGAATTTAGAACAAGGCCAGACTAGAAGCTTGTTGGATCCTCTGTGTTGAAGGGACACAAAGACGCTTAGGCTTCCAAAAGGGAAACGCGATCTTAAAGTGACGATTCAAAAATGGCACTGTGTTCCCAGTTGTGGAACGAAGTTAGAACCTGCGTGCACTCTAGGCAAGTTGCCTACTCTAAGTGCAAGCCCGCTTCCTGATGCTGCCAGGACGTACACTCGATCTTTGGTGAAGATTCCTATGTGGCTGTGTGTTCCCAGTTGTGGGAAGACGTGAGAACAAGGCGCACTATAGGCATGTTGCATACTCTAATGTAAGTGCATGCCAAGTCCCTTATGCTCCCAAAACGTCTAATCGCCCTTAGCGTTAAGTCTCCTAAGTGGCAGTGAGTTCCCAGTTGAGGGAAGGTGTTAGTACACGGGCGGACTCTAGACAGGTTGGAGACTCTGAGTTAAGAGCTTGCCAGTGCGCTTCTACTTCCAAAACGTAAAATCCAGCGGTATACGGAAACCCATTCTCGCAGTGTTTTCCCAGGTGAGGAAAGAAGTTAGAACAAGGACGGACTGTAGGCAATTTGGATCATCTGAAGGAAGTGCACACCGAGTCCCATAGACTTCCCAATCCTATCATCGCTCTTAAGGTGAAGTCTCCTAAGTGGCATTGTGTTCACAGTTCAGGAAAGAACTTAGAACAAAGGCGAACATAAGCCATTTGGAAGCTCTGAGTCAAAGGCAGGCTATGGCCCTGACGCTTCCAAAACGTATGAAGGCTCCTAAGGCGAAGAGGCCGAAGCGGCCCTGGGTTGCCCGTTCAGGAAAGAACTTAGAACACGGGCAGAGTATAAGCCAGTTGGAACACTGAGTTCAGTGCACGTCCATCCCCAAATGCTTCCAAAACATATAATTGCACTTAGGGTGAAGTCTCATAGGTGGCAGTGTGTTCCCAGTTAAGGAAAGAATTTAGAACAAGGCCAGACTAGAAGCTTGTTGGATCCTCTGTGTTGAAGGGACACAAAGACGCTTAGGCTTCCAAAAGGGAAACGCGATCTTAAAGTGACGATTCAAAAATGGCACTGTGTTCCCAGTTGTGGAACGAAGTTAGAACCTGCGTGCACTATAGGCAAGTTGCATACTCTAAGTGCAAGCCCGCTTCCTGATGCTGCCAGGACGTACACTCGATCTTTGGTGAAGATTCCTATGTGGCTCTGTGTGCCCAGTTGTGGGAAGACGTGAGAACAAGGCGCACTATAGCCATGTTGCATACTCTAATGTAAGTGCATGCCAAGTCCCTTATGCTCCCAAAACGTCTAATCTCCCTTAGCGTTAAGTCTCCTATGTAGCAGTGAGTTCCCAGTTGAGGAAAGGTGTTAGTACAAGGGCGGACTCTAGACAGGTTGGAGACTCTGAGTTAAGAGCTTGCCAGTGCGCTTCTACTTCCAAAACGTAAAATCCTGCGGCATACGAAAACCCATTCTCGCAGTGTTTTCCCAGGTGAGGAAAGAAGTTAGAACAAGGACGGACTGTAGGCAAGTTGGATTCTCAGAAGGACATGCACACCAAGTCCCTTAGACTTCCAAAACCTACCATCGCTCTTCAGGTGAAGTCTCCTAAGGGGCAGTGTGTTCACAGTTCAGGAAAGAACTTAGAACTCAGGAGGACATAAGCAAGTTGGAAGCTCTAAGGAAAAATGCAGGCTAAGGCCCTGAGGCTTCCAAAACGTAAAAAGGCTCTTAAGGCGAAGAGGCCTCAGCGGCCCTGGGTTCCCAGTTCAGGAAAGAACTTAGAACAAGGGCAGACTACAAGCCAGTTGGATACTCTGAGTTCAGTGCACGTCCAGTCCGTTCTGTTTTCAAAACGTACAATCGCACTTCAGGTGAAGTCTCATCAGTGGCTCTGTGTTCCCACTTAAGGAAAGCATTTAGAACAAGGGCAGAGGAGAAGCTGGTTGGATCCTCTGAGTGACGGGCACACAAAGACGCTGAGGCTTCCAAAACGTAAACGCGATCTTAAAGTGAAGATTCAAGAATGACACTGTGTTCCCAGTTGTGGAAAGAAGTTAGAACTTGGGCGTCCTCTAGGCAAGTTGCATACTCTAAGTGAACTGCACGCCAAGACCCTTATGCTTGCAAAACGCAAACTCTATCTTTAGAGGATATTCATATGTGGCTGTGTGTTCCCAGTTGTTTAAAGATGGGAGAACAAGGCCGCACTCTAGGCAAGTTGTATACTCTAAGGGAAGGGCAGGCCAAGTCCCGAATGCTTCCAAAACGTATAATCGCTCTGAAGGTTAAGTCTCATAGGTGGCAGTGAGGTCCCAGGTAAGGAGAGATCTTACAACAAGGGCCGATTGTAAGGATTTTCAATACTCTTTAAGTTAAATTGAAGTGAAGCCCCTTATGCTTCCAAAACCTACAAACGCCCTGAAGATGAACACTCCTAAATGGCAATGTTTCCAGTGGAGGACAAGTGTTAGAACAAGGGCGGTCTCTGGGCAGGTTGGACACTCTCAGCTAAGTGCTCACCAATGCGCTTCTGCTTCCAAAACGTCAAATCCCGCTGCATACCAAAACCCATTCTGGCAGTGTTTCCCCAGTTGAGGAAAGAAGTTAGAACAAGGACGGACTGTAGGCAAGTTGGATCATCTGAAGGAAGTGCACACCAAGTCCCATAGACTTCCCAATCCTATCATCGCTCTTAAGGTGAAGTCTCCTAAGTGGCATTGTGTTCACAGTTCAGGAAAGAACTTAGAACAAAGGCGAACATAAGACAGTTGGAAGCTCGGAGTCAAAGGCAGGCTATGGCCCTGACGCTTCCAAAACGTATGAAGGCTCCTAAGGCGAAGAGGCCGAAGCGGCCTTGGGTTGCCCGTTCAGGAAAGAACTTAGAACACGGGCAGAGTATAAGCCAGTTGGAACACTGAGTTCAGTGCACGTCCATCCCCAAATGCTTCCAAAATATATAATTGCACTTAGGGTGAAGTCTCATAGGTGGCAGTGTGTTCCCAGTTAAGGAAAGAATTTAGAACAAGGCCAGACTAGAAGCTTGTTGGATCCTCTGTGTTGAAGGGACACAAAGACGCTTAGGCTTCCAAAAGGGAAACGCGATCTTAAAGTGACGATTCAAAAATGGCACTGTGTTCCCAGTTGTGGAACGAAGTTAGAACCTGCGTGCACTATAGGCAAGTTGCCTACTCTAAGTGCAAGCCCGCTTCCTGATGCTGCCAGGACGTACACTCAATCTTTGGTGAAGATTCCTATGTGGCTGTGTGTTCCCAGTTGTGTGAAGACGTGAGAACAAGGCGCACTATAGCCATGTTGCATACTCTAATGTAAGTGCATGCCAAGTCCCTTATGCTCCCAAAACGTCTAATCGCCCTTAGCGTTAAGTCTCCTATGTGGCAGTGAGTTCCCCGTTGAGGGAAGGTGTTAGTACACGGGCGGACTCTAGACAGGTTGGAGACTCTGAGTTAAGAGCTTGCCAGTGCGCTTCTACTTCCAAAACGTAAAATCCTGCTGCATACGAAAACCCATTCTCGCAGTGTTTTCCCAGGTGAGGAAAGAAGTTAGAACAAGGACGGACTGTAGGCAAGTTGGATTCTCAGAAGGACATGCACACCAAGTCCCTTAGACTTCCAAAACCTACCATCGCTCTTCAGGTGAAGTCTCCTAAGGGGCAGTGTGTTCACAGTTCAGGAAAGAACTTAGAACTCAGGAGGACATAAGCAAGTTGGAAGCTCTAAGGAAAAATGCAGGCTAAGGCCCTGAGGCTTCCAAAACGTAAAAAGGCTCTTAAGGCGAAGAGGCCTCAGCGGCCCTGGGTTCCCAGTTCAGGAAAGAACTTAGAACAAGGGCAGACTACAAGCCAGTTGGATACTCTGAGTTCAGTGCACGTCCAGTCCGTTCTGTTTTCAAAACGTACAATCGCACTTCAGGTGAAGTCTCATCAGTGGCTCTGTGTTCCCACTTAAGGAAAGCATTTAGAACAAGGGCAGAGGAGAAGCTGGTTGGATCCTCTGAGTGACGGGCACACAAAGACGCTGAGGCTTCCAAAACGTAAACGCGATCTTAAAGTGAAGATTCAAGAATGACACTGTGTTCCCAGTTGTGGAAAGAAGTTAGAACTTGGGCGTCCTCTAGGCAAGTCGCATACTCTAAGTGAACTGCACGCCAAGACCCTTATGCTTGCAAAACGCAAACTCTATCTTTAGAGGATATTCATATGTGGCTGTGTGTTCCCAGTTGTTTAAAGATGGGAGAACAAGGCCGCACTCTAGGCAAGTTGTATACTCTAAGGGAAGGGCAGGCCAAGTCCCGAATGCTTCCAAAACGTATAATCGCTCTGAAGGTTAAGTCTCATAGGTGGCAGTGAGGTCCCAGGTAAGGAGAGATCTTACAACAAGGGCCGATTGTAAGGATTTTCAATACTCTTTAAGTTAAATTGAAGTGAAGCCCCTTATGCTTCCAAAACCTACAAACGCCCTGAAGATGAACACTCCTAAATCGCAATGTTTCCAGGGGAGGACAAGTGTTAGAACAAGGGCGGTCTCTGGGCAGGTTGGACACTCTCAGCTAAGTGCTCACCAATGCGCTTCTGCTTCCAAAACGTCAAATCCCGCTGCATACCAAAACCCATTCTGGCAGTGTTTCCCCAGTTGAGGAAAGAAGTTAGAACAAGGACGGACTGTAGGGAAGTTGGATCATCTGAGGGAAGTGCACACCAAGTCCCATAGACTTCCCAATCCTATCATCGCTCTTAAGGTGAAGTCTCCTAAGTGGCATTGTGTTCACAGTTCAGGAAAGAACTTAGAACAAAGGCGAACATAAGCCAGTTGGAAGCTCTGAGTCAAATGCAGGCTATGGCCCTGACGCTTCCAAAACGTATGAAGGTTCCTAAGGCGAAGAGGCCGAAGCGGCCCTGGGTTGCCCGTTTAGGAAAGAACTTAGAACACGGGCAGAGTATAAGCCAGTTGGAACACTGAGTTCAGTGCACGTCCATCCCCAAATGCTTCCAAAACATATAATTGCACTTAGGGTGAAGTCTCATAGGTGGCAGTGTGTTCCCAGTTAAGGAAAGAATTTAGAACAAGGCCAGACTAGAAGCTTGTTGGATCCTCTGTGTTGAAGGGACACAAAGACGCTTAGGCTTCCAAAAGGGAAACGCGATCTTAAAGTGACGATTCAAAAATGGCACTGTGTTCCCAGTTGTGGAACGAAGTTAGAACCTGCGTGCACTCTAGGCAAGTTGCCTACTCTAAGTGCAAGCCCGCTTCCTGATGCTGCCAGGACGTACACTCGATCTTTGGTGAAGATTCCTATGTGGCTGTGTGTTCCCAGTTGTGGGAAGACGTGAGAACAAGGCGCACTATAGCCATGTTGCATACTCTAATGTAAGTGCATGCCAAGTCCCTTATGCTCCCAAAACGTCTAATCGCCCTTAGCGTTAAGTCTCCTATGTGGCAGTGAGTTCCCCGTTGAGGGAAGGTGTTAGTACAAGGGCGGACTCTAGACAGGTTGGAGACTCTGAGTTAAGAGCTTGCCAGTGCGCTTCTACTTCCAAAACGTAAAATCCAGCGGTATACGGAAACCCATTCTCGCAGTGTTTTCCCAGGTGAGGAAAGAAGTTAGAACAAGGACGGACTGTAGGCAAGTTGGATCATCTGAAGGAAGTGCACACCGAGTCCCACAGACTTCCCAATCCTATCATCGCTCTTAAGGTGAAGTCTCCTAAGTGGCATTGTGTTCACAGTTCAGGAAAGAACTTAGAACAAAGGCGAACATAAGCCAGTTGGAAGCTCTGAGTCAAAGGCAGGCTATGGCCCTGACGCTTCCAAAACGTATGAAGGCTCCTAAGGCGAAGAGGCCGAAGCGGCCCTGGGTTGCCCGTTCAGGAAAGAACTAAGAGCACGGGCAGAGTATAAGCCAGTTGGAACACTGAGTTCAGTGCACGTCCATCCCCAAATGCTTCCAAAACATATAATTGCACTTAGGGTGAAGTCTCATAGGTGGCAGTGTGTTCCCAGTTAAGGAAAGAATTTAGAACAAGGCCAGACTAGAAGCTTGTTGGATCCTCTGTGTTGAAGGGACACAAAGACGCTTAGGCTTCCAAAAGGGAAACGCGATCTTAAAGTGACGATTCAAAAATGGCACTGTGTTCCCAGTTGTGGAACGAAGTTAGAACCTGCGTGCACTATAGGCAAGTTGCATACTCTAAGTGCAAGCCCGCTTCCTGATGCTGCCAGGACGTACACTCGATCTTTGGTGAAGATTCCTATGTGGCTGTGTGTTCCCAGTTGTGGGAAGACGTGAGAACAAGGCGCACTATAGCCATGTTGCATACTCTAATGTAAGTGCATGCCAAGTCCCTTATGCTCCCAAAACGTCTAATCGCCCTTAGCGTTAAGTCTCCTATGTGGCAGTGAGTTCCCAGTTGAGGAAAGGTGTTAGTACAAGGGCGGACTCTAGACAGGTTGGAGACTCTGAGTTAAGAGCTTGCCAGTGCGCTTCTACTTCCAAAACGTAAAATCCTGCTGCATACGAAAACCCATTCTCGCAGTGTTTTCCCACGTGAGGAAAGGAGTTAGAACAAGGACGGACTGTAGGCAAGTTGGATTCTCAGAAGGACATGCACACCAAGTCCCTTAGACTTCCAAAACCTACCATCGCTCTTCAGGTGAAGTCTCCTAAGGGGCAGTGTGTTCACAGTTCAGGAAAGATCTTAGAACTCAGGAGGACATAAGCAAGTTGGAAGCTCTAAGGAAAAATGCAGGCTAAGGCCCTGAGGCTTCCAAAACGTAAAAAGGCTCTTAAGGAGAAGAGGCCTCAGCGGCCCTGGGTTCCCAGTTCAGGAAAGAACTTAGAACAAGGGCAGACTACAAGCCAGTTGGATACTCTGAGTTCAGTGCACGTCCAGTCCGTTCTGTTTTCAAAACGTACAATCGCACTTCAGGTGAAGTCTCATCAGTGGCTCTGTGTTCCCACTTAAGGAAAGCATTTAGAACAAGGGCAGAGGAGAAGCTGGTTGGATCCTCTGAGTGACGGGCAGACAAAGACGCTTAGGCTTCCAAAACGTAAACGCGATCTTAAAGTGAAGATTCAAGAATGACACTGTGTTCCCAGTTGTGGAAAGAAGTTAGAACTTGGGCGTCCTCTAGGCAAGTTGCATACTCTAAGTGAACTGCACGCCAAGACCCTTATGCTTGCAAAACGCAAACTCTATCTTTAGAGGATATTCATATGTGGCTGTGTGTTCCCAGTTGTTTAAAGATGGGAGAACAAGGCCGCACTCTAGGCAAGTTGTATACTCTAAGGGAAGGGCAGGCCAAGTCCCGAATGCTTCCAAAACGTATAATCGCTCTGAAGGTTAAGTCTCATAGGTGGCAGTGAGGTCCCAGGTAAGGAGAGATCTTACAACAAGGGCCGATTGTAAGGATTTTCAATACTCTTTAAGTTAAATTGAAGTGAAGCCCCTTATGCTTCCAAAACCTACAAACGCCCTGAAGATGAACACTCCTAAATGGCAATGTTTCCAGGGGAGGACAAGTGTTAGAACAAGGGCGGTCTCTGGGCAGGTTGGACACTCTCAGCTAAGTGCTCACCAATGCGCTTCTGCTTCCAAAACGTCAAATCCCGCTGCATACCAAAACCCATTCTGGCAGTGTTTCCCCAGTTGAGGAAAGAAGTTAGAACAAGGACGGACTGTAGGCAAGTTGGATCATCTGAAGGAAGTGCACACCAAGTCCCATAGACTTCCCAATCCTATCATCGCTCTTAAGGTGAAGTCTCCTAAGTGGCATTGTGTTCACAGTTCAGGAAAGAACTTAGAACAAAGGCGAACATAAGCCAGTTGGAAGCTCTGAGTCAAATGCAGGCTATGGCCCTGACGCTTCCAAAACGTATGAAGGTTCCTAAGGCGAAGAGGCCGAAGCGGCCCTGGGTTGCCCGTTCAGGAAAGAACTTAGAACACGGGCAGAGTATAAGCCAGTTGGAACACTGAGTTCAGTGCACGTCCATCCCCAAATGCTTCCAAAACATATAATTGCACTTAGGGTGAAGTCTCATAGGTGGCAGTGTGTTCCCAGTTAAGGAAAGAATTTAGAACAAGGCCAGACTAGAAGCTTGTTGGATCCTCTGTGTTGAAGGGACACAAAGACGCTTAGGCTTCCAAAAGGGAAACGCGATCTTAAAGTGACGATTCAAAAATGGCACTGTGTTCCCAGTTGTGGAACGAAGTTAGAACCTGCATGCACTATAGGCAAGTTGCATACTCTAAGTGCAAGCCCGCTTCCTGATGCTGCCAGGACGTACACTCGATCTTTGGTGAAGATTCCTATGTGGCTCTGTGTTCCCAGTTGTGGGAAGACGTGAGAACAAGGCGCACTATAGCCATGTTGCATACTCTAATGTAAGTGCATGCCAAGTCCCTTATGCTCCCAAAACGTCTAATCGCCCTTAGCGTTAAGTCTCCTATGTGGCAGTGAGTTCCCAGTTGAGGAAAGGTGTTAGTACAAGGGCGGACTCTAGACAGGTTGGAGACTCTGAGTTAAGAGCTTGCCAGTGCGCTTCTACTTCCAAAACGTAAAATCCTGCTGCATACGAAAACCCATTCTCGCAGTGTTTTCCCACGTGAGGAAAGGAGTTAGAACAAGGACGGACTGTAGGCAAGTTGGATTCTCAGAAGGACATGCACACCAAGTCCCTTAGACTTCCAAAACCTACCATCGCTCTTCAGGTGAAGTCTCCTAAGGGGCAGTGTGTTCACAGTTCAGGAAAGATCTTAGAACTCAGGAGGACATAAGCAAGTTGGAAGCTCTAAGGAAAAATGCAGGCTAAGGCCCTGAGGCTTCCAAAACGTAAAAAGGCTCTTAAGGAGAAGAGGCCTCAGCGGCCCTGGGTTCCCAGTTCAGGAAAGAACTTAGAACAAGGGCAGACTACAAGCCAGTTGGATACTCTGAGTTCAGTGCACGTCCAGTCCGTTCTGTTTTCAAAACGTACAATCGCACTTCAGGTGAAGTCTCATCAGTGGCTCTGTGTTCCCACTTAAGGAAAGCATTTAGAACAAGGGCAGAGGAGAAGCTGGTTGGATCCTCTGAGTGACGGGCAGACAAAGACGCTTAGGCTTCCAAAACGTAAACGCGATCTTAAAGTGAAGATTCAAGAATGACACTGTGTTCCCAGTTGTGGAAAGAAGTTAGAACTTGGGCGTCCTCTAGGCAAGTTGCATACTCTAAGTGAACTGCACGCCAAGACCCTTATGCTTGCAAAACGCAAACTCTATCTTTAGAGGATATTCATATGTGGCTGTGTGTTCCCAGTTGTTTAAAGATGGGAGAACAAGGCCGCACTCTAGGCAAGTTGTATACTCTAAGGGAAGGGCAGGCCAAGTCCCGAATGCTTCCAAAACGTATAATCGCTCTGAAGGTTAAGTCTCATAGGTGGCAGTGAGGTCCCAGGTAAGGAGAGATCTTACAACAAGGGCCGATTGTAAGGATTTTCAATACTCTTTAAGTTAAATTGAAGTGAAGCCCCTTATGCTTCCAAAACCTACAAACGCCCTGAAGATGAACACTCCTAAATGGCAATGTTTCCAGGGGAGGACAAGTGTTAGAACAAGGGCGGTCTCTGGGCAGGTTGGACACTCTCAGCTAAGTGCTCACCAATGCGCTTCTGCTTCCAAAACGTCAAATCCCGCTGCATACCAAAACCCATTCTGGCAGTGTTTCCCCAGTTGAGGAAAGAAGTTAGAACAAGGACGGACTGTAGGCAAGTTGGATCATCTGAAGGAAGTGCACACCAAGTCCCATAGACTTCCCAATCCTATCATCGCTCTTAAGGTGAAGTCTCCTAAGTGGCATTGTGTTCACAGTTCAGGAAAGAACTTAGAACAAAGGCGAACATAAGCCAGTTGGAAGCTCTGAGTCAAATGCAGGCTATGGCCCTGACGCTTCCAAAACGTATGAAGGTTCCTAAGGCGAAGAGGCCGAAGCGGCCCTGGGTTGCCCGTTCAGGAAAGAACTTAGAACACGGGCAGAGTATAAGCCAGTTGGAACACTGAGTTCAGTGCACGTCCATCCCCAAATGCTTCCAAAACATATAATTGCACTTAGGGTGAAGTCTCATAGGTGGCAGTGTGTTCCCAGTTAAGGAAAGAATTTAGAACAAGGCCAGACTAGAAGCTTGTTGGATCCTCTGTGTTGAAGGGACACAAAGACGCTTAGGCTTCCAAAAGGGAAACGCGATCTTAAAGTGACGATTCAAAAATGGCACTGTGTTCCCAGTTGTGGAACGAAGTTAGAACCTGCATGCACTATAGGCAAGTTGCATACTCTAAGTGCAAGCCCGCTTCCTGATGCTGCCAGGACGTACACTCGATCTTTGGTGAAGATTCCTATGTGGCTCTGTGTTCCCAGTTGTGGGAAGACGTGAGAACAAGGCGCACTATAGCCATGTTGCATACTCTAATGTAAGTGCATGCCAAGTCCCTTATGCTCCCAAAACGTCTAATCGCCCTTAGCGTTAAGTCTCCTATGTGGCAGTGAGTTCCCAGTTGAGGAAAGGTGTTAGTACAAGGGCGGACTCTAGACAGGTTGGAGACTCTGAGTTAAGAGCTTGCCAGTGCGCTTCTACTTCCAAAACGTAAAATCCTGCTGCATACGAAAACCCATTCTCGCAGTGTTTTCCCAGGTGAGGAAAGAGGTTAGAACAAGGACGGACTGTAGGCAAGTTGGATCATCTGAAGGAAGTGCACACCGAGTCCCACAGACTTCCCAATCCTATCATCGCTCTTAAGGTGAAGTCTCCTAAGTGGCATTGTGTTCACAGTTCAGGAAAGAACTTAGAACAATGGCGAACATAAGCCAGTTGGAAGCTCGGAGTCAAAGGCAGGCTATGGCCCTGACGCTTCCAAAACGTATGAAGGCTCCTAAGGCGAAGAGGCCGAAGCGGCCTTGGGTTGCCCGTTCAGGAAAGAACTTAGAACACGGGCAGAGTATAAGCCAGTTGGAACACTGAGTTCAGTGCACGTCCATCCCCAAATGCTTCCAAAACATATAATTGCACTTAGGGTGAAGTCTCATAGGTGGCAGTGTGTTCCCAGTTAAGGAAAGAACTTAGAACAAGGCCAGACTAGAAGCTTGTTGGATCCTCTGTGTTGAAGGGACACAAAGACGCTTAGGCTTCCAAAAGGGAAACGCGATCTAAAAGTGACGATTCAAAAATGGCACTGTGTTCCCAGTTGTGGAACGAAGTTAGAACCTGCATGCACTATAGGCAAGTTGCATACTCTAAGTGCAAGCCCGCTTCCTGATGCTGCCAGGACGTACACTCGATCTTTGGTGAAGATTCCTATGTGGCTGTGTGTTCCCAGTTGTGGGAAGACGTGAGAATAAGGCGCACTATAGCCATGTTGCATACTCTAATGTAAGTGCATGCCAAGTCCCTTATGCTCCCAAAACGTCTATTCGCCCTTAGCGTTAAGTCTCCTATGTGGCAGTGAGTTCCCAGTTGAGGAAAGGTGTTAGTACAAGGGCGGACTCTAGACAGGTTGGAGACTCTGAGTTAAGAGCTTGCCAGTGCGCTTCTACTTCCAAAACGTAAAATCCTGCTGCATACGAAAACCCATTCTCACAGTGTTTTCCCAGGTGAGGAAAGAAGTTAGAACAAGGACGGACTGTAGGCAAGTTGGATCATCTGAAGGAAGTGCACACCGAGTCCCACAGACTTCCCAATCCTATCATCGCTCTTAAGGTGAAGTCTCCTAAGTGGCATTGTGTTCACAGTTCAGGAAAGAACTTAGAACAAAGGCGAACATAAGCCAGTTGGAAGCTCTGAGTCAAAGGCAGGCTATGGCCCTGACGCTTCCAAAACGTATGAAGGCTCCTAAGGCGAAGAGGCCGAAGCGGCCCTGGGTTGCCCGTTCAGGAAAGAACTTAGAACACGGGCAGAGTATAAGCCAGTTGGAACACTGAGTTCAGTGCACGTCCATCCCCAAATGCTTCCAAAACATATAATTGCACTTAGGGTGAAGTCTCATAGGTGGCAGTGTGTTCCCAGTTAAGGAAAGAATTTAGAACAAGGCCAGACTAGAAGCTTGTTGGATCCTCTGTGTTGAAGGGACACAAAGACGCTTAGGCTTCCAAAAGGGAAACGCGATCTTAAAGTGACGATTCAAAAATGGCACTGTGTTCCCAGTTGTGGAACGAAGTTAGAACCTGCGTGCACTATAGGCAAGTTGCCTACTCTAAGTGCAAGCCCGCTTCCTGATGCTGCCAGGACGTACACTCAATCTTTGGTGAAGATTCCTATGTGGCTGTGTGTTCCCAGTTGTGGGAAGACGTGAGAACAAGGCGCACTATAGCCATGTTGCATACTCTAATGTAAGTGCATGCCAAGTCCCTTATGCTCCCAAAACGTCTAATCGCCCTTAGCGTTATGTCTCCTATGTGGCAGTGAGTTCCCAGTTGAGGAAAGGTGTTAGTACAAGGGCGGACTCTAGACAGGTTGGAGACTCTGAGTTAAGAGCTTGCCAGTGCGCTTCTACTTCCAAAACGTAAAATCCAGCGGTATACGGAAACCCATTCTCGCAGTGTTTTCCCAGGTGAGGAAAGAAGTTAGAACAAGGACGGACTGTAGGCAAGTTGGATCATCTGAAGGAAGTGCACACCGAGTCCCATAGACTTCCCAATCCTATCATCGCTCTTAAGGTGAAGTCTCCTAAGTGGCATTGTGTTCACAGTTCAGGAAAGAACTTAGAACAAAGGCGAACATAAGCCAGTTGGAAGCTCTGAGTCAAAGGCAGGCTATGGCCCTGACGCTTCCAAAACGTATGAAGGCTCCTAAGGCGAAGAGGCCGAAGCGGCCCTGGGTTGCCCGTTCAGGAAAGAACTTAGAACACGGGCAGAGTATAAGCCAGTTGGAACACTGAGTTCAGTGCACGTCCATCCCCAAATGCTTCCAAAACATATAATTGCACTTAGGGTGAAGTCTCATAGGTGGCAGTGTGTTCCCAGTTAAGGAAGGAATTTAGAACAAGGCCAGACTAGAAGCTTGTTGGATCCTCTGTGTTGAAGGGACACAAAGACGCTTAGGCTTCCAAAAGGGAAACGCGATCTTAAAGTGACGATTCAAAAATGGCACTGTGTTCCCAGTTGTGGAACGAAGTTAGAACCTGCGTGCACTATAGGCAAGTTGCATACTCTAAGTGCAAGCCCGCTTCCTGATGCTGCCAGGACGTACACTCGATCTTTGGTGAAGATTCCTATGTGGCTCTGTGTGCCCAGTTGTGGGAAGACGTGAGAACAAGGCGCACTATAGCCATGTTGCATACTCTAATGTAAGTGCATGCCATGTCCCTTATGCTCCCAAAACGTCTAATCTCCCTTAGCGTTAAGTCTCCTATGTAGCAGTGAGTTCCCAGTTGAGGAAAGGTGTTAGTACAAGGGCGGACTCTAGACAGGTTGGAGACTCTGAGTTAAGAGCTTGCCAGTGCGCTTCTACTTCCAAAACGTAAAATCCTGCGGCATACGAAAACCCATTCTCGCAGTGTTTTCCCAGGTGAGGAAAGAAGTTAGAACAAGGACGGACTGTAGGCAAGTTGGATTCTCAGAAGGACATGCACACCAAGTCCCTTAGACTTCCAAAACCTACCATCGCTCTTCAGGTGAAGTCTCCTAAGGGGCAGTGTGTTCACAGTTCAGGAAAGAACTTAGAACTCAGGAGGACATAAGCAAGTTGGAAGCTCTAAGGAAAAATGCAGGCTAAGGCCCTGAGGCTTCCAAAACGTAAAAAGGCTCTTAAGGCGAAGAGGCCTCAGCGGCCCTGGGTTCCCAGTTCAGGAAAGAACTTAGAACAAGGGCAGACTACAAGCCAGTTGGATACTCTGAGTTCAGTGCACGTCCAGTCCGTTCTGTTTTCAAAACGTACAATCGCACTTCAGGTGAAGTCTCATCAGTGGCTCTGTGTTCCCACTTAAGGAAAGCATTTAGAACAAGGGCAGAGGAGAAGCTGGTTGGATCCTCTGAGTGACGGGCACACAAAGACGCTGAGGCTTCCAAAACGTAAACGCGATCTTAAAGTGAAGATTCAAGAATGACACTGTGTTCCCAGTTGTGGAAAGAAGTTAGAACTTGGGCGTCCTCTAGGCAAGTTGCATACTCTAAGTGAACTGCACGCCAAGACCCTTATGCTTGCAAAACGCAAACTCTATCTTTAGAGGATATTCATATGTGGCTGTGTGTTCCCAGTTGTTTAAAGATGGGAGAACAAGGCCGCACTCTAGGCAAGTTGTATACTCTAAGGGAAGGGCAGGCCAAGTCCCGAATGCTTCCAAAACGTATAATCGCTCTGAAGGTTAAGTCTCATAGGTGGCAGTGAGGTCCCAGGTAAGGAGAGATCTTACAACAAGGGCCGATTGTAAGGATTTTCAATACTCTTTAAGTTACATTGAAGTGAAGCCCCTTATGCTTCCAAAACCTACAAACGCCCTGAAGATGAACACTCCTAAATCGCAATGTTTCCAGGGGAGGACAAGTGTTAGAACAAGGGCGGTCTCTGGGCAGGTTGGACACCCTCAGCTAAGTGCTCACCAATGCGCTTCTGCTTCCAAAACGTCAAATCCCGCTGCATACGAAAACCCATTCTGGCAGTGTTTCCCCAGTTGAGGAAAGAAGTTAGAACAAGGACGGACTGTAGGCAAGTTGGATCATCTGAGGGAAGTGCACACCAAGTCCCATAGACTTCCCAATCCTATCATCGCTCTTAAGGTGAAGTCTCCTAAGTGGCATTGTGTTCACAGTTCAGGAAAGAACTTAGAACAAAGGCGAACATAAGCCAGTTGGAAGCTCTGAGTCAAATGCAGGCTATGGCCCTGACGCTTCCAAAACGTATGAAGGTTCCTAAGGCGAAGAGGCCGAAGCGGCCCTGGGTTGCCCGTTTAGGAAAGAACTTAGAACACGGGCAGAGTATAAGCCAGTTGGAACACTGAGTTCAGTGCACGTCCATCCCCAAATGCTTCCAAAACATATAATTGCACTTAGGGTGAAGTCTCATAGGTGGCAGTGTGATCCCAGTTAAGGAAAGAATTTAGAACAAGGCCAGACTAGAAGCTTGTTGGATCCTCTGTGTTGAAGGGACACAAAGACGCTTAGGCTTCCAAAAGGGAAACGCGATCTTAAAGTGACGATTCAAAAATGGCACTGTGTTCCCAGTTGTGGAACGAAGTTAGAACCTGCGTGCACTCTAGGCAAGTTGCCTACTCTAAGTGCAAGCCCGCTTCCTGATGCTGCCAGGACGTACACTCGATCTTTGGTGAAGATTCCTATGTGGCTGTGTGTTCCCAGTTGTGGGAAGACGTGAGAACAAGGCGCACTATAGCCATGTTGCATACTCTAATGTAAGTGCATGCCAAGTCCCTTATGCTCCCAAAACGTCTAATCGCCCTTAGCGTTAAGTCTCCTATGTGGCAGTGAGTTCCCAGTTGAGGAAAGGTGTTAGTACACGGGCGGACTCTAGACAGGTTGGAGACTCTGAGTTAAGAGCTTGCCAGTGCGCTTCTACTTCCAAAACGTAAAATCCAGCGGTATACGGAAACCCATTCTCGCAGTGTTTTCCCAGGTGAGGAAAGAAGTTAGAACAAGGACGGACTGTAGGCAAGTTGGATCATCTGAAGGAAGTGCACACCGAGTCCCACAGACTTCCCAATCCTATCATCGCTCTTAAGGTGAAGTCTCCTAAGTGGCATTGTGTTCACAGTTCAGGAAAGAACTTAGAACAAAGGCGAACATAAGCCAGTTGGAAGCTCGGAGTCAAAGGCAGGCTATGGCCCTGACGCTTCCAAAACGTATGAAGGCTCCTAAGGCGAAGAGGCCGAAGCGGCCTTGGGTTGCCCGTTCAGGAAAGAACTTAGAACACGGGCAGAGTATAAGCCAGTTGGAACACTGAGTTCAGTGCACGTCCATCCCCAAATGCTTCCAAAACATATAATTGCACTTAGGGTGAAGTCTCATAGGTGGCAGTGTGTTCCCAGTTAAGGAAAGAATTTAGAACAAGGCCAGACTAGAAGCTTGTTGGATCCTCTGTGTTGAAGGGACACAAAGACGCTTAGGCTTCCAAAAGGGAAACGTGATCTTAAAGTGACGATTCAAAAATGGCACTGTGT
Source organism: Meles meles (assembly GCF_922984935.1). NCBI lineage: Eukaryota > Metazoa > Chordata > Mammalia > Carnivora > Mustelidae > Meles > Meles meles. The sequence goes on from NW_025721206.1 coordinate 22,867, forward strand.
TCCCAGTTGTGGAACGAAGTTAGAACCTGCGTGCACTATAGGCAAGTTGCATACTCTAAGTGCAAGCCCGCTTCCTGATGCTGCCAGGACGTACACTCGATCTTTGGTGAAGATTCCTATGTGGCTGTGTGTTCCCAGTTGTGGGAAGACGTGAGAACAAGGCGCACTATAGCCATGTTGCATACTCTAATGTAAGTGCATGCCAAGTCCCTTATGCTCCCAAAACGTCTAATCGCCCTTAGCGTTAAGTCTCCTATGTAGCAGTGAGTTCCCAGATGAGGAAAGGTGTTAGTACAAGGGCGGACTCTAGACAGGTTGGAGACTCTGAGTTAAGAGCTTGCCAGTGCGCTTCTACTTCCAAAACGTAAAATCCTGCTGCATACGAAAACCCATTCTCGCAGTGTTTTCCCAGGTGAGGAAAGAAGTTAGAACAAGGACGGACTGTAGGCAAGTTGGATTCTCAGAAGGACATGCACACCAAGTCCCTTAGACTTCCAAAACCTACCATCGCTCTTCAGGTGAAGTCTCCTAAGGGGCAGTGTGTTCACAGTTCAGGAAAGAACTTAGAACTCAGGAGGACATAAGCAAGTTGGAAGCTCTAAGGAAAAATGCAGGCTAAGGCCCTGAGGCTTCCAAAACGTAAAAAGGCTCTTAAGGCGAAGAGGCCTCAGCGGCCCTGGGTTCCCAGTTCAGGAAAGAACTTAGAACAAGGGCAGACTACAAGCCAGTTGGATACTCTGAGTTCAGTGCACGTCCAGTCCGTTCTGTTTTCAAAACGTACAATCGCACTTCAGGTGAAGTCTCATCAGTGGCTCTGTGTTCCCACTTAAGGAAAGCATTTAGAACAAGGGCAGAGGAGAAGCTGGTTGGATCCTCTGAGTGACGGGCACACAAAGACGCTGAGGCTTCCAAAACGTAAACGCGATCTTAAAGTGAAGATTCAAGAATGACACTGTGTTCCCAGTTGTGGAAAGAAGTTAGAACTTGGGCGTCCTCTAGGCAAGTTGCATACTCTAAGTGAACTGCACGCCAAGACCCTTATGCTTGCAAAACGCAAACTCTATCTTTAGAGGATATTCATATGTGGCTGTGTGTTCCCAGTTGTTTAAAGATGGGAGAACAAGGCCGCACTCTAGGCAAGTTGTATACTCTAAGGGAAGGGCAGGCCAAGTCCCGAATGCTTCCAAAACGTATAATCGCTCTGAAGGTTAAGTCTCATAGGTGGCAGTGAGGTCCCAGGTAAGGAGAGATCTTACAACAAGGGCCGATGGTAAGGATTTTCAATACTCTTTAAGTTAAATTGAAGTGAAGCCCCTTATGCTTCCAAAACCTACAAACGCCCTGAAGATGAACACTCCTAAATGGCAATGTTTCCAGTGGAGGACAAGTGTTAGAACAAGGGCGGTCTCTGGGCAGGTTGGACACTCTCAGCTAAGTGCTCACCAATGCGCTTCTGCTTCCAAAACGTCAAATCCCGCTGCATACCAAAACCCATTCTGGCAGTGTTTCCCCAGTTGAGGAAAGAAGTTAGAACAAGGACGGACTGTAGGCAAGTTGGATCATCTGAAGGAAGTGCACACCAAGTCCCATAGACTTCCCAATCCTATCATCGCTCTTAAGGTGAAGTCTCCTAAGGGGCAGTGTGTTCACAGTTCAGGAAAGAACTTAGAACAAAGGCGAACATAAGCCAGTTGGAAGCTCTGAGTCAAAGGCAGGCTATGGCCCTGACGCTTCCAAAACGTATGAAGGTTCCTAAGGCGAAGAGGCCGAAGCGGCCCTGGGTTGCCCGTTTAGGAAAGAACTTAGAACACGGGCAGAGTATAAGCCAGTTGGAACACTGAGTTCAGTGCACGTCCATCCCCAAATGCTTCCAAAACATATAATTGCACTTAGGGTGAAGTCTCATAGGTGGCAGTGTGTTCCCAGTTAAGGAAAGAATTTAGAACAAGGCCAGACTAGAAGCTTGTTGGATCCTCTGTGTTGAAGGGACACAAAGACGCTTAGGCTTCCAAAAGGGAAACGCGATCTTAAAGTGACGATTCAAAAATGGCACTGTGTTCCCAGTTGTGGAACGAAGTTAGAACCTGCGTGCACTATAGGCAAGTTGCCTACTCTAAGTGCAAGCCCGCTTCCTGATGCTGCCAGGACGTACACTCGATCTTTGGTGAAGATTCCTATGTGGCTCTGTGTTCCCAGTTGTGGGAAGACGTGAGAACAAGGCGCACTATAGCCATGTTGCATACTCTAATGTAAGTGCATGCCAAGTCCCTTATGCTCCCAAAACGTCTAATCGCCCTTAGCGTTAAGTCTCCTAAGTGGCAGTGAGTTCCCAGTTGAGGGAAGGTGTTAGTACACGGGCGGACTCTAGACAGGTTGGAGACTCTGAGTTAAGAGCTTGCCAGTGCGCTTCTACTTCCAAAACGTAAAATCCAGCGGTATACGAAAACCCATTCTCGCAGTGTTTTCCCAGGTGAGGAAAGAAGTTAGAACAAGGACGGACTGTACGCAAGTTGGATCATCTGAAGGAAGTGCACACCGAGTCCCACAGACTTCCCAATCCTATCATCGCTCTTAAGGTGAAGTCTCCTAAGTGGCATTGTGTTCACAGTTCAGGAAAGAACTTAGAACAAAGGCGAACATAAGCCAGTTGGAAGCTCGGAGTCAAAGGCAGGCTATGGCCCTGACGCTTCCAAAACGTATGAAGGCTCCTAAGGCGAAGAGGCCGAAGCGGCCCTGGGTTGCCCGTTCAGGAAAGAACTTAGAACACGGGCAGAGTATAAGCCAGTTGGAACACTGAGTTCAGTGCACGTCCATCCCCAAATGCTTCCAAAACATATAATTGCACTTAGGGTGAAGTCTCATAGGTGGCAGTGTGTTCCCAGTTAAGGAAAGAATTTAGAACAAGGCCAGACTAGAAGCTTGTTGGATCCTCTGTGTTGAAGGGACACAAAGACGCTTAGGCTTCCAAAAGGGAAACGCGATCTAAAAGTGACGATTCAAAAATGGCACTGTGTTCCCAGTTGTGGAACGAAGTTAGAACCTGCGTGCACTCTAGGCAAGTTGCCTACTCTAAGTGCAAGCCCGCTTCCTGATGCTGCCAGGACGTACACTCGATCTTTGGTGAAGATTCCTATGTGGCTGTGTGTTCCCAGTTGTGGGAAGACGTGAGAACAAGGCGCACTATAGCCATGTTGCATACTCTAATGTAAGTGCATGCCAAGTCCCTTATGCTCCCAAAACGTCTAATCGCCCTTAGCGTTAAGTCTCCTATGTGGCAGTGAGTTCCCCGTTGAGGGAAGGTGTTAGTACATGGGCGGACTCTAGACAGGTTGGAGACTCTGAGTTAAGAGCTTGCCAGTGCGCTTCTACTTCCAAAACGTAAAATCCTGCTGCATACGAAAACCCATTCTCGCAGTGTTTTCCCAGGTGAGGAAAGAAGTTAGAACAAGGACGGACTGTAGGCAAGTTGGATTCTCAGAAGGACATGCACACCAAGTCCCTTAGACTTCCAAAACCTACCATCGCTCTTCAGGTGAAGTCTCCTAAAGGGCAGTGTGTTCACAGTTCAGGAAAGAACTTAGAACTCAGGAGGACATAAGCAAGTTGGAAGCTCTAAGGAAAAATGCAGGCTAAGGCCCTGAGGCTTCCAAAACTTAAAAAGGCTCTTAAGGCGAAGAGGCCTCAGCGGCCCTGGGTTCCCAGTTCAGGAAAGAACTTAGAACAAGGGCAGACTACAAGCCAGTTGGATACTCTGAGTTCAGTGCACGTCCAGTCCGTTCTGTTTTCAAAACGTACAATCGCACTTCAGGTGAAGTCTCATCAGTGGCTCTGTGTTCCCACTTAAGGAAAGCATTTAGAACAAGGGCAGAGGAGAAGCTGGTTGGATCCTCTGAGTGACGGGCACACAAAGACGCTGAGGCTTCCAAAACGTAAACGCGATCTTAAAGTGAAGATTCAAGAATGACACTGTGTTCCCAGTTGTGGAAAGAAGTTAGAACTTGGGCGTCCTCTAGGCAAGTTGCATACTCTAAGTGAACTGCACGCCAAGACCCTTATGCTTGCAAAACGCAAACTCTATCTTTAGAGGATATTCATATGTGGCTGTGTGTTCCCAGTTGTTTAAAGATGGGAGAACAAGGCCGCACTCTAGGCAAGTTGTATACTCTAAGGGAAGGGCAGGCCAAGTCCCGAATGCTTCCAAAACGTATAATCGCTCTGAAGGTTAAGTCTCATAGGTGGCAGTGAGGTCCCAGGTAAGGAGAGATCTTACAACAAGGGCCGATTGTAAGGATTTTCAATACTCTTTAAGTTAAATTGAAGTGAAGCCCCTTATGCTTCCAAAACCTACAAACGCCCTGAAGATGAACACTCCTAAATCGCAATGTTTCCAGGGGAGGACAAGTGTTAGAACAAGGGCGGTCTCTGGGCAGGTTGGACACTCTCAGCTAAGTGCTCACCAATGCGCTTCTGCTTCCAAAACGTCAAATCCCGCTGCATACGAAAACCCATTCTGGCAGTGTTTCCCCAGTTGAGGAAAGAAGTTAGAACAAGGACGGACTGTAGGCAAGTTGGATCATCTGAGGGAAGTGCACACCAAGTCCCATAGACTTCCCAATCCTATCATCGCTCTTAAGGTGAAGTCTCCTAAGTGGCATTGTGTTCACAGTTCAGGAAAGAACTTAGAACAAAGGCGAACATAAGCCAGTTGGAAGCTCTGAGTCAAATGCAGGCTATGGCCCTGACGCTTCCAAAACGTATGAAGGTTCCTAAGGCGAAGAGGCCGAAGCGGCCCTGGGTTGCCCGTTTAGGAAAGAACTTAGAACACGGGCAGAGTATAAGCCAGTTGGAACACTGAGTTCAGTGCACGTCCATCCCCAAATGCTTCCAAAACATATAATTGCACTTAGGGTGAAGTCTCATAGGTGGCAGTGTGTTCCCAGTTAAGGAAAGAATTTAGAACAAGGCCAGACTAGAAGCTTGTTGGATCCTCTGTGTTGAAGGGACACAAAGACGCTTAGGCTTCCAAAAGGGAAACGCGATCTTAAAGTGACGATTCAAAAATGGCACTGTGTTCCCAGTTGTGGAACGAAGTTAGAACCTGCGTGCACTATAGGCAAGTTGCCTACTCTAAGTGCAAGCCCGCTTCCTGATGCTGCCAGGACGTACACTCGATCTTTGGTGAAGATTCCTATGTGGCTGTGTGTTCCCAGTTGTGGGAAGACGTGAGAACAAGGCGCACTATAGCCATGTTGCATACTCTAATGTAAGTGCATGCCAAGTCCCTTATGCTCCCAAAACGTCTAATCGCCCTTAGCGTTAAGTCTCCTAAGTGGCAGTGAGTTCCCAGTTGAGGGAAGGTCTTAGTACACGGGCGGACTCTAGACAGGTTGGAGACTCTGAGTTAAGAGCTTGCCAGTGCGCTTCTACTTCCAAAACGTAAAATCCAGCGGTATACGGAAACCCATTCTCGCAGTGTTTTCCCAGGTGAGGAAAGAAGTTAGAACAAGGACGGACTGTAGGCAAGTTGGATCATCTGAAGGAAGTGCACACCGAGTCCCATAGACTTCCCAATCCTATCATCGCTCTTAAGGTGAAGTCTCCTAAGTGGCATTGTGTTCACAGTTCAGGAAAGAACTTAGAACAAAGGCGAACATAAGCCAGTTGGAAGCTCTGAGTCAAAGGCAGGCTATGGCCCTGACGCTTCCAAAACGTATGAAGGCTCCTAAGGCGAAGAGGCCGAAGCGGCCCTGGGTTGCCCGTTCAGGAAAGAACTTAGAACACGGGCAGAGTATAAGCCAGTTGGAACACTGAGTTCAGTGCACGTCCATCCCCAAATGCTTCCAAAACATATAATTGCACTTAGGGTGAAGTCTCATAGGTGGCAGTGTGTTCCCAGTTAAGGAAAGAATTTAGAACAAGGCCAGACTAGAAGCTTGTTGGATCCTCTGTGTTGAAGGGACACAAAGACGCTTAGGCTTCCAAAAGGGAAACGCGATCTTAAAGTGACGATTCAAAAATGGCACTGTGTTCCCAGTTGTGGAACGAAGTTAGAACCTGCATGCACTATAGGCAAGTTGCATACTCTAAGTGCAAGCCCGCTTCCTGATGCTGCCAGGATGTACACTCGATCTTTGGTGAGGATTCCTATGTGGCTGTGTGTTCCCAGTTGTGGGAAGACGTGAGAACAAGGCGCACTATAGCCATGTTGCATACTCTAATGTAAGTGCATGCCAAGTCCCTTATGCTCCCAAAACGTCTAATCGCCCTTAGCGTTAAGTCTCCTATGTGGCAGTGAGTTCCCAGTTGAGGAAAGGTGTTAGTACAAGGGCGGACTCTAGACAGGTTGGAGACTCTGAGTTAAGAGCTTGCCAGTGCGCTTCTACTTCCAAAACGTAAAATCCAGCGGTATACGAAAACCCATTCTCGCAGTGTTTTCCCAGGTGAGGAAAGAAGTTAGAACAAGGACGGACTGTAGGCAAGTTGGATCATCTGAAGGAAGTGCACACCGAGTCCCACAGACTTCCCAATCCTATCATCGCTCTTAAGGTGAAGTCTCCTAAGGGGCAGTGTGTTCACAGTTCAGGAAAGAACTTAGAACAAAGGCGAACATAAGCCAGTTGGAAGCTCTGAGTCAAAGGCAGGCTATGGCCCTGACGCTTCCAAAACGTATGAAGGCTCCTAAGGCGAAGAGGCCGACGCGGCCCTGGGTTGCCCGTTCAGGAAAGAACTTAGAACACGGGCAGAGTATAAGCCAGTTGGAACACTGAGTTCAGTGCACGTCCATCCCCAAATGCTTCCAAAACATATAATTGCACTTAGGGTGAAGTCTCATAGGTGGCAGTGTGTTCCCAGTTAAGGAAAGAATTTAGAACAAGGCCAGACTAGAAGCTTGTTGGATCCTCTGTGTTGAAGGGACACAAAGACGCTTAGGCTTCCAAAAGGGAAACGCGATCTTAAAGTGACGATTCAAAAATGGCACTGTGTTCCCAGTTGTGGAACGAAGTTAGAACCTGCGTGCACTCTAGGCAAGTTGCCTACTCTAAGTGCAAGCCCGCTTCCTGATGCTGCCAGGACGTACACTCGATCTTTGGTGAAGATTCCTATGTGGCTCTGTGTTCCCAGTTGTGGGAAGACGTGAGAACAAGGCGCACTATCGCCATGTTGCATACTCTAATGTAAGTGCATGCCAAGTCCCTTATGCTCCCAAAACGTCTAATCGCCCTTAGCGTTAAGTCTCCTATGTGGCAGTGAGTTCCCAGTTGAGGAAAGGTGTTAGTACAAGGGCGGACTCTAGACAGGTTGGAGACTCTGAGTTAAGAGCTTGCCAGTGCGCTTCTACTTCCAAAACGTAAAATCCTGCTGCATACGAAAACCCATTCTCGCAGTGTTTTCCCAGGTGAGGAAAGGAGTTAGAACAAGGACGGACTGTAGGCAAGTTGGATTCTCAGAAGGACATGCACACCAAGTCCCTTAGACTTCCAAAACCTACCATCGCTCTTCAGGTGAAGTCTCCTAAGGGGCAGTGTGTTCACAGTTCAGGAAAGATCTTAGAACTCAGGAGGACATAAGCAAGTTGGAAGCTCTAAGGAAAAATGCAGGCTAAGGCCCTGAGGCTTCCAAAACGTAAAAAGGCTCTTAAGGCGAAGAGGCCTCAGCGGCCCTGGGTTCCCAGTTCAGGAAAGAACTTAGAACAAGGGCGGACTACAAGCCAGTTGGATACTCTGAGTTCAGTGCACGTCCAGTCCGTTCTGTTTTCAAAACGTACAATCGCACTTCAGGTGAAGTCTCATCAGTGGCTCTGTGTTCCCACTTAAGGAAAGCATTTAGAACAAGGGCAGAGGAGAAGCTGGTTGGATCCTCTGAGTGACGGGCAGACAAAGACGCTTAGGCTTCCAAAACGTAAACGCGATCTTAAAGTGAAGATTCAAGAATGACACTGTGTTCCCAGTTGTGGAAAGAAGTTAGAACTTGGGCGTCCTCTAGGCAAGTTGCATACTCTAAGTGAACTGCACGCCAAGACCCTTATGCTTGCAAAACGCAAACTCTATCTTTAGAGGATATTCATATGTGGCTGTGTGTTCCCAGTTGTTTAAAGATGGGAGAACAAGGCCGCACTCTAGGCAAGTTGTATACTCTAAGGAAAGGGCAGGCCAAGTCCCGAATGCTTCCAAAACGTATAATCGCTCTGAAGGTTAAGTCTCATAGGTGACAGTGAGGTCCCAGGTAAGGAGAGATCTTACAACAAGGGCCGATTGTAAGGATTTTCAATACTCTTTAAGTTAAATTGAAGTGAAGCCCCTTATGCTTCCAAAACCTACAAACGCCCTGAAGATGAACACTCCTAAATCGCAATGTTTCCAGGGGAGGACAAGTGTTAGAACAAGGGCGGTCTCTGGGCAGGTTGGACACTCTCAGCTAAGTGCTCACCAATGCGCTTCTGCTTCCAAAACGTCAAATCCCGCTGCATACGAAAACCCATTCTGGCAGTGTTTCCCCAGTTGAGGAAAGAAGTTAGAACAAGGACGGACTGTAGGCAAGTTGGATCATCTGAGGGAAGTGCACACCAAGTCCCATAGACTTCCCAATCCTATCATCGCTCTTAAGGTGAAGTCTCCTAAGTGGCATTGTGTTCACAGTTCAGGAAAGAACTTAGAACAAAGGCGAACATAAGCCAGTTGGAAGCTCTGAGTCAAATGCAGGCTATGGCCCTGACGCTTCCAAAACGTATGAAGGTTCCTAAGGCGAAGAGGCCGAAGCGGCCCTGGGTTGCCCGTTTAGGAAAGAACTTAGAACACGGGCAGAGTATAAGCCAGTTGGAACACTGAGTTCAGTGCACGTCCATCCCCAAATGCTTCCAAAACATATAATTGCACTTAGGGTGAAGTCTCATAGGTGGCAGTGTGTTCCCAGTTAAGGAAAGAATTTAGAACAAGGCCAGACTAGAAGCTTGTTGGATCCTCTGTGTTGAAGGGACACAAAGACGCTTAGGCTTCCAAAAGGGAAACGCGATCTTAAAGTGACGATTCAAAAATGGCACTGTGTTCCCAGTTGTGGAACGAAGTTAGAACCTGCGTGCACTATAGGCAAGTTGCCTACTCTAAGTGCAAGCCCGCTTCCTGATGCTGCCAGGACGTACACTCGATCTTTGGTGAAGATTCCTATGTGGCTGTGTGTTCCCAGTTGTGGGAAGACGTGAGAACAAGGCGCACTATAGCCATGTTGCATACTCTAATGTAAGTGCATGCCAAGTCCCTTATGCTCCCAAAACGTCTAATCGCCCTTAGCGTTAAGTCTCCTAAGTGGCAGTGAGTTCCCAGTTGAGGGAAGGTCTTAGTACACGGGCGGACTCTAGACAGGTTGGAGACTCTGAGTTAAGAGCTTGCCAGTGCGCTTCTACTTCCAAAACGTAAAATCCAGCGGTATACGGAAACCCATTCTCGCAGTGTTTTCCCAGGTGAGGAAAGAAGTTAGAACAAGGACGGACTGTAGGCAAGTTGGATCATCTGAAGGAAGTGCACACCGAGTCCCATAGACTTCCCAATCCTATCATCGCTCTTAAGGTGAAGTCTCCTAAGTGGCATTGTGTTCACAGTTCAGGAAAGAACTTAGAACAAAGGCGAACATAAGCCAGTTGGAAGCTCTGAGTCAAAGGCAGGCTATGGCCCTGACGCTTCCAAAACGTATGAAGGCTCCTAAGGCGAAGAGGCCGAAGCGGCCCTGGGTTGCCCGTTCAGGAAAGAACTTAGAACACGGGCAGAGTATAAGCCAGTTGGAACACTGAGTTCAGTGCACGTCCATCCCCAAATGCTTCCAAAACATATAATTGCACTTAGGGTGAAGTCTCATAGGTGGCAGTGTGTTCCCAGTTAAGGAAAGAATTTAGAACAAGGCCAGACTAGAAGCTTGTTGGATCCTCTGTGTTGAAGGGACACAAAGACGCTTAGGCTTCCAAAAGGGAAACGCGATCTTAAAGTGACGATTCAAAAATGGCACTGTGTTCCCAGTTGTGGAACGAAGTTAGAACCTGCATGCACTATAGGCAAGTTGCATACTCTAAGTGCAAGCCCGCTTCCTGATGCTGCCAGGATGTACACTCGATCTTTGGTGAGGATTCCTATGTGGCTGTGTGTTCCCAGTTGTGGGAAGACGTGAGAACAAGGCGCACTATAGCCATGTTGCATACTCTAATGTAAGTGCATGCCAAGTCCCTTATGCTCCCAAAACGTCTAATCGCCCTTAGCGTTAAGTCTCCTATGTGGCAGTGAGTTCCCAGTTGAGGAAAGGTGTTAGTACAAGGGCGGACTCTAGACAGGTTGGAGACTCTGAGTTAAGAGCTTGCCAGTGCGCTTCTACTTCCAAAACGTAAAATCCAGCGGTATACGAAAACCCATTCTCGCAGTGTTTTCCCAGGTGAGGAAAGAAGTTAGAACAAGGACGGACTGTAGGCAAGTTGGATCATCTGAAGGAAGTGCACACCGAGTCCCACAGACTTCCCAATCCTATCATCGCTCTTAAGGTGAAGTCTCCTAAGGGGCAGTGTGTTCACAGTTCAGGAAAGAACTTAGAACAAAGGCGAACATAAGCCAGTTGGAAGCTCTGAGTCAAAGGCAGGCTATGGCCCTGACGCTTCCAAAACGTATGAAGGCTCCTAAGGCGAAGAGGCCGACGCGGCCCTGGGTTGCCCGTTCAGGAAAGAACTTAGAACACGGGCAGAGTATAAGCCAGTTGGAACACTGAGTTCAGTGCACGTCCATCCCCAAATGCTTCCAAAACATATAATTGCACTTAGGGTGAAGTCTCATAGGTGGCAGTGTGTTCCCAGTTAAGGAAAGAATTTAGAACAAGGCCAGACTAGAAGCTTGTTGGATCCTCTGTGTTGAAGGGACACAAAGACGCTTAGGCTTCCAAAAGGGAAACGCGATCTTAAAGTGACGATTCAAAAATGGCACTGTGTTCCCAGTTGTGGAACGAAGTTAGAACCTGCGTGCACTCTAGGCAAGTTGCCTACTCTAAGTGCAAGCCCGCTTCCTGATGCTGCCAGGACGTACACTCGATCTTTGGTGAAGATTCCTATGTGGCTCTGTGTTCCCAGTTGTGGGAAGACGTGAGAACAAGGCGCACTATCGCCATGTTGCATACTCTAATGTAAGTGCATGCCAAGTCCCTTATGCTCCCAAAACGTCTAATCGCCCTTAGCGTTAAGTCTCCTAAGTGGCAGTGAGTTCCCAGTTGAGGGAAGGTGTTAGTACACGGGCGGACTCTAGACAGGTTGGAGACTCTGAGTTAAGAGCTTGCCAGTGCGCTTCTACTTCCAAAATGTAAAATCCAGCGGTATACGGAACCCATTCTCGCAGTGTTTTCCCAGGTGAGGAAAGAAGTTAGAACAAGGACGGACTGTAGGCAAGTTGGATTCTCAGAAGGAAGTGCACACCAAGTCCCACAGACTTCCAAAACCTATCATCGCTCTTCAGGTGAAGTCTCCTAAGGGGCAGTGTGTTCACAGTTCAGGAAAGAACTTAGAACAAAGGCGAACATAAGCCAGTTGGAAGCTCTGAGTCAAAGGCAGACTATGGCCCTGACGCTTCCAAAACGTATGAAGGCTCCTAAGGCGAAGAGGCCGAAGCGGCCCTGGGTTGCCCGTTCAGGAAAGAACTTAGAGCACGGGCAGAGTATAAGCCAGTTGGAACACTGAGTTCAGTGCACGTCCATCCCCAAATGCTTCCAAAACATATAATTGCACTTAGGGTGAAGTCTCATAGGTGGCAGTGTGTTCCCAGTTAAGGAAAGAATTTAGAACAAGGCCAGACTAGAAGCTTGTTGGATCCTCTGTGTTGAAGGGACACAAAGACGCTTAGGCTTCCAAAAGGGAAACGCGATCTTAAAGTGACGATTCAAAAATGGCACTGTGTTCCCAGTTGTGGAACGAAGTTAGAACCTGCGTGCACTATAGGCAAGTTGCATACTCTAAGTGCAAGCCCGCTTCCTGATGCTGCCAGGACGTACACTCGATCTTTGGTGAAGATTCCTATGTGGCTGTGTGTTCCCAGTTGTGGGAAGACGTGAGAACAAGGCGCACTATAGCCATGTTGCATACTCTAATGTAAGTGCATGCCAAGTCCCTTATGCTCCCAAAACGTCTAATCGCCCTTAGCGTTAAGTCTCCTATGTGGCAGTGAGTTCCCAGTTGAGGAAAGGTGTTAGTACAAGGGCGGACTCTAGACAGGTTGGAGACTCTGAGTTAAGAGCTTGCCAGTGCGCTTCTACTTCCAAAACGTAAAATCCTGCTGCATACGAAAACCCATTCTCGCAGTGTTTTCCCAGGTGAGGAAAGGAGTTAGAACAAGGACGGACTGTAGGCAAGTTGGATTCTCAGAAGGACATGCACACCAAGTCCCTTAGACTTCCAAAACCTACCATCGCTCTTCAGGTGAAGTCTCCTAAGGGGCAGTGTGTTCACAGTTCAGGAAAGATCTTAGAACTCAGGAGGACATAAGCAAGTTGGAAGCTCTAAGGAAAAATGCAGGCTAAGGCCCTGAGGCTTCCAAAACGTAAAAAGGCTCTTAAGGCGAAGAGGCCTCAGCGGCCCTGGGTTCCCAGTTCAGGAAAGAACTTAGAACAAGGGCGGACTACAAGCCAGTTGGATACTCTGAGTTCAGTGCACGTCCAGTCCGTTCTGTTTTCAAAACGTACAATCGCACTTCAGGTGAAGTCTCATCAGTGGCTCTGTGTTCCCACTTAAGGAAAGCATTTAGAACAAGGGCAGAGGAGAAGCTGGTTGGATCCTCTGAGTGACGGGCAGACAAAGACGCTTAGGCTTCCAAAACGTAAACGCGATCTTAAAGTGAAGATTCAAGAATGACACTGTGTTCCCAGTTGTGGAAAGAAGTTAGAACTTGGGCGTCCTCTAGGCAAGTTGCATACTCTAAGTGAACTGCACGCCAAGACCCTTATGCTTGCAAAACGCAAACTCTATCTTTAGAGGATATTCATATGTGGCTGTGTGTTCCCAGTTGTTTAAAGATGGGAGAACAAGGCCGCACTCTAGGCAAGTTGTATACTCTAAGGAAAGGGCAGGCCAAGTCCCGAATGCTTCCAAAACGTATAATCGCTCTGAAGGTTAAGTCTCATAGGTGGCAGTGAGGTCCCAGGTAAGGAGAGATCTTACAACAAGGGCCGATTGTAAGGATTTTCAATACTCTTTAAGTTAAATTGAAGTGAAGCCCCTTATGCTTCCAAAACCTACAAACGCCCTGAAGATGAACACTCCTAAATCGCAATGTTTCCAGGGGAGGACAAGTGTTAGAACAAGGGCGGTCTCGGGGCAGGTTGGACACTCTCAGCTAAGTGCTCACCAATGCGCTTCTGCTTCCAAAACGTCAAATCCCGCTGCATACGAAAACCCATTCTGGCAGTGTTTCCCCAGTTGAGGAAAGAAGTTAGAACAAGGACGGACTGTAGGCAAGTTGGATCATCTGAGGGAAGTGCACACCAAGTCCCATAGACTTCCCAATCCTATCATCGCTCTTAAGGTGAAGTCTCCTAAGTGGCATTGTGTTCACAGTTCAGGAAAGAACTTAGAACAAAGGCGAACATAAGCCAGTTGGAAGCTCTGTGTCAAATGCAGGCTATGGCCCTGACGCTTCCAAAACGTATGAAGGTTCCTAAGGCGACGAGGCCGAAGCGGCCCTGGGTTGCCCGTTTAGGAAAGAACTTAGAACACGAGCAGAGTATAAGCCAGTTGGAACACTGAGTTCAGTGCACGTCCATCCCCAAATGCTTCCAAAACATATAATTGCACTTAGGGTGAAGTCTCATAGGTGGCAGTGTGTTCCCAGTTAAGGAAAGAATTTAGAACAAGGCCAGACTAGAAGCTTGTTGGATCCTCTGTGTTGAAGGGACACAAAGACGCTTAGGCTTCCAAAAGGGAAACGCGATCTTAAAGTGACGATTCAAAAATGGCACTGTGTTCCCAGTTGTGGAACGAAGTTAGAACCTGCGTGCACTCTAGGCAAGTTGCCTACTCTAAGTGCAAGCCCGCTTCCTGATGCTGCCAGGACGTACACTCGATCTTTGGTGAAGATTCCTATGTGGCTGTGTGTTCCCAGTTGTGGGAAGACGTGAGAACAAGGCGCACTATAGGCATGTTGCATACTCTAATGTAAGTGCATGCCAAGTCCCTTATGCTCCCAAAACGTCTAATCGCCCTTAGCGTTAAGTCTCCTAAGTGGCAGTGAGTTCCCAGTTGAGGGAAGGTGTTAGTACACGGGCGGACTCTAGACAGGTTGGAGACTCTGAGTTAAGAGCTTGCCAGTGCGCTTCTACTTCCAAAACGTAAAATCCAGCGGTATACGGAAACCCATTCTCGCAGTGTTTTCCCAGGTGAGGAAAGAAGTTAGAACAAGGACGGACTGTAGGCAAGTTGGATCATCTGAAGGAAGTGCACACCGAGTCCCATAGACTTCCCAATCCTATCATCGCTCTTAAGGTGAAGTCTCCTAAGTGGCATTGTGTTCACAGTTCAGGAAAGAACTTAGAACAAAGGCGAACATAAGCCATTTGGAAGCTCTGAGTCAAAGGCAGGCTATGGCCCTGACGCTTCCAAAACGTATGAAGGCTCCTAAGGCGAAGAGGCCGAAGCGGCCCTGGGTTGCCCGTTCAGGAAAGAACTTAGAGCACGGGCAGAGTATAAGCCAGTTGGAACACTGAGTTCAGTGCACGTCCATCCCCAAATGCTTCCAAAACATATAATTGCACTTAGGGTGAAGTCTCATAGGTGGCAGTGTGTTCCCAGTTAAGGAAAGAATTTAGAACAAGGCCAGACTAGAAGCTTGTTGGATCCTCTGTGTTGAAGGGACACAAAGACGCTTAGGCTTCCAAAAGGGAAACGCGATCTTAAAGTGACGATTCAAAAATGGCACTGTGTTCCCAGTTGTGGAACGAAGTTAGAACCTGCGTGCACTATAGGCAAGTTGCATACTCTAAGTGCAAGCCCGCTTCCTGATGCTGCCAGGACGTACACTCGATCTTTGGTGAAGATTCCTATGTGGCTGTGTGTTCCCAGTTGTGGGAAGACGTGAGAACAAGGCGCACTATAGCCATGTTGCATACTCTAATGTAAGTGCATGCCAAGTCCCTTATGCTCCCAAAACGTCTAATCGCCCTTAGCGTTAAGTCTCCTATGTGGCAGTGAGTTCCCAGTTGAGGAAAGGTGTTAGTACAAGGGCGGACTCTAGACAGGTTGGAGACTCTGAGTTAAGAGCTTGCCAGTGCGCTTCTACTTCCAAAACGTAAAATCCTGCTGCATACGAAAACCCATTCTCGCAGTGTTTTCCCAGGTGAGGAAAGGAGTTAGAACAAGGACGGACTGTAGGCAAGTTGGATTCTCAGAAGGACATGCACACCAAGTCCCTTAGACTTCCAAAACCTACCATCGCTCTTCAGGTGAAGTCTCCTAAGGGGCAGTGTGTTCACAGTTCAGGAAAGATCTTAGAACTCAGGAGGACATAAGCAAGTTGGAAGCTCTAAGGAAAAATGCAGGCTAAGGCCCTGAGGCTTCCAAAACGTAAAAAGGCTCTTAAGGAGAAGAGGCCTCAGCGGCCCTGGGTTCCCAGTTCAGGAAAGAACTTAGAACAAGGGCAGACTACAAGCCAGTTGGATACTCTGAGTTCAGTGCACGTCCAGTCCGTTCTGTTTTCAAAACGTACAATCGCACTTCAGGTGAAGTCTCATCAGTGGCTCTGTGTTCCCACTTAAGGAAAGCATTTAGAACAAGGGCAGAGGAGAAGCTGGTTGGATCCTCTGAGTGACGGGCAGACAAAGACGCTTAGGCTTCCAAAACGTAAACGCGATCTTAAAGTGAAGATTCAAGAATGACACTGTGTTCCCAGTTGTGGAAAGAAGTTAGAACTTGGGCGTCCTCTAGGCAAGTTGCATACTCTAAGTCAACTGCACGCCAAGACCCTTATGCTTGCAAAACGCAAACTCTATCTTTAGAGGATATTCATATGTGGCTGTGTGTTCCCAGTTGTTTAAAGATGGGAGAACAAGGCCGCACTCTAGGCAAGTTGTATACTCTAAGGGAAGGGCAGGCCAAGTCCCGAATGCTTCCAAAACGTATAATCGCTCTGAAGGTTAAGTCTCATAGGTGGCAGTGAGGTCCCAGGTAAGGAGAGATCTTACAACAAGGGCCGATTGTAAGGATTTTCAATACTCTTTAAGTTACATTGAAGTGAAGCCCCTTATGCTTCCAAAACCTACAAACGCCCTGAAGATGAACACTCCTAAATCGCAATGTTTCCAGGGGAGGACAAGTGTTAGAACAAGGGCGGTCTCTGGGCAGGTTGGACACTCTCAGCTAAGTGCTCACCAATGCGCTTCTGCTTCCAAAACGTCAAATCCCGCTGCATACCAAAACCCATTCTGGCAGTGTTTCCCCAGTTGAGGAAAGAAGTTAGAACAAGGACGGACTGTAGGCAAGTTGGATCATCTGAAGGAAGTGCACACCAAGTCCCATAGACTTCCCAATCCTATCATCGCTCTTAAGGTGAAGTCTCCTAAGTGGCATTGTGTTCACAGTTCAGGAAAGAACTTAGAACAAAGGCGAACATAAGCCAGTTGGAAGCTCTGAGTCAAATGCAGGCTATGGCCCTGACGCTTCCAAAACGTATGAAGGTTCCTAAGGCGAAGAGGCCGAAGCGGCCCTGGGTTGCCCGTTCAGGAAAGAACTTAGAACACGGGCAGAGTATAAGCCAGTTGGAACACTGAGTTCAGTGCACGTCCATCCCCAAATGCTTCCAAAACATATAATTGCACTTAGGGTGAAGTCTCATAGGTGGCAGTGTGTTCCCAGTTAAGGAAAGAATTTAGAACAAGGCCAGACTAGAAGCTTGTTGGATCCTCTGTGTTGAAGGGACACAAAGACGCTTAGGCTTCCAAAAGGGAAACGCGATCTTAAAGTGACGATTCAAAAATGGCACTGTGTTCCCAGTTGTGGAACGAAGTTAGAACCTGCATGCACTATAGGCAAGTTGCCTACTCTAAGTGCAAGCCCGCTTCCTGATGCTGCCAGGACGTACACTCGATCTTTGGTGAAGATTCCTATGTGGCTCTGTGTTCCCAGTTGTGGGAAGACGTGAGAACAAGGCGCACTATAGCCATGTTGCATACTCTAATGTAAGTGCATGCCAAGTCCCTTATGCTCCCAAAACGTCTAATCGCCCTTAGCGTTAAGTCTCCTATGTGGCAGTGAGTTCCCAGTTGAGGAAAGGTGTTAGTACAAGGGCGGACTCTAGACTGGTTGGAGACTCTGAGTTAAGAGCTTGCCAGTGCGCTTCTACTTCCAAAACGTAAAATCCTGCTGCATACGAAAACCCATTCTCGCAGTGTTTTCCCAGGTGAGGAAAGAGGTTAGAACAAGGACGGACTGTAGGCAAGTTGGATCATCTGAAGGAAGTGCACACCGAGTCCCACAGACTTCCCAATCCTATCATCGCTCTTAAGGTGAAGTCTCCTAAGTGGCATTGTGTTCACAGTTCAGGAAAGAACTTAGAACAATGGCGAACATAAGCCAGTTGGAAGCTCGGAGTCAAAGGCAGGCTATGGCCCTGACGCTTCCAAAACGTATGAAGGCTCCTAAGGCGAAGAGGCCGAAGCGGCCTTGGGTTGCCCGTTCAGGAAAGAACTTAGAACACGGGCAGAGTATAAGCCAGTTGGAACACTGAGTTCAGTGCACGTCCATCCCCAAATGCTTCCAAAACATATAATTGCACTTAGGGTGAAGTCTCATAGGTGGCAGTGTGTTCCCAGTTAAGGAAAGAACTTAGAACAAGGCCAGACTAGAAGCTTGTTGGATCCTCTGTGTTGAAGGGACACAAAGACGCTTAGGCTTCCAAAAGGGAAACGCGATCTAAAAGTGACGATTCAAAAATGGCACTGTGTTCCCAGTTGTGGAACGAAGTTAGAACCTGCATGCACTATAGGCAAGTTGCATACTCTAAGTGCAAGCCCGCTTCCTGATGCTGCCAGGACGTACACTCAATCTTTGGTGAAGATTCCTATGTGGCTGTGTGTTCCCAGTTGTGGGAAGACGTGAGAATAAGGCGCACTATAGCCATGTTGCATACTCTAATGTAAGTGCATGCCAAGTCCCTTATGCTCCCAAAACGTCTATTCGCCCTTAGCGTTAAGTCTCCTATGTGGCAGTGAGTTCCCAGTTGAGGAAAGGTGTTAGTACAAGGGCGGACTCTAGACAGGTTGGAGACTCTGAGTTAAGAGCTTGCCAGTGCGCTTCTACTTCCAAAACGTAAAATCCTGCTGCATACGAAAACCCATTCTCACAGTGTTTTCCCAGGTGAGGAAAGAAGTTAGAACAAGGACGGACTGTAGGCAAGTTGGATCATCTGAAGGAAGTGCACACCGAGTCCCACAGACTTCCCAATCCTATCATCGCTCTTAAGGTGAAGTCTCCTAAGTGGCATTGTGTTCACAGTTCAGGAAAGAACTTAGAACAAAGGCGAACATAAGCCAGTTGGAAGCTCTGAGTCAAAGGCAGGCTATGGCCCTGACGCTTCCAAAACGTATGAAGGCTCCTAAGGCGAAGAGGCCGAAGCGGCCCTGGGTTGCCCGTTCAGGAAAGAACTTAGAACACGGGCAGAGTATAAGCCAGTTGGAACACTGAGTTCAGTGCACGTCCATCCCCAAATGCTTCCAAAACATATAATTGCACTTAGGGTGAAGTCTCATAGGTGGCAGTGTGTTCCCAGTTAAGGAAAGAATTTAGAACAAGGCCAGACTAGAAGCTTGTTGGATCCTCTGTGTTGAAGGGACACAAAGACGCTTAGGCTTCCAAAAGGGAAACGCGATCTTAAAGTGACGATTCAAAAATGGCACTGTGTTCCCAGTTGTGGAACGAAGTTAGAACCTGCGTGCACTATAGGCAAGTTGCCTACTCTAAGTGCAAGCCCGCTTCCTGATGCTGCCAGGACGTACACTCGATCTTTGGTGAAGATTCCTATGTGGCTGTGTGTTCCCAGTTGTGGGAAGACGTGAGAACAAGGCGCACTATAGCCATGTTGCATACTCTAATGTAAGTGCATGCCAAGTCCCTTATGCTCCCAAAACGTCTAATCGCCCTTAGCGTTAAGTCTCCTATGTGGCAGTGAGTTCCCAGTTGAGGAAAGGTGTTAGTACAAGGGCGGACTCTAGACAGGTTGGAGACTCTGAGTTAAGAGCTTGCCAGTGCGCTTCTACTTCCAAAACGTAAAATCCAGCGGTATACGAAAACCCATTCTCGCAGTGTTTTCCCAGGTGAGGAAAGGAGTTAGAACAAGGACGGACTGTAGGCAAGTTGGATTCTCAGAAGGACATGCACACCAAGTCCCTTAGACTTCCAAAACCTACCATCGCTCTTCAGGTGAAGTCTCCTAAGGGGCAGTGTGTTCACAGTTCAGGAAAGATCTTAGAACTCAGGAGGACATAAGCAAGTTGGAAGCTCTAAGGAAAAATGCAGGCTAAGGCCCTGAGGCTTCCAAAACGTAAAAAGGCTCTTAAGGCGAAGAGGCCTCAGCGGCCCTGGGTTCCCAGTTCAGGAAAGAACTTAGAACAAGGGCGGACTACAAGCCAGTTGGATACTCTGAGTTCAGTGCACGTCCAGTCCGTTCTGTTTTCAAAACGTACAATCGCACTTCAGGTGAAGTCTCATCAGTGGCTCTGTGTTCCCACTTAAGGAAAGCATTTAGAACAAGGGCAGAGGAGAAGCTGGTTGGATCCTCTGAGTGACGGGCAGACAAAGACGCTTAGGCTTCCAAAACGTAAACGCGATCTTAAAGTGAAGATTCAAGAATGACACTGTGTTCCCAGTTGTGGAAAGAAGTTAGAACTTGGGCGTCCTCTAGGCAAGTTGCATACTCTAAGTGAACTGCACGCCAAGACCCTTATGCTTGCAAAACGCAAACTCTATCTTTAGAGGATATTCATATGTGGCTGTGTGTTCCCAGTTGTTTAAAGATGGGAGAACAAGGCCGCACTCTAGGCAAGTTGTATACTCTAAGGGAAGGGCAGGCCAAGTCCCGAATGCTTCCAAAACGTATAATCGCTCTGAAGGTTAAGTCTCATAGGTGGCAGTGAGGTCCCAGGTAAGGAGAGATCTTACAACAAGGGCCGATTGTAAGGATTTTCAATACTCTTTAAGTTAAATTGAAGTGAAGCCCCTTATGCTTCCAAAACCTACAAACGCCCTGAAGATGAACACTCCTAAATGGCAATGTTTCCAGTGGAGGACAAGTGTTAGAACAAGGGCGGTCTCTGGGCAGGTTGGACACTCTCAGCTAAGTGCTCACCAATGCGCTTCTGCTTCCAAAACGTCAAATCCCGCTGCATACCAAAACCCATTCTGGCAGTGTTTCCCCAGTTGAGGAAAGAAGTTAGAACAAGGACGGACTGTAGGCAAGTTGGATCATCTGAAGGAAGTGCACACCAAGTCCCATAGACTTCCCAATCCTATCATCGCTCTTAAGGTGAAGTCTCCTAAGTGGCATTGTGTTCACAGTTCAGGAAAGAACTTAGAACAAAGGCGAACATAAGCCAGTTGGAAGCTCTGTGTCAAATGCAGGCTATGGCCCTGACGCTTCCAAAACGTATGAAGGTTCCTAAGGCGACGAGGCCGAAGCGGCCCTGGGTTGCCCGTTTAGGAAAGAACTTAGAACACGAGCAGAGTATAAGCCAGTTGGAACACTGAGTTCAGTGCACGTCCATCCCCAAATGCTTCCAAAACATATAATTGCACTTAGGGTGAAGTCTCATAGGTGGCAGTGTGTTCCCAGTTAAGGAAAGAATTTAGAACAAGGCCAGACTAGAAGCTTGTTGGATCCTCTGTGTTGAAGGGACACAAAGACGCTTAGGCTTCCAAAAGGGAAACGCGATCTTAAAGTGACGATTCAAAAATGGCACTGTGTTCCCAGTTGTGGAACGAAGTTAGAACCTGCGTGCACTCTAGGCAAGTTGCCTACTCTAAGTGCAAGCCCGCTTCCTGATGCTGCCAGGACGTACACTCGATCTTTGGTGAAGATTCCTATGTGGCTGTGTGTTCCCAGTTGTGGGAAGACGTGAGAACAAGGCGCACTATAGGCATGTTGCATACTCTAATGTAAGTGCATGCCAAGTCCCTTATGCTCCCAAAACGTCTAATCGCCCTTAGCGTTAAGTCTCCTAAGTGGCAGTGAGTTCCCAGTTGAGGGAAGGTGTTAGTACACGGGCGGACTCTAGACAGGTTGGAGACTCTGAGTTAAGAGCTTGCCAGTGCGCTTCTACTTCCAAAACGTAAAATCCAGCGGTATACGGAAACCCATTCTCGCAGTGTTTTCCCAGGTGAGGAAAGAAGTTAGAACAAGGACGGACTGTAGGCAAGTTGGATCATCTGAAGGAAGTGCACACCGAGTCCCATAGACTTCCCAATCCTATCATCGCTCTTAAGGTGAAGTCTCCTAAGTGGCATTGTGTTCACAGTTCAGGAAAGAACTTAGAACAAAGGCGAACATAAGCCATTTGGAAGCTCTGAGTCAAAGGCAGGCTATGGCCCTGACGCTTCCAAAACGTATGAAGGCTCCTAAGGCGAAGAGGCCGAAGCGGCCCTGGGTTGCCCGTTCAGGAAAGAACTTAGAGCACGGGCAGAGTATAAGCCAGTTGGAACACTGAGTTCAGTGCACGTCCATCCCCAAATGCTTCCAAAACATATAATTGCACTTAGGGTGAAGTCTCATAGGTGGCAGTGTGTTCCCAGTTAAGGAAAGAATTTAGAACAAGGCCAGACTAGAAGCTTGTTGGATCCTCTGTGTTGAAGGGACACAAAGACGCTTAGGCTTCCAAAAGGGAAACGCGATCTTAAAGTGACGATTCAAAAATGGCACTGTGTTCCCAGTTGTGGAACGAAGTTAGAACCTGCGTGCACTATAGGCAAGTTGCATACTCTAAGTGCAAGCCCGCTTCCTGATGCTGCCAGGACGTACACTCGATCTTTGGTGAAGATTCCTATGTGGCTGTGTGTTCCCAGTTGTGGGAAGACGTGAGAACAAGGCGCACTATAGCCATGTTGCATACTCTAATGTAAGTGCATGCCAAGTCCCTTATGCTCCCAAAACGTCTAATCGCCCTTAGCGTTAAGTCTCCTATGTGGCAGTGAGTTCCCAGTTGAGGAAAGGTGTTAGTACAAGGGCGGACTCTAGACAGGTTGGAGACTCTGAGTTAAGAGCTTGCCAGTGCGCTTCTACTTCCAAAACGTAAAATCCTGCTGCATACGAAAACCCATTCTCGCAGTGTTTTCCCAGGTG
Organism: Meles meles; assembly: GCF_922984935.1. Taxonomy (NCBI): domain Eukaryota; kingdom Metazoa; phylum Chordata; class Mammalia; order Carnivora; family Mustelidae; genus Meles; species Meles meles. The sequence goes on from NW_025721206.1 coordinate 45,189, forward strand.
AGGAAAGGAGTTAGAACAAGGACGGACTGTAGGCAAGTTGGATTCTCAGAAGGACATGCACACCAAGTCCCTTAGACTTCCAAAACCTACCATCGCTCTTCAGGTGAAGTCTCCTAAGGGGCAGTGTGTTCACAGTTCAGGAAAGATCTTAGAACTCAGGAGGACATAAGCAAGTTGGAAGCTCTAAGGAAAAATGCAGGCTAAGGCCCTGAGGCTTCCAAAACGTAAAAAGGCTCTTAAGGAGAAGAGGCCTCAGCGGCCCTGGGTTCCCAGTTCAGGAAAGAACTTAGAACAAGGGCAGACTACAAGCCAGTTGGATACTCTGAGTTCAGTGCACGTCCAGTCCGTTCTGTTTTCAAAACGTACAATCGCACTTCAGGTGAAGTCTCATCAGTGGCTCTGTGTTCCCACTTAAGGAAAGCATTTAGAACAAGGGCAGAGGAGAAGCTGGTTGGATCCTCTGAGTGACGGGCAGACAAAGACGCTTAGGCTTCCAAAACGTAAACGCGATCTTAAAGTGAAGATTCAAGAATGACACTGTGTTCCCAGTTGTGGAAAGAAGTTAGAACTTGGGCGTCCTCTAGGCAAGTTGCATACTCTAAGTCAACTGCACGCCAAGACCCTTATGCTTGCAAAACGCAAACTCTATCTTTAGAGGATATTCATATGTGGCTGTGTGTTCCCAGTTGTTTAAAGATGGGAGAACAAGGCCGCACTCTAGGCAAGTTGTATACTCTAAGGGAAGGGCAGGCCAAGTCCCGAATGCTTCCAAAACGTATAATCGCTCTGAAGGTTAAGTCTCATAGGTGGCAGTGAGGTCCCAGGTAAGGAGAGATCTTACAACAAGGGCCGATTGTAAGGATTTTCAATACTCTTTAAGTTACATTGAAGTGAAGCCCCTTATGCTTCCAAAACCTACAAACGCCCTGAAGATGAACACTCCTAAATCGCAATGTTTCCAGGGGAGGACAAGTGTTAGAACAAGGGCGGTCTCTGGGCAGGTTGGACACTCTCAGCTAAGTGCTCACCAATGCGCTTCTGCTTCCAAAACGTCAAATCCCGCTGCATACCAAAACCCATTCTGGCAGTGTTTCCCCAGTTGAGGAAAGAAGTTAGAACAAGGACGGACTGTAGGCAAGTTGGATCATCTGAAGGAAGTGCACACCAAGTCCCATAGACTTCCCAATCCTATCATCGCTCTTAAGGTGAAGTCTCCTAAGTGGCATTGTGTTCACAGTTCAGGAAAGAACTTAGAACAAAGGCGAACATAAGCCAGTTGGAAGCTCTGAGTCAAATGCAGGCTATGGCCCTGACGCTTCCAAAACGTATGAAGGTTCCTAAGGCGAAGAGGCCGAAGCGGCCCTGGGTTGCCCGTTCAGGAAAGAACTTAGAACACGGGCAGAGTATAAGCCAGTTGGAACACTGAGTTCAGTGCACGTCCATCCCCAAATGCTTCCAAAACATATAATTGCACTTAGGGTGAAGTCTCATAGGTGGCAGTGTGTTCCCAGTTAAGGAAAGAATTTAGAACAAGGCCAGACTAGAAGCTTGTTGGATCCTCTGTGTTGAAGGGACACAAAGACGCTTAGGCTTCCAAAAGGGAAACGCGATCTTAAAGTGACGATTCAAAAATGGCACTGTGTTCCCAGTTGTGGAACGAAGTTAGAACCTGCATGCACTATAGGCAAGTTGCCTACTCTAAGTGCAAGCCCGCTTCCTGATGCTGCCAGGACGTACACTCGATCTTTGGTGAAGATTCCTATGTGGCTCTGTGTTCCCAGTTGTGGGAAGACGTGAGAACAAGGCGCACTATAGCCATGTTGCATACTCTAATGTAAGTGCATGCCAAGTCCCTTATGCTCCCAAAACGTCTAATCGCCCTTAGCGTTAAGTCTCCTATGTGGCAGTGAGTTCCCAGTTGAGGAAAGGTGTTAGTACAAGGGCGGACTCTAGACTGGTTGGAGACTCTGAGTTAAGAGCTTGCCAGTGCGCTTCTACTTCCAAAACGTAAAATCCTGCTGCATACGAAAACCCATTCTCGCAGTGTTTTCCCAGGTGAGGAAAGAGGTTAGAACAAGGACGGACTGTAGGCAAGTTGGATCATCTGAAGGAAGTGCACACCGAGTCCCACAGACTTCCCAATCCTATCATCGCTCTTAAGGTGAAGTCTCCTAAGTGGCATTGTGTTCACAGTTCAGGAAAGAACTTAGAACAATGGCGAACATAAGCCAGTTGGAAGCTCGGAGTCAAAGGCAGGCTATGGCCCTGACGCTTCCAAAACGTATGAAGGCTCCTAAGGCGAAGAGGCCGAAGCGGCCTTGGGTTGCCCGTTCAGGAAAGAACTTAGAACACGGGCAGAGTATAAGCCAGTTGGAACACTGAGTTCAGTGCACGTCCATCCCCAAATGCTTCCAAAACATATAATTGCACTTAGGGTGAAGTCTCATAGGTGGCAGTGTGTTCCCAGTTAAGGAAAGAACTTAGAACAAGGCCAGACTAGAAGCTTGTTGGATCCTCTGTGTTGAAGGGACACAAAGACGCTTAGGCTTCCAAAAGGGAAACGCGATCTAAAAGTGACGATTCAAAAATGGCACTGTGTTCCCAGTTGTGGAACGAAGTTAGAACCTGCATGCACTATAGGCAAGTTGCATACTCTAAGTGCAAGCCCGCTTCCTGATGCTGCCAGGACGTACACTCAATCTTTGGTGAAGATTCCTATGTGGCTGTGTGTTCCCAGTTGTGGGAAGACGTGAGAATAAGGCGCACTATAGCCATGTTGCATACTCTAATGTAAGTGCATGCCAAGTCCCTTATGCTCCCAAAACGTCTATTCGCCCTTAGCGTTAAGTCTCCTATGTGGCAGTGAGTTCCCAGTTGAGGAAAGGTGTTAGTACAAGGGCGGACTCTAGACAGGTTGGAGACTCTGAGTTAAGAGCTTGCCAGTGCGCTTCTACTTCCAAAACGTAAAATCCTGCTGCATACGAAAACCCATTCTCACAGTGTTTTCCCAGGTGAGGAAAGAAGTTAGAACAAGGACGGACTGTAGGCAAGTTGGATCATCTGAAGGAAGTGCACACCGAGTCCCACAGACTTCCCAATCCTATCATCGCTCTTAAGGTGAAGTCTCCTAAGTGGCATTGTGTTCACAGTTCAGGAAAGAACTTAGAACAAAGGCGAACATAAGCCAGTTGGAAGCTCTGAGTCAAAGGCAGGCTATGGCCCTGACGCTTCCAAAACGTATGAAGGCTCCTAAGGCGAAGAGGCCGAAGCGGCCCTGGGTTGCCCGTTCAGGAAAGAACTTAGAACACGGGCAGAGTATAAGCCAGTTGGAACACTGAGTTCAGTGCACGTCCATCCCCAAATGCTTCCAAAACATATAATTGCACTTAGGGTGAAGTCTCATAGGTGGCAGTGTGTTCCCAGTTAAGGAAAGAATTTAGAACAAGGCCAGACTAGAAGCTTGTTGGATCCTCTGTGTTGAAGGGACACAAAGACGCTTAGGCTTCCAAAAGGGAAACGCGATCTTAAAGTGACGATTCAAAAATGGCACTGTGTTCCCAGTTGTGGAACGAAGTTAGAACCTGCGTGCACTATAGGCAAGTTGCCTACTCTAAGTGCAAGCCCGCTTCCTGATGCTGCCAGGACGTACACTCGATCTTTGGTGAAGATTCCTATGTGGCTGTGTGTTCCCAGTTGTGGGAAGACGTGAGAACAAGGCGCACTATAGCCATGTTGCATACTCTAATGTAAGTGCATGCCAAGTCCCTTATGCTCCCAAAACGTCTAATCGCCCTTAGCGTTAAGTCTCCTATGTGGCAGTGAGTTCCCAGTTGAGGAAAGGTGTTAGTACAAGGGCGGACTCTAGACAGGTTGGAGACTCTGAGTTAAGAGCTTGCCAGTGCGCTTCTACTTCCAAAACGTAAAATCCAGCGGTATACGAAAACCCATTCTCGCAGTGTTTTCCCAGGTGAGGAAAGGAGTTAGAACAAGGACGGACTGTAGGCAAGTTGGATTCTCAGAAGGACATGCACACCAAGTCCCTTAGACTTCCAAAACCTACCATCGCTCTTCAGGTGAAGTCTCCTAAGGGGCAGTGTGTTCACAGTTCAGGAAAGATCTTAGAACTCAGGAGGACATAAGCAAGTTGGAAGCTCTAAGGAAAAATGCAGGCTAAGGCCCTGAGGCTTCCAAAACGTAAAAAGGCTCTTAAGGCGAAGAGGCCTCAGCGGCCCTGGGTTCCCAGTTCAGGAAAGAACTTAGAACAAGGGCGGACTACAAGCCAGTTGGATACTCTGAGTTCAGTGCACGTCCAGTCCGTTCTGTTTTCAAAACGTACAATCGCACTTCAGGTGAAGTCTCATCAGTGGCTCTGTGTTCCCACTTAAGGAAAGCATTTAGAACAAGGGCAGAGGAGAAGCTGGTTGGATCCTCTGAGTGACGGGCAGACAAAGACGCTTAGGCTTCCAAAACGTAAACGCGATCTTAAAGTGAAGATTCAAGAATGACACTGTGTTCCCAGTTGTGGAAAGAAGTTAGAACTTGGGCGTCCTCTAGGCAAGTTGCATACTCTAAGTGAACTGCACGCCAAGACCCTTATGCTTGCAAAACGCAAACTCTATCTTTAGAGGATATTCATATGTGGCTGTGTGTTCCCAGTTGTTTAAAGATGGGAGAACAAGGCCGCACTCTAGGCAAGTTGTATACTCTAAGGGAAGGGCAGGCCAAGTCCCGAATGCTTCCAAAACGTATAATCGCTCTGAAGGTTAAGTCTCATAGGTGGCAGTGAGGTCCCAGGTAAGGAGAGATCTTACAACAAGGGCCGATTGTAAGGATTTTCAATACTCTTTAAGTTAAATTGAAGTGAAGCCCCTTATGCTTCCAAAACCTACAAACGCCCTGAAGATGAACACTCCTAAATGGCAATGTTTCCAGTGGAGGACAAGTGTTAGAACAAGGGCGGTCTCTGGGCAGGTTGGACACTCTCAGCTAAGTGCTCACCAATGCGCTTCTGCTTCCAAAACGTCAAATCCCGCTGCATACCAAAACCCATTCTGGCAGTGTTTCCCCAGTTGAGGAAAGAAGTTAGAACAAGGACGGACTGTAGGCAAGTTGGATCATCTGAAGGAAGTGCACACCAAGTCCCATAGACTTCCCAATCCTATCATCGCTCTTAAGGTGAAGTCTCCTAAGTGGCATTGTGTTCACAGTTCAGGAAAGAACTTAGAACAAAGGCGAACATAAGACAGTTGGAAGCTCGGAGTCAAAGGCAGGCTATGGCCCTGACGCTTCCAAAACGTATGAAGGCTCCTAAGGCGAAGAGGCCGAAGCGGCCCTGGGTTGCCCGTTCAGGAAAGAACTTAGAACACGGGCAGAGTATAAGCCAGTTGGAACACTGAGTTCAGTGCACGTCCATCCCCAAATGCTTCCAAAACATATAATTGCACTTAGGGTGAAGTCTCATAGGTGGCAGTGTGTTCCCAGTTAAGGAAAGAATTTAGAACAAGGCCAGACTAGAAGCTTGTTGGATCCTCTGTGTTGAAGGGACACAAAGACGCTTAGGCTTCCAAAAGGGAAACGCGATCTTAAAGTGACGATTCAAAAATGGCACTGTGTTCCCAGTTGTGGAACGAAGTTAGAACCTGCGTGCACTATAGGCAAGTTGCCTACTCTAAGTGCAAGCCCGCTTCCTGATGCTGCCAGGACGTACACTCAATCTTTGGTGAAGATTCCTATGTGGCTGTGTGTTCCCAGTTGTGTGAAGACGTGAGAACAAGGCGCACTATAGCCATGTTGCATACTCTAATGTAAGTGCATGCCAAGTCCCTTATGCTCCCAAAACGTCTAATCGCCCTTAGCGTTAAGTCTCCTATGTGGCAGTGAGTTCCCCGTTGAGGGAAGGTGTTAGTACACGGGCGGACTCTAGACAGGTTGGAGACTCTGAGTTAAGAGCTTGCCAGTGCGCTTCTACTTCCAAAACGTAAAATCCTGCTGCATACGAAAACCCATTCTCGCAGTGTTTTCCCAGGTGAGGAAAGAAGTTAGAACAAGGACGGACTGTAGGCAAGTTGGATTCTCAGAAGGACATGCACACCAAGTCCCTTAGACTTCCAAAACCTACCATCGCTCTTCAGGTGAAGTCTCCTAAGGGGCAGTGTGTTCACAGTTCAGGAAAGAACTTAGAACTCAGGAGGACATAAGCAAGTTGGAAGCTCTAAGGAAAAATGCAGGCTAAGGCCCTGAGGCTTCCAAAACGTAAAAAGGCTCTTAAGGCGAAGAGGCCTCAGCGGCCCTGGGTTCCCAGTTCAGGAAAGAACTTAGAACAAGGGCAGACTACAAGCCAGTTGGATACTCTGAGTTCAGTGCACGTCCAGTCCGTTCTGTTTTCAAAACGTACAATCGCACTTCAGGTGAAGTCTCATCAGTGGCTCTGTGTTCCCACTTAAGGAAAGCATTTAGAACAAGGGCAGAGGAGAAGCTGGTTGGATCCTCTGAGTGACGGGCACACAAAGACGCTGAGGCTTCCAAAACGTAAACGCGATCTTAAAGTGAAGATTCAAGAATGACACTGTGTTCCCAGTTGTGGAAAGAAGTTAGAACTTGGGCGTCCTCTAGGCAAGTTGCATACTCTAAGTGAACTGCACGCCAAGACCCTTATGCTTGCAAAACGCAAACTCTATCTTTAGAGGATATTCATATGTGGCTGTGTGTTCCCAGTTGTTTAAAGATGGGAGAACAAGGCCGCACTCTAGGCAAGTTGTATACTCTAAGGGAAGGGCAGGCCAAGTCCCGAATGCTTCCAAAACGTATAATCGCTCTGAAGGTTAAGTCTCATAGGTGGCAGTGAGGTCCCAGCTAAGGAGAGATCTTACAACAAGGGCCGATTGTAAGGATTTTCAATACTCTTTAAGTTAAATTGAAGTGAAGCCCCTTATGCTTCCAAAACCTACAAACGCCCTGAAGATGAACACTCCTAAATGGCAATGTTTCCAGTGGAGGACAAGTGTTAGAACAAGGGCGGTCTCTGGGCAGGTTGGACACTCTCAGCTAAGTGCTCACCAATGCGCTTCTGCTTCCAAAACGTCAAATCCCGCTGCATACCAAAACCCATTCTGGCAGTGTTTCCCCAGTTGAGGAAAGAAGTTAGAACAAGGACGGACTGTAGGGAAGTTGGATCATCTGAGGGAAGTGCACACCAAGTCCCATAGACTTCCCAATCCTATCATCGCTCTTAAGGTGAAGTCTCCTAAGTGGCATTGTGTTCACAGTTCAGGAAAGAACTTAGAACAAAGGCGAACATAAGCCAGTTGGAAGCTCTGAGTCAAATGCAGGCTATGGCCCTGACGCTTCCAAAACGTATGAAGGTTCCTAAGGCGAAGAGGCCGAAGCGGCCCTGGGTTGCCCGTTTAGGAAAGAACTTAGAACACGGGCAGAGTATAAGCCAGTTGGAACACTGAGTTCAGTGCACGTCCATCCCCAAATGCTTCCAAAACATATAATTGCACTTAGGGTGAAGTCTCATAGGTGGCAGTGTGTTCCCAGTTAAGGAAAGAATTTAGAACAAGGCCAGACTAGAAGCTTGTTGGATCCTCTGTGTTGAAGGGACACAAAGACGCTTAGGCTTCCAAAAGGGAAACGCGATCTTAAAGTGACGATTCAAAAATGGCACTGTGTTCCCAGTTGTGGAACGAAGTTAGAACCTGCGTGCACTCTAGGCAAGTTGCCTACTCTAAGTGCAAGCCCGCTTCCTGATGCTGCCAGGACGTACACTCGATCTTTGGTGAAGATTCCTATGTGGCTGTGTGTTCCCAGTTGTGGGAAGACGTGAGAACAAGGCGCACTATAGCCATGTTGCATACTCTAATGTAAGTGCATGCCAAGTCCCTTATGCTCCCAAAACGTCTAATCGCCCTTAGCGTTAAGTCTCCTATGTGGCAGTGAGTTCCCCGTTGAGGGAAGGTGTTAGTACAAGGGCGGACTCTAGACAGGTTGGAGACTCTGAGTTAAGAGCTTGCCAGTGCGCTTCTACTTCCAAAACGTAAAATCCAGCGGTATACGGAAACCCATTCTCGCAGTGTTTTCCCAGGTGAGGAAAGAAGTTAGAACAAGGACGGACTGTAGGCAAGTTGGATCATCTGAAGGAAGTGCACACCGAGTCCCACAGACTTCCCAATCCTATCATCGCTCTTAAGGTGAAGTCTCCTAAGTGGCATTGTGTTCACAGTTCAGGAAAGAACTTAGAACAAAGGCGAACATAAGCCAGTTGGAAGCTCTGAGTCAAAGGCAGGCTATGGCCCTGACGCTTCCAAAACGTATGAAGGCTCCTAAGGCGAAGAGGCCGAAGCGGCCCTGGGTTGCCCGTTCAGGAAAGAACTTAGAGCACGGGCAGAGTATAAGCCAGTTGGAACACTGAGTTCAGTGCACGTCCATCCCCAAATGCTTCCAAAACATATAATTGCACTTAGGGTGAAGTCTCATAGGTGGCAGTGTGTTCCCAGTTAAGGAAAGAATTTAGAACAAGGCCAGACTAGAAGCTTGTTGGATCCTCTGTGTTGAAGGGACACAAAGACGCTTAGGCTTCCAAAAGGGAAACGCGATCTTAAAGTGACGATTCAAAAATGGCACTGTGTTCCCAGTTGTGGAACGAAGTTAGAACCTGCGTGCACTATAGGCAAGTTGCATACTCTAAGTGCAAGCCCGCTTCCTGATGCTGCCAGGACGTACACTCGATCTTTGGTGAAGATTCCTATGTGGCTGTGTGTTCCCAGTTGTGGGAAGACGTGAGAACAAGGCGCACTATAGCCATGTTGCATACTCTAATGTAAGTGCATGCCAAGTCCCTTATGCTCCCAAAACGTCTAATCGCCCTTAGCGTTAAGTCTCCTATGTGGCAGTGAGTTCCCAGTTGAGGAAAGGTGTTAGTACAAGGGCGGACTCTAGACAGGTTGGAGACTCTGAGTTAAGAGCTTGCCAGTGCGCTTCTACTTCCAAAACGTAAAATCCTGCTGCATACGAAAACCCATTCTCACAGTGTTTTCCCACGTGAGGAAAGGAGTTAGAACAAGGACGGACTGTAGGCAAGTTGGATTCTCAGAAGGACATGCACACCAAGTCCCTTAGACTTCCAAAACCTACCATCGCTCTTCAGGTGAAGTCTCCTAAGGGGCAGTGTGTTCACAGTTCAGGAAAGATCTTAGAACTCAGGAGGACATAAGCAAGTTGGAAGCTCTAAGGAAAAATGCAGGCTAAGGCCCTGAGGCTTCCAAAACGTAAAAAGGCTCTTAAGGAGAAGAGGCCTCAGCGGCCCTGGGTTCCCAGTTCAGGAAAGAACTTAGAACAAGGGCAGACTACAAGCCAGTTGGATACTCTGAGTTCAGTGCACGTCCAGTCCGTTCTGTTTTCAAAACGTACAATCGCACTTCAGGTGAAGTCTCATCAGTGGCTCTGTGTTCCCACTTAAGGAAAGCATTTAGAACAAGGGCAGAGGAGAAGCTGGTTGGATCCTCTGAGTGACGGGCAGACAAAGACGCTGAGGCTTCCAAAACGTAAACGCGATCTTAAAGTGAAGATTCAAGAATGACACTGTGTTCCCAGTTGTGGAAAGAAGTTAGAACTTGGGCGTCCTCTAGGCAAGTTGCATACTCTAAGTGAACTGCACGCCAAGACCCTTATGCTTGCAAAACGCAAACTCTATCTTTAGAGGATATTCATATGTGGCTGTGTGTTCCCAGTTGTTTAAAGATGGGAGAACAAGGCCGCACTCTAGGCAAGTTGTATACTCTAAGGGAAGGGCAGGCCAAGTCCCGAATGCTTCCAAAACGTATAATCGCTCTGAAGGTTAAGTCTCATAGGTGGCAGTGAGGTCCCAGGTAAGGAGAGATCTTACAACAAGGGCCGATTGTAAGGATTTTCAATACTCTTTAAGTTAAATTGAAGTGAAGCCCCTTATGCTTCCAAAACCTACAAACGCCCTGAAGATGAACACTCCTAAATGGCAATGTTTCCAGTGGAGGACAAGTGTTAGAACAAGGGCGGTCTCTGGGCAGGTTGGACACTCTCAGCTAAGTGCTCACCAATGCGCTTCTGCTTCCAAAACGTCAAATCCCGCTGCATACCAAAACCCATTCTGGCAGTGTTTCCCCAGTTGAGGAAAGAAGTTAGAACAAGGACGGACTGTAGGCAAGTTGGATCATCTGAAGGAAGTGCACACCAAGTCCCATAGACTTCCCAATCCTATCATCGCTCTTAAGGTGAAGTCTCCTAAGTGGCATTGTGTTCACAGTTCAGGAAAGAACTTAGAACAAAGGCGAACATAAGCCAGTTGGAAGCTCTGAGTCAAATGCAGGCTATGGCCCTGACGCTTCCAAAACGTATGAAGGTTCCTAAGGCGAAGAGGCCGAAGCGGCCCTGGGTTGCCCGTTCAGGAAAGAACTTAGAACACGGGCAGAGTATAAGCCAGTTGGAACACTGAGTTCAGTGCACGTCCATCCCCAAATGCTTCCAAAACATATAATTGCACTTAGGGTGAAGTCTCATAGGTGGCAGTGTGTTCCCAGTTAAGGAAAGAATTTAGAACAAGGCCAGACTAGAAGCTTGTTGGATCCTCTGTGTTGAAGGGACACAAAGACGCTTAGGCTTCCAAAAGGGAAACGCGATCTTAAAGTGACGATTCAAAAATGGCACTGTGTTCCCAGTTGTGGAACGAAGTTAGAACCTGCGTGCACTATAGGCAAGTTGCATACTCTAAGTGCAAGCCCGCTTCCTGATGCTGCCAGGACGTACACTCGATCTTTGGTGAAGATTCCTATGTGGCTGTGTGTTCCCAGTTGTGGGAAGACGTGAGAACAAGGCGCACTATAGCCATGTTGCATACTCTAATGTAAGTGCATGCCAAGTCCCTTATGCTCCCAAAACGTCTAATCGCCCTTAGCGTTAAGTCTCCTATGTGGCAGTGAGTTCCCAGTTGAGGAAAGGTGTTAGTACAAGGGCGGACTCTAGACAGGTTGGAGACTCTGAGTTAAGAGCTTGCCAGTGCACTTCTACTTCCAAAACGTAAAATCCTGCTGCATACGAAAACCCATTCTCGCAGTGTTTTCCCAGGTGAGGAAAGAAGTTAGAACAAGGACGGACTGTAGGCAAGTTGGATCATCTGAAGGAAGTGCACACCGAGTCCCACAGACTTCCCAATCCTATCATCGCTCTTAAGGTGAAGTCTCCTAAGTGGCATTGTGTTTACAGTTCAGGAAAGAACTTAGAACAAAGGCGAACATAAGCTAGTTGGAAGCTCTGAGTCAAAGGCAGGCTATGGCCATGACGCTTCCAAAACGTATGAAGGCTCCTAAGGCGAAGAGGCCGAAGCGGCCTTGGGTTGCCCGTTCAGGAAAGAACTTAGAACACGGGCAGAGTATAAGCCAGTTGGAACACTGAGTTCAGTGCACGTCCATCCCCAAATGCTTCCAAAACATATAATTGCACTTAGGGTGAAGTCTCATAGGTGGCAGTGTGTTCCCAGTTAAGGAAAGAACTTAGAACAAGGCCAGACTAGAAGCTTGTTGGATCCTCTGTGTTGAAGGGACACAAAGACGCTTAGGCTTCCAAAAGGGAAACGCGATCTAAAAGTGACGATTCAAAAATGGCACTGTGTTCCCAGTTGTGGAACGAAGTTAGAACCTGCATGCACTATAGGCAAGTTGCATACTCTAAGTGCAAGCCCGCTTCCTGATGCTGCCAGGACGTACACTCAATCTTTGGTGAAGATTCCTATGTGGCTGTGTGTTCCCAGTTGTGGGAAGACGTGAGAATAAGGCGCACTATAGCCATGTTGCATACTCTAATGTAAGTGCATGCCAAGTCCCTTATGCTCCCAAAACGTCTATTCGCCCTTAGCGTTAAGTCTCCTATGTGGCAGTGAGTTCCCAGTTGAGGAAAGGTGTTAGTACAAGGGCGGACTCTAGACAGGTTGGAGACTCTGAGTTAAGAGCTTGCCAGTGCGCTTCTACTTCCAAAACGTAAAATCCTGCTGCATACGAAAACCCATTCTCACAGTGTTTTCCCAGGTGAGGAAAGAAGTTAGAACAAGGACGGACTGTAGGCAAGTTGGATCATCTGAAGGAAGTGCACACCGAGTCCCACAGACTTCCCAATCCTATCATCGCTCTTAAGGTGAAGTCTCCTAAGTGGCATTGTGTTCACAGTTCAGGAAAGAACTTAGAACAAAGGCGAACATAAGCCAGTTGGAAGCTCTGAGTCAAAGGCAGGCTATGGCCCTGACGCTTCCAAAACGTATGAAGGCTCCTAAGGCGAAGAGGCCGAAGCGGCCCTGGGTTGCCCGTTCAGGAAAGAACTTAGAACACGGGCAGAGTATAAGCCAGTTGGAACACTGAGTTCAGTGCACGTCCATCCCCAAATGCTTCCAAAACATATAATTGCACTTAGGGTGAAGTCTCATAGGTGGCAGTGTGTTCCCAGTTAAGGAAAGAATTTAGAACAAGGCCAGACTAGAAGCTTGTTGGATCCTCTGTGTTGAAGGGACACAAAGACGCTTAGGCTTCCAAAAGGGAAACGCGATCTTAAAGTGACGATTCAAAAATGGCACTGTGTTCCCAGTTGTGGAACGAAGTTAGAACCTGCGTGCACTATAGGCAAGTTGCCTACTCTAAGTGCAAGCCCGCTTCCTGATGCTGCCAGGACGTACACTCGATCTTTGGTGAAGATTCCTATGTGGCTGTGTGTTCCCAGTTGTGGGAAGACGTGAGAACAAGGCGCACTATAGCCATGTTGCATACTCTAATGTAAGTGCATGCCAAGTCCCTTATGCTCCCAAAACGTCTAATCGCCCTTAGCGTTAAGTCTCCTATGTGGCAGTGAGTTCCCAGTTGAGGAAAGGTGTTAGTACAAGGGCGGACTCTAGACAGGTTGGAGACTCTGAGTTAAGAGCTTGCCAGTGCGCTTCTACTTCCAAAACGTAAAATCCAGCGGTATACGAAAACCCATTCTCGCAGTGTTTTCCCAGGTGAGGAAAGGAGTTAGAACAAGGACGGACTGTAGGCAAGTTGGATTCTCAGAAGGACATGCACACCAAGTCCCTTAGACTTCCAAAACCTACCATCGCTCTTCAGGTGAAGTCTCCTAAGGGGCAGTGTGTTCACAGTTCAGGAAAGATCTTAGAACTCAGGAGGACATAAGCAAGTTGGAAGCTCTAAGGAAAAATGCAGGCTAAGGCCCTGAGGCTTCCAAAACGTAAAAAGGCTCTTAAGGCGAAGAGGCCTCAGCGGCCCTGGGTTCCCAGTTCAGGAAAGAACTTAGAACAAGGGCGGACTACAAGCCAGTTGGATACTCTGAGTTCAGTGCACGTCCAGTCCGTTCTGTTTTCAAAACGTACAATCGCACTTCAGGTGAAGTCTCATCAGTGGCTCTGTGTTCCCACTTAAGGAAAGCATTTAGAACAAGGGCAGAGGAGAAGCTGGTTGGATCCTCTGAGTGACGGGCAGACAAAGACGCTTAGGCTTCCAAAACGTAAACGCGATCTTAAAGTGAAGATTCAAGAATGACACTGTGTTCCCAGTTGTGGAAAGAAGTTAGAACTTGGGCGTCCTCTAGGCAAGTTGCATACTCTAAGTGAACTGCACGCCAAGACCCTTATGCTTGCAAAACGCAAACTCTATCTTTAGAGGATATTCATATGTGGCTGTGTGTTCCCAGTTGTTTAAAGATGGGAGAACAAGGCCGCACTCTAGGCAAGTTGTATACTCTAAGGGAAGGGCAGGCCAAGTCCCGAATGCTTCCAAAACGTATAATCGCTCTGAAGGTTAAGTCTCATAGGTGGCAGTGAGGTCCCAGGTAAGGAGAGATCTTACAACAAGGGCCGATTGTAAGGATTTTCAATACTCTTTAAGTTAAATTGAAGTGAAGCCCCTTATGCTTCCAAAACCTACAAACGCCCTGAAGATGAACACTCCTAAATGGCAATGTTTCCAGTGGAGGACAAGTGTTAGAACAAGGGCGGTCTCTGGGCAGGTTGGACACTCTCAGCTAAGTGCTCACCAATGCGCTTCTGCTTCCAAAACGTCAAATCCCGCTGCATACCAAAACCCATTCTGGCAGTGTTTCCCCAGTTGAGGAAAGAAGTTAGAACAAGGACGGACTGTAGGCAAGTTGGATCATCTGAAGGAAGTGCACACCAAGTCCCATAGACTTCCCAATCCTATCATCGCTCTTAAGGTGAAGTCTCCTAAGTGGCATTGTGTTCACAGTTCAGGAAAGAACTTAGAACAAAGGCGAACATAAGACAGTTGGAAGCTCGGAGTCAAAGGCAGGCTATGGCCCTGACGCTTCCAAAACGTATGAAGGCTCCTAAGGCGAAGAGGCCGAAGCGGCCCTGGGTTGCCCGTTCAGGAAAGAACTTAGAACACGGGCAGAGTATAAGCCAGTTGGAACACTGAGTTCAGTGCACGTCCATCCCCAAATGCTTCCAAAACATATAATTGCACTTAGGGTGAAGTCTCATAGGTGGCAGTGTGTTCCCAGTTAAGGAAAGAATTTAGAACAAGGCCAGACTAGAAGCTTGTTGGATCCTCTGTGTTGAAGGGACACAAAGACGCTTAGGCTTCCAAAAGGGAAACGCGATCTTAAAGTGACGATTCAAAAATGGCACTGTGTTCCCAGTTGTGGAACGAAGTTAGAACCTGCGTGCACTCTAGGCAAGTTGCCTACTCTAAGTGCAAGCCCGCTTCCTGATGCTGCCAGGACGTACACTCAATCTTTGGTGAAGATTCCTATGTGGCTGTGTGTTCCCAGTTGTGTGAAGACGTGAGAACAAGGCGCACTATAGCCATGTTGCATACTCTAATGTAAGTGCATGCCAAGTCCCTTATGCTCCCAAAACGTCTAATCGCCCTTAGCGTTAAGTCTCCTATGTGGCAGTGAGTTCCCCGTTGAGGGAAGGTGTTAGTACACGGGCGGACTCTAGACAGGTTGGAGACTCTGAGTTAAGAGCTTGCCAGTGCGCTTCTACTTCCAAAACGTAAAATCCTGCTGCATACGAAAACCCATTCTCGCAGTGTTTTCCCAGGTGAGGAAAGAAGTTAGAACAAGGACGGACTGTAGGCAAGTTGGATTCTCAGAAGGACATGCACACCAAGTCCCTTAGACTTCCAAAACCTACCATCGCTCTTCAGGTGAAGTCTCCTAAGGGGCAGTGTGTTCACAGTTCAGGAAAGAACTTAGAACTCAGGAGGACATAAGCAAGTTGGAAGCTCTAAGGAAAAATGCAGGCTAAGGCCCTGAGGCTTCCAAAACGTAAAAAGGCTCTTAAGGCGAAGAGGCCTCAGCGGCCCTGGGTTCCCAGTTCAGGAAAGAACTTAGAACAAGGGCAGACTACAAGCCAGTTGGATACTCTGAGTTCAGTGCACGTCCAGTCCGTTCTGTTTTCAAAACGTACAATCGCACTTCAGGTGAAGTCTCATCAGTGGCTCTGTGTTCCCACTTAAGGAAAGCATTTAGAACAAGGGCAGAGGAGAAGCTGGTTGGATCCTCTGAGTGACGGGCACACAAAGACGCTGAGGCTTCCAAAACGTAAACGCGATCTTAAAGTGAAGATTCAAGAATGACACTGTGTTCCCAGTTGTGGAAAGAAGTTAGAACTTGGGCGTCCTCTAGGCAAGTTGCATACTCTAAGTGAACTGCACGCCAAGACCCTTATGCTTGCAAAACGCAAACTCTATCTTTAGAGGATATTCATATGTGGCTGTGTGTTCCCAGTTGTTTAAAGATGGGAGAACAAGGCCGCACTCTAGGCAAGTTGTATACTCTAAGGGAAGGGCAGGCCAAGTCCCGAATGCTTCCAAAACGTATAATCGCTCTGAAGGTTAAGTCTCATAGGTGGCAGTGAGGTCCCAGCTAAGGAGAGATCTTACAACAAGGGCCGATTGTAAGGATTTTCAATACTCTTTAAGTTAAATTGAAGTGAAGCCCCTTATGCTTCCAAAACCTACAAACGCCCTGAAGATGAACACTCCTAAATGGCAATGTTTCCAGTGGAGGACAAGTGTTAGAACAAGGGCGGTCTCTGGGCAGGTTGGACACTCTCAGCTAAGTGCTCACCAATGCGCTTCTGCTTCCAAAACGTCAAATCCCGCTGCATACCAAAACCCATTCTGGCAGTGTTTCCCCAGTTGAGGAAAGAAGTTAGAACAAGGACGGACTGTAGGGAAGTTGGATCATCTGAGGGAAGTGCACACCAAGTCCCATAGACTTCCCAATCCTATCATCGCTCTTAAGGTGAAGTCTCCTAAGTGGCATTGTGTTCACAGTTCAGGAAAGAACTTAGAACAAAGGCGAACATAAGCCAGTTGGAAGCTCTGAGTCAAATGCAGGCTATGGCCCTGACGCTTCCAAAACGTATGAAGGTTCCTAAGGCGAAGAGGCCGAAGCGGCCCTGGGTTGCCCGTTTAGGAAAGAACTTAGAACACGGGCAGAGTATAAGCCAGTTGGAACACTGAGTTCAGTGCACGTCCATCCCCAAATGCTTCCAAAACATATAATTGCACTTAGGGTGAAGTCTCATAGGTGGCAGTGTGTTCCCAGTTAAGGAAAGAATTTAGAACAAGGCCAGACTAGAAGCTTGTTGGATCCTCTGTGTTGAAGGGACACAAAGACGCTTAGGCTTCCAAAAGGGAAACGCGATCTTAAAGTGACGATTCAAAAATGGCACTGTGTTCCCAGTTGTGGAACGAAGTTAGAACCTGCGTGCACTCTAGGCAAGTTGCCTACTCTAAGTGCAAGCCCGCTTCCTGATGCTGCCAGGACGTACACTCGATCTTTGGTGAAGATTCCTATGTGGCTGTGTGTTCCCAGTTGTGGGAAGACGTGAGAACAAGGCGCACTATAGCCATGTTGCATACTCTAATGTAAGTGCATGCCAAGTCCCTTATGCTCCCAAAACGTCTAATCGCCCTTAGCGTTAAGTCTCCTATGTGGCAGTGAGTTCCCCGTTGAGGGAAGGTGTTAGTACAAGGGCGGACTCTAGACAGGTTGGAGACTCTGAGTTAAGAGCTTGCCAGTGCGCTTCTACTTCCAAAACGTAAAATCCAGCGGTATACGGAAACCCATTCTCGCAGTGTTTTCCCAGGTGAGGAAAGAAGTTAGAACAAGGACGGACTGTAGGCAAGTTGGATCATCTGAAGGAAGTGCACACCGAGTCCCACAGACTTCCCAATCCTATCATCGCTCTTAAGGTGAAGTCTCCTAAGTGGCATTGTGTTCACAGTTCAGGAAAGAACTTAGAACAAAGGCGAACATAAGCCAGTTGGAAGCTCTGAGTCAAAGGCAGGCTATGGCCCTGACGCTTCCAAAACGTATGAAGGCTCCTAAGGCGAAGAGGCCGAAGCGGCCCTGGGTTGCCCGTTCAGGAAAGAACTTAGAGCACGGGCAGAGTATAAGCCAGTTGGAACACTGAGTTCAGTGCACGTCCATCCCCAAATGCTTCCAAAACATATAATTGCACTTAGGGTGAAGTCTCATAGGTGGCAGTGTGTTCCCAGTTAAGGAAAGAATTTAGAACAAGGCCAGACTAGAAGCTTGTTGGATCCTCTGTGTTGAAGGGACACAAAGACGCTTAGGCTTCCAAAAGGGAAACGCGATCTTAAAGTGACGATTCAAAAATGGCACTGTGTTCCCAGTTGTGGAACGAAGTTAGAACCTGCGTGCACTATAGGCAAGTTGCATACTCTAAGTGCAAGCCCGCTTCCTGATGCTGCCAGGACGTACACTCGATCTTTGGTGAAGATTCCTATGTGGCTGTGTGTTCCCAGTTGTGGGAAGACGTGAGAACAAGGCGCACTATAGCCATGTTGCATACTCTAATGTAAGTGCATGCCAAGTCCCTTATGCTCCCAAAACGTCTAATCGCCCTTAGCGTTAAGTCTCCTATGTGGCAGTGAGTTCCCAGTTGAGGAAAGGTGTTAGTACAAGGGCGGACTCTAGACAGGTTGGAGACTCTGAGTTAAGAGCTTGCCAGTGCGCTTCTACTTCCAAAACGTAAAATCCTGCTGCATACGAAAACCCATTCTCACAGTGTTTTCCCACGTGAGGAAAGGAGTTAGAACAAGGACGGACTGTAGGCAAGTTGGATTCTCAGAAGGACATGCACACCAAGTCCCTTAGACTTCCAAAACCTACCATCGCTCTTCAGGTGAAGTCTCCTAAGGGGCAGTGTGTTCACAGTTCAGGAAAGATCTTAGAACTCAGGAGGACATAAGCAAGTTGGAAGCTCTAAGGAAAAATGCAGGCTAAGGCCCTGAGGCTTCCAAAACGTAAAAAGGCTCTTAAGGAGAAGAGGCCTCAGCGGCCCTGGGTTCCCAGTTCAGGAAAGAACTTAGAACAAGGGCAGACTACAAGCCAGTTGGATACTCTGAGTTCAGTGCACGTCCAGTCCGTTCTGTTTTCAAAACGTACAATCGCACTTCAGGTGAAGTCTCATCAGTGGCTCTGTGTTCCCACTTAAGGAAAGCATTTAGAACAAGGGCAGAGGAGAAGCTGGTTGGATCCTCTGAGTGACGGGCACACAAAGACGCTGAGGCTTCCAAAACGTAAACGCGATCTTAAAGTGAAGATTCAAGAATGACACTGTGTTCCCAGTTGTGGAAAGAAGTTAGAACTTGGGCGTCCTCTAGGCAAGTTGCATACTCTAAGTGAACTGCACGCCAAGACCCTTATGCTTGCAAAACGCAAACTCTATCTTTAGAGGATATTCATATGTGGCTGTGTGTTCCCAGTTGTTTAAAGATGGGAGAACAAGGCCGCACTCTAGGCAAGTTGTATACTCTAAGGGAAGGGCAGGCCAAGTCCCGAATGCTTCCAAAACGTATAATCGCTCTGAAGGTTAAGTCTCATAGGTGGCAGTGAGGTCCCAGGTAAGGAGAGATCTTACAACAAGGGCCGATTGTAAGGATTTTCAATACTCTTTAAGTTAAATTGAAGTGAAGCCCCTTATGCTTCCAAAACCTACAAACGCCCTGAAGATGAACACTCCTAAATGGCAATGTTTCCAGTGGAGGACAAGTGTTAGAACAAGGGCGGTCTCTGGGCAGGTTGGACACTCTCAGCTAAGTGCTCACCAATGCGCTTCTGCTTCCAAAACGTCAAATCCCGCTGCATACCAAAACCCATTCTGGCAGTGTTTCCCCAGTTGAGGAAAGAAGTTAGAACAAGGACGGACTGTAGGCAAGTTGGATCATCTGAAGGAAGTGCACACCGAGTCCCACAGACTTCCCAATCCTATCATCGCTCTTAAGGTGAAGTCTCCTAAGTGGCATTGTGTTCACAGTTCAGGAAAGAACTTAGAACAATGGCGAACATAAGCCAGTTGGAAGCTCGGAGTCAAAGGCAGGCTATGGCCCTGACGCTTCCAAAACGTATGAAGGCTCCTAAGGCGAAGAGGCCGAAGCGGCCTTGGGTTGGCCGTTCAGGAAAGAACTTAGAACACGGGCAGAGTATAAGCCAGTTGGAACACTGAGTTCAGTGCACGTCCATCCCCAAATGCTTCCAAAACATATAATTGCACTTAGGGTGAAGTCTCATAGGTGGCAGTGTGTTCCCAGTTAAGGAAAGAACTTAGAACAAGGCCAGACTAGAAGCTTGTTGGATCCTCTGTGTTGAAGGGACACAAAGACGCTTAGGCTTCCAAAAGGGAAACGCGATCTAAAAGTGACGATTCAAAAATGGCACTGTGTTCCCAGTTGTGGAGCGAAGTTAGAACCTGCATGCACTATAGGCAAGTTGCATACTCTAAGTGCAAGCCCGCTTCCTGATGCTGCCAGGATGTACACTCGATCTTTGGTGAAGATTCCTATGTGGCTGTGTGTTCCCAGTTGTGGGAAGACGTGAGAACAAGGCGCACTATAGCCATGTTGCATACTCTAATGTAAGTGCATGCCAAGTCCCTTATGCTCCCAAAACTTCTAATCGCCCTTAGCGTTATGTCTCCTATGTGGCAGTGAGTTCCCAGTTGAGGAAAGGTGTTAGTACAAGGGCGGACTCTAGACAGGTTGGAGACTCTGAGTTAAGAGCTTGCCAGTGCGCTTCTACTTCCAAAACGTAAAATCCTGCTGCATACGAAAACCCATTCTCGCAGTGTTTTCCCAGGTGAGGAAAGAAGTTAGAACAAGGACGGACTGTAGGCAAGTTGGATCATCTGAAGGAAGTGCACACCGAGTCCCACAGACTTCCCAATCCTATCATCGCTCTTAAGGTGAAGTCTCCTAAGTGGCATTGTGTTCACAGTTCAGGAAAGAACTTAGAACAAAGGCGAACATAAGCCAGTTGGAAGCTCTGAGTCAAAGGCAGGCTATGGCCCTGACGCTTCCAAAACGTATGAAGGCTCCTAAGGCGAAGAGGCCGACGCGGCCCTGGGTTGCCCGTTCAGGAAAGAACTTAGAACACGGGCAGAGTATAAGCCAGTTGGAACACTGAGTTCAGTGCACGTCCATCCCCAAATGCTTCCAAAACATATAATTGCACTTAGGGTGAAGTCTCATAGGTGGCAGTGTGTTCCCAGTTAAGGAAAGAATTTAGAACAAGGCCAGACTAGAAGCTTGTTGGATAGTCTGTGTTGAAGGGATACAAAGACGCTTAGGCTTCCAAAAGGGAAACGCGATCTTAAAGTGACGATTCAAAAATGGCACTGTGTTCCCAGTTGTGGAACGAAGTTAGAACCTGCGTGCACTATAGGCAAGTTGCATACTCTAAGTGCAAGCCCGCTTCCTGATGCTGCCAGGACGTACACTCGATCTTTGGTGAAGATTCCTATGTGGCTGTGTGTTCCCAGTTGTGGGAAGACGTGAGAACAAGGCGCACTATAGCCATGTTGCATACTCTAATGTAAGTGCATGCCAAGTCCCTTATGCTCCCAAAACGTCTAATCGCCCTTAGCGTTAAGTCTCCTATGTGGCAGTGAGTTCCCAGTTGAGGAAAGGTGTTAGTACAAGGGCGGACTCTAGACAGGTTGGAGACTCTGAGTTAAGAGCTTGCCAGTGCGCTTCTACTTCCAAAACGTAAAATCCTGCTGCATACGAAAACCCATTCTCGCAGTGTTTTCCCAGGTGAGGAAAGGAGTTAGAACAAGGACGGACTGTAGGCAAGTTGGATTCTCAGAAGGACATGCACACCAAGTCCCTTAGACTTCCAAAACCTACCATCGCTCTTCAGGTGAAGTCTCCTAAGGGGCAGTGTGTTCACATTTCAGGAAAGAACTAAGAACTCAGGAGGACATAAGCAAGTTGGAAGCTCTAAGGAAAAATGCAGGCTAAGGCCCTGAGGCTTCCAAAACGTAAAAAGGCTCTTAAGGCGAAGAGGCCTCAGCGGCCCTGGGTTCCCAGTTCAGGAAAGAACTTAGAACAAGGGCAGACTACAAGCCAGTTGGATACTCTGAGTTCAGTGCACGTCCAGTCCGTTCTGTTTTCAAAACGTACAATCGCACTTCAGGTGAAGTCTCATCAGTGGCTCTGTGTTCCCACTTAAGGAAAGCATTTAGAACAAGGGCAGAGGAGAAGCTGGTTGGATCCTCTGAGTGACGGGCAGACAAAGACGCTTAGGCTTCCAAAACGTAAACGCGATCTTAAAGTGAAGATTCAAGAATGACACTGTGTTCCCAGTTGTGGAAAGAAGTTAGAACTTGGGCGTCCTCTAGGCAAGTTGCATACTCTAAGTGAACTGCACGCCAAGACCCTTATGCTTGCAAAACGCAAACTCTATCTTTAGAGGATATTCATATGTGGCTGTGTGTTCCCAGTTGTTTAAAGATGGGAGAACAAGGCCGCACTCTAGGCAAGTTGTATACTCTAAGGGAAGGGCAGGCCAAGTCCCGAATGCTTCCAAAACGTATAATCGCTCTGAAGGTTAAGTCTCATAGGTGGCAGTGAGGTCCCAGGTAAGGAGAGATCTTACAACAAGGGCCGATGGTAAGGATTTTCAATACTCTTTAAGTTAAATTGAAGTGAAGCCCCTTATGCTTCCAAAACCTACAAACGCCCTGAAGATGAACACTCCTAAATGGCAATGTTTCCAGTGGAGGACAAGTGTTAGAACAAGGGCGGTCTCTGGGCAGGTTGGACACTCTCAGCTAAGTACTCACCAATGCGCTTCTGCTTCCAAAACGTCAAATCCCGCTGCATACCAAAACCCATTCTGGCAGTGTTTCCCCAGTTGAGGAAAGAAGTTAGAACAAGGACGGACTGTAGGCAAGTTGGATCATCTGAAGGAAGTGCACACCAAGTCCCATAGACTTCCCAATCCTATCATCGCTCTTAAGGTGAAGTCTCCTAAGTGGCATTGTGTTCACAGTTCAGGAAAGAACTTAGAACAAAGGCGAACATAAGCCAGTTGGAAGCTCTGAGTCAAATGCAGGCTATGGCCCTGACGCTTCCAAAACGTATGAAGGTTCCTAAGGCGAAGAGGCCGAAGCGGCCCTGGGTTGCCCGTTCAGGAAAGAACTTAGAACACGGGCAGAGTATAAGCCAGTTGGAACACTGAGTTCAGTGCACGTCCATCCCCAAATGCTTCCAAAACATATAATTGCACTTAGGGTGAAGTCTCATAGGTGGCAGTGTGTTCCCAGTTAAGGAAAGAATTTAGAACAAGGCCAGACTAGAAGCTTGTTGGATCCTCTGTGTTGAAGGGACACAAAGACGCTTAGGCTTCCAAAAGGGAAACGCGATCTTAAAGTGACGATTCAAAAATGGCACTGTGTTCCCAGTTGTGGAACGAAGTTAGAACCTGCGTGCACTATAGGCAAGTTGCATACTCTAAGTGCAAGCCCGCTTCCTGATGCTGCCAGGACGTACACTCGATCTTTGGTGAAGATTCCTATGTGGCTCTGTGTTCCCAGTTGTGGGAAGACGTGAGAACAAGGCGCACTATAGCCATGTTGCATACTCTAATGTAAGTGCATGCCAAGTCCCTTATGCTCCCAAAACGTCTAATCGCCCTTAGCGTTAAGTCTCCTATGTGGCAGTGAGTTCCCAGTTGAGGAAAGGTGTTAGTACAAGGGCGGACTCTAGACAGGTTGGAGACTCTGAGTTAAGAGCTTGCCAGTGCGCTTCTACTTCCAAAACGTAAAATCCTGCTGCATACGAAAACCCATTCTCGCAGTGTTTTCCCAGGTGAGGAAAGAAGTTAGAACAAGGACGGACTGTAGGCAAGTTGGATCATCTGAAGGAAGTGCACACCGAGTCCCACAGACTTCCCAATCCTATCATCGCTCTTCAGGTGAAGTCTCCTAAGGGGCAGTGTGTTCACAGTTCAGGAAAGAACTTAGAACTCAGGAGGACATAAGCAAGTTGGAAGCTCTAAGGAAAAATGCAGGCTAAGGCCCTGAGGCTTCCAAAACGTAAAAAGGCTCTTAAGGCGAAGAGGCCTCAGCGGCCCTGGGTTCCCAGTTCAGGAAAGAACTTAGAACAAGGGCAGACTACAAGCCAGTTGGATACTCTGAGTTCAGTGCACGTCCAGTCCGTTCTGTTTTCAAAACGTACAATCGCACTTCAGGTGAAGTCTCATCAGTGGCTCTGTGTTCCCACTTAAGGAAAGCATTTAGAACAAGGGCAGAGGAGAAGCTGGTTGGATCCTCTGAGTGACGGGCAGACAAAGACGCTTAGGCTTCCAAAACGTAAACGCGATCTTAAAGTGAAGATTCAAGAATGACACTGTGTTCCCAGTTGTGGAAAGAAGTTAGAACTTGGGCGTCCTCTAGGCAAGTTGCATACTCTAAGTGAACTGCACGCCAAGACCCTTATGCTTGCAAAACGCAAACTCTATCTTTAGAGGATATTCATATGTGGCTGTGTGTTCCCAGTTGTTTAAAGATGGGAGAACAAGGCCGCACTCTAGGCAAGTTGTATACTCTAAGGGAAGGGCAGGCCAAGTCCCGAATGCTTCCAAAACGTATAATCGCTCTGAAGGTTAAGTCTCATAGGTGGCAGTGAGGTCCCAGGTAAGGAGAGATCTTACAACAAGGGCCGATTGTAAGGATTTTCAATACTCTTTAAGTTAAATTGAAGTGAAGCCCCTTATGCTTCCAAAACCTACAAACGCCCTGAAGATGAACACTCCTAAATGGCAATGTTTCCAGTGGAGGACAAGTGTTAGAACAAGGGCGGTCTCTGGGCAGGTTGGACACTCTCAGCTAAGTGCTCACCAATGCGCTTCTGCTTCCAAAACGTCAAATCCCGCTTCATACCAAAACCCATTCTGGCAGTGTTTCCCCAGTTGAGGAAAGAAGTTAGAACAAGGACGGACTGTAGGCAAGTTGGATCATCTGAAGGAAGTGCACACCAAGTCCCATAGACTTCCCAATCCTATCATCGCTCTTAAGGTGAAGTCTCCTAAGTGGCATTGTGTTCAAAGTTCAGGAAAGAACTTAGAACAAAGGCGAACATAAGCCAGTTGGAAGCTCTGAGTCAAAGGCAGGCTATGGCCCTGACGCTTCCAAAACGTATGAAGGTTCCTAAGGCGAAGAGGCCGAAGCGGCCCTGGGTTGCCCGTTCAGGAAAGAACTTAGAACACGGGCAGAGTATAAGCCAGTTGGAACACTGAGTTCAGTGCACGTCCATCCCCAAATGCTTCCAAAACATATAATTGCACTTAGGGTGAAGTCTCATAGGTGGCAGTGTGTTCCCAGTTAAGGAAAGAACTTAGAACAAGGCCAGACTGGAAGCTTGTTGGATCCTCTGTGTTGAAGGGACACAAAGACGCTTAGGCTTCCAAAAGGGAAACGCGATCTTAAAGTGACGATTCAAAAATGGCACTGTGTTCCCAGTTGTGGAACGAAGTTAGAACCTGCGTGCACTATAGGCAAGTTGCATACTCTAAGTGCAAGCCCGCTTCCTGATGCTGCCAGGACGTACACTCGATCTTTGGTGAAGATTCCTATGTGGCTCTGTGTTCCCAGTTGTGGGAAGACGTGAGAACAAGGCGCACTATAGCCATGTTGCATACTCTAATGTAAGTGCATGCCAAGTCCCTTATGCTCCCAAAACGTCTAATCGCCCTTAGCGTTAAGTCTCCTATGTGGCAGTGAGTTCCCAGTTGAGGAAAGGTGTTAGTACAAGGGCGGACTCTAGACAGGTTGGAGACTCTGAGTTAAGAGCTTGCCAGTGCGCTTCTACTTCCAAAACGTAAAATCCTGCTGCATACGGAAACCCATTCTCGCAGTGTTTTCCCATGTGAGGAAAGAAGTTAGAACAAGGACGGACTGTAGGCAAGTTGGATCATCTGAAGGAAGTGCACACCGAGTCCCACAGACTTCCCAATCCTATCATCGCTCTTCAGGTGAAGTCTCCTAAGGGGCAGTGTGTTCACAGTTCAGGAAAGAACTTAGAACTCAGGAGGACATAAGCAAGTTGGAAGCTCTAAGGAAAAATGCAGGCTAAGGCCCTGAGGCTTCCAAAACGTAAAAAGGCTCTTAAGGCGAAGAGGCCTCAGCGGCCCTGGGTTCCCAGTTCAGGAAAGAACTTAGAACAAGGGCAGACTACAAGCCAGTTGGATACTCTGAGTTCAGTGCACGTCCAGTCCGTTCTGTTTTCAAAACGTACAATCGCACTTCAGGTGAAGTCTCATCAGTGGCTCTGTGTTCCCACTTAAGGAAAGCATTTAGAACAAGGGCAGAGGAGAAGCTGGTTGGATCCTCTGAGTGACGGGCAGACAAAGACGCTGAGGCTTCCAAAACGTAAACGCGATCTTAAAGTGAAGATTCAAGAATGACACTGTGTTCCCAGTTGTGGAAAGAAGTTAGAACTTGGGCGTCCTCTAGGCAAGTTGCATACTCTAAGTGAACTGCACGCCAAGACCCTTATGCTTGCAA
The DNA here is from genome assembly GCF_922984935.1 of Meles meles. NCBI lineage: Eukaryota > Metazoa > Chordata > Mammalia > Carnivora > Mustelidae > Meles > Meles meles. The sequence continues at coordinate 71,038 of NW_025721206.1, forward strand.
AACGCAAACTCTATCTTTAGAGGATATTCATATGTGGCTGTGTGTTCCCAGTTGTTTAAAGATGGGAGAACAAGGCCGCACTCTAGGCAAGTTGTATACTCTAAGGGAAGGGCAGGCCAAGTCCCGAATGCTTCCAAAACGTATAATCGCTCTGAAGGTTAAGTCTCATAGGTGGCAGTGAGGTCCCAGGTAAGGAGAGATCTTACAACAAGGGCCGATTGTAAGGATTTTCAATACTCTTTAAGTTAAATTGAAGTGAAGCCCCTTATGCTTCCAAAACCTACAAACGCCCTGAAGATGAACACTCCTAAATGGCAATGTTTCCAGTGGAGGACAAGTGTTAGAACAAGGGCGGTCTCTGGGCAGGTTGGACACTCTCAGCTAAGTGCTCACCAATGCGCTTCTGCTTCCAAAACGTCAAATCCCGCTGCATACCAAAACCCATTCTGGCAGTGTTTCCCCAGTTGAGGAAAGAAGTTAGAACAAGGACGGACTGTAGGCAAGTTGGATCATCTGAAGGAAGTGCACACCAAGTCCCATAGACTTCCCAATCCTATCATCGCTCTTAAGGTGAAGTCTCCTAAGTGGCATTGTGTTCACAGTTCAGGAAAGAACTTAGAACAAAGGCGAACATAAGCCAGTTGGAAGCTCGGAGTCAAAGGCAGGCTATGGCCCTGACGCTTCCAAAACGTATGAAGGTTCCTAAGGCGAAGAGGCCGAAGCGGCCCTGGGTTGCCCGTTCAGGAAAGAACTTAGAACACGGGCAGAGTATAAGCCAGTTGGAACACTGAGTTCAGTGCACGTCCATCCCCAAATGCTTCCAAAACATATAATTGCACTTAGGGTGAAGTCTCATAGGTGGCAGTGTGTTCCCAGTTAAGGAAAGAATTTAGAACAAGGCCAGACTAGAAGCTTGTTGGATCCTCTGTGTTGAAGGGACACAAAGACGCTTAGGCTTCCAAAAGGGAAACGCGATCTTAAAGTGACGATTCAAAAATGGCACTGTGTTCCCAGTTGTGGAACGAAGTTAGAACCTGCGTGCACTCTAGGCAAGTTGCCTACTCTAAGTGCAAGCCCGCTTCCTGATGCTGCCAGGACGTACACTCGATCTTTGGTGAAGATTCCTATGTGGCTGTGTGTTCCCAGTTGTGGGAAGACGTGAGAACAAGGCGCACTATAGCCATGTTGCATACTCTAATGTAAGTGCATGCCAAGTCCCTTATGCTCCCAAAACGTCTAATCGCCCTTAGCGTTAAGTCTCCTAAGTGGCAGTGAGTTCCCAGTTGAGGGAAGGTGTTAGTACACGGGCGGACTCTAGACAGGTTGGAGACTCTGAGTTAAGAGCTTGCCAGTGCGCTTCTACTTCCAAAACGTAAAATCCAGCGGTATAGGAAAACCCATTCTCGCAGTGTTTTCCCAGGTGAGGAAAGAAGTTAGAACAAGGACGGACTGTAGGCAAGTTGGATCATCTGAAGGAAGTGCACACCGAGTCCCACAGACTTCCCAATCCTATCATCGCTCTTAAGGTGAAGTCTCCTAAGTGGCATTGTGTTCACAGTTCAGGAAAGAACTTAGAACAAAGGCGAACATAAGCCAGTTGGAAGCTCTGAGTCAAAGACAGGCTATGGCCCTGACGCTTCCAAAACGTATGAAGGCTCCTAAGGCGAAGAGGCCGAAGCGGCCCTGGGTTGCCCGTTCAGGAAAGAACTTAGAACACGGGCAGAGTATAAGCCAGTTGGAACACTGAGTTCAGTGCACGTCCATCCCCAAATGCTTCCAAAACATATAATTGCACTTAGGGTGAAGTCTCATAGGTGGCAGTGTGTTCCCAGTTAAGGAAAGAATTTAGAACAAGGCCAGACTAGAAGCTTGTTGGATCCTCTGTGTTGAAGGGACACAAAGACGCTTAGGCTTCCAAAAGGGAAACGCGATCTTAAAGTGACGATTCAAAAATGGCACTGTGTTCCCAGTTGTGGAACGAAGTTAGAACCTGCGTGCACTATAGGCAAGTTGCGTACTCAAAGTGCAAGCCCGCTTCCTGATGCTGCCAGGACGTACACTCGATCTTTGGTGAAGATTCCTATGTGGCTGTGTGTTCCCAGTTGTGGGAAGACGTGAGAACAAGGCGCACTATAGCCATGTTGCATACTCTAATGTAAGTGCATGCCAAGTCCCTTATGCTCCCAAAACGTCTAATCGCCCTTAGCGTTAAGTCTCCTATGTGGCAGTGAGTTCCCAGTTGAGGAAAGGTGTTAGTACAAGGGCGGACTCTAGACAGGTTGGAGACTCTGAGTTAAGAGCTTGCCAGTGCACTTCTACTTCCAAAACGTAAAATCCTGCTGCATACGAAAACCCATTCTCGCAGTGTTTTCCCAGGTGAGGAAAGAAGTTAGAACAAGGACGGACTGTAGGCAAGTTGGATCATCTGAAGGAAGTGCACACCGAGTCCCACAGACTTCCCAATCCTATCATCGCTCTTAAGGTGAAGTCTCCTAAGTGGCATTGTGTTTACAGTTCAGGAAAGAACTTAGAACAAAGGCGAACATAAGCCAGTTGGAAGCTCTGAGTCAAAGGCAGGCTATGGCCATGACGCTTCCAAAACGTATGAAGGCTCCTAAGGCGAAGAGGCCGAAGCGGCCCTGGGTTGCCCGTTCAGGAAAGAACTTAGAACACGGGCAGAGTATCAGCCAGTTGGAACACTGAGTTCAGTGCACGTCCATCCCCAAATGCTTCCAAAACATATAATTGCACTTAGGGTGAAGTCTCATAGGTGGCAGTGTGTTCCCAGTTAAGGAAAGAATTTAGAACAAGGCCAGACTAGAAGCTTGTTGGATCCTCTGTGTTGAAGGGACACAAAGACGCTTAGGCTTCCAAAAGGGAAACGCGATCTTAAAGTGACGATTCAAAAATGGCACTGTGTTCCCAGTTGTGGAACGAAGTTAGAACCTGCGTGCACTATAGGCAAGTTGCATACTCTAAGTGCAAGCCCGCTTCCTGATGCTGCCAGGACGTACACTCGATCTTTGGTGAAGATTCCTATGTGGCTCTGTGTTCCCAGTTGTGGGAAGACGTGAGAACAAGGCGCACTATAGCCATGTTGCATACTCTAATGTAAGTGCATGCCAAGTCCCTTATGCTCCCAAAACGTCTAATCTCCCTTAGCGTTAAGTCTCCTATGTAGCAGTGAGTTCCCAGTTGAGGAAAGGTGTTAGTACAAGGGCGGACTCTAGACAGGTTGGAGACTCTGAGTTAAGAGCTTGCCAGTGCGCTTCTACTTCCAAAACGTAAAATCCTGCGGCATACGAAAACCCATTCTCGCAGTGTTTTCCCAGGTGAGGAAAGAAGTTAGAACAAGGACGGACTGTAGGCAAGTTGGATTCTCAGAAGGACATGCACACCAAGTCCCTTAGACTTCCAAAACCTACCATCGCTCTTCAGGTGAAGTCTCCTAAGGGTCAGTGTGTTCACAGTTCAGGAAAGAACTTCGAACTCAGGAGGACATAAGCAAGTTGGAAGCTCTAAGGAAAAATGCAGGCTAAGGCCCTGAGGCTTCCAAAACGTAAAAAGGCTCTTAAGGCGAAGAGGCCTCAGCGGCCCTGGGTTCCCAGTTCAGGAAAGAACTTAGAACAAGGGCAGACTACAAGCCAGTTGGATACTCTGAGTTCAGTGCACGTCCAGTCCGTTCTGTTTTCAAAACGTACAATCGCACTTCAGGTGAAGTCTCATCAGTGGCTCTGTGTTCCCACTTAAGGAAAGCATTTAGAACAAGGGCAGAGGAGAAGCTGGTTGGATCCTCTGAGTGACGGGCACACAAAGACGCTGAGGCTTCCAAAACGTAAACGCGATCTTAAAGTGAAGATTCAAGAATGACACTGTGTTCCCAGTTGTGGAAAGAAGTTAGAACTTGGGCGTCCTCTAGGCAAGTTGCATACTCTAAGTGAACTGCACGCCAAGACCCTTATGCTTGCAAAACGCAAACTCTATCTTTAGAGGATATTCATATGTGGCTGTGTGTTCCCAGTTGTTTAAAGATGGGAGAACAAGGCCGCACTCTAGGCAAGTTGTATACTCTAAGGGAAGGGCAGGCCAAGTCCCGAATGCTTCCAAAACGTATAATCGCTCTGAAGGTTAAGTCTCATAGGTGGCAGTGAGGTCCCAGGTAAGGAGAGATCTTACAACAAGGGCCGATTGTAAGGATTTTCAATACTCTTTAAGTTAAATTGAAGTGAAGCCCCTTATGCTTCCAAAACCTACAAACGCCCTGAAGATGAACACTCCTAAATGGCAATGTTTCCAGTGGAGGACAAGTGTTAGAACAAGGGCGGTCTCTGGGCAGGTTGGACACTCTCAGCTAAGTGCTCACCAATGCGCTTCTGCTTCCAAAACGTCAAATCCCGCTGCATACCAAAACCCATTCTGGCAGTGTTTCCCCAGTTGAGGAAAGAAGTTAGAACAAGGACGGACTGTAGGCAAGTTGGATCATCTGAAGGAAGTGCACACCAAGTCCCATAGACTTCCCAATCCTATCATCGCTCTTAAGGTGAAGTCTCCTAAGTGGCATTGTGTTCACAGTTCAGGAAAGAACTTAGAACAAAGGCGAACATAAGCCAGTTGGAAGCTCGGAGTCAAAGGCAGGCTATGGCCCTGACGCTTCCAAAACGTATGAAGGCTCCTAAGGCGAAGAGGCCGAAGCGGCCTTGGGTTGCCCGTTCAGGAAAGAACTTAGAACACGGGCAGAGTATAAGCCAGTTGGAACACTGAGTTCAGTGCACGTCCATCCCCAAATGCTTCCAAAACATATAATTGCACTTAGGGTGAAGTCTCATAGGTGGCAGTGTGTTCCCAGTTAAGGAAAGAATTTAGAACAAGGCCAGACTGGAAGCTTGTTGGATCCTCTGTGTTGAAGGGACACAAAGACGCTTAGGCTTCCAAAAGGGAAACGCGATCTTAAAGTGACGATTCAAAAATGGCACTGTGTTCCCAGTTGTGGAACGAAGTTAGAACCTGCGTGCACTCTAGGCAAGTTGCCTACTCTAAGTGCAAGCCCACTTCCTGATGCTGCCAGGACGTACACTCGATCTTTGGTGAAGATTCCTATGTGGCTGTGTGTTCCCAGTTGTGGGAAGACGTGAGAATAAGGCGCACTATAGCCATGTTGCATACTCTAATGTAAGTGCATGCCAAGTCCCTTATGCTCCCAAAACGTCTAATCGCCCTTAGCGTTAAGTCTCCTATGTGGCAGTGAGTTCCCAGTTGAGGAAAGGTGTTAGTACAAGGGCGGACTCTAGACAGGTTGGAGACTCTGAGTTAAGAGCTTGCCAGTGCGCTTCTACTTCCAAAACGTAAAATCCTGCTGCATACGAAAACCCATTCTCACAGTGTTTTCCCAGGTGAGGAAAGAAGTTAGAACAAGGACGGACTGTAGGCAAGTTGGATCATCTGAAGGAAGTGCACACCGAGTCCCACAGACTTCCCAATCCTATCATCGCTCTTAAGGTGAAGTCTCCTAAGTGGCATTGTGTTCACAGTTCAGGAAAGAACTTAGAACAAAGGCGAACATAAGCCAGTTGGAAGCTCTGAGTCAAAGGCAGGCTATGGCCATGACGCTTCCAAAACGTATGAAGGCTCCTAAGGCGAAGAGGCCGAAGCGGCCCTGGGTTGCCCGTTCAGGAAAGAACTTAGAACACGGGCAGAGTATAAGCCAGTTGGAACACTGAGTTCAGTGCACGTCCATCCCCAAATGCTTCCAAAACATATAATTGCACTTAGGGTGAAGTCTCATAGGTGGCAGTGTGTTCCCAGTTAAGGAAAGAATTTAGAACAAGGCCAGACTAGAAGCTTGTTGGATCCTCTGTGTTGAAGGGACACAAAGACGCTTAGGCTTCCAAAAGGGAAACGCGATCTTAAAGTGACGATTCAAAAATGGCACTGTGTTCCCAGTTGTGGAACGAAGTTAGAACCTGCGTGCACTCTAGGCAAGTTGCCTACTCTAAGTGCAAGCCCGCTTCCTGATGCTGCCAGGACGTACACTCGATCTTTGGTGAAGATTCCTATGTGGCTGTGTGTTCCCAGTTGTGGGAAGACGTGAGAACAAGGCGCACTATAGCCATGTTGCATACTCTAATGTAAGTGCATGCCAAGTCCCTTATGCTCCCAAAACGTCTAATCGCCCTTAGCGTTAAGTCTCCTATGTGGCAGTGAGTTCCCAGTTGAGGAAAGGTGTTAGTACAAGGGCGGACTCTAGACAGGTTGGAGACTCTGAGTTAAGAGCTTGCCAGTGCGCTTCTACTTCCAAAACGTAAAATCCTGCTGCATACGAAAACCCATTCTCGCAGTGTTTTCCCAGGTGAGGAAAGGAGTTAGAACAAGGACGGACTGTAGGCAAGTTGGATTCTCAGAAGGACATGCACACCAAGTCCCTTAGACTTCCAAAACCTACCATCGCTCTTCAGGTGAAGTCTCCTAAGGGGCAGTGTGTTCACAGTTCAGGAAAGATCTTAGAACTCAGGAGGACATAAGCAAGTTGGAAGCTCTAAGGAAAAATGCAGGCTAAGGCCCTGAGGCTTCCAAAACGTAAAAAGGCTCTTAAGGCGAAGAGGCCTCAGCGGCCCTGGGTTCCCAGTTCAGGAAAGAACTTAGAACAAGGGCGGACTACAAGCCAGTTGGATACTCTGAGTTCAGTGCACGTCCAGTCCGTTCTGTTTTCAAAACGTACAATCGCACTTCAGGTGAAGTCTCATCAGTGGCTCTGTGTTCCCACTTAAGGAAAGCATTTAGAACAAGGGCAGAGGAGAAGCTGGTTGGATCCTCTGAGTGACGGGCAGACAAAGACGCTTAGGCTTCCAAAACGTAAACGCGATCTTAAAGTGAAGATTCAAGAATGACACTGTGTTCCCAGTTGTGGAAAGAAGTTAGAACTTGGGCGTCCTCTAGGCAAGTTGCATACTCTAAGTGAACTGCACGCCAAGACCCTTATGCTTGCAAAACGCAAACTCTATCTTTAGAGGATATTCATATGTGGCTGTGTGTTCCCAGTTGTTTAAAGATGGGAGAACAAGGCCGCACTCTAGGCAAGTTGTATACTCTAAGGGAAGGGCAGGCCAAGTCCCGAATGCTTCCAAAACGTATAATCGCTCTGAAGGTTAAGTCTCATAGGTGGCAGTGAGGTCCCAGGTAAGGAGAGATCTTACAACAAGGGCCGATTGTAAGGATTTTCAATACTCTTTAAGTTAAATTGAAGTGAAGCCCCTTATGCTTCCAAAACCTACAAACGCCCTGAAGATGAACACTCCTAAATCGCAATGTTTCCAGGGGAGGACAAGTGTTAGAACAAGGGCGGTCTCTGGGCAGGTTGGACACTCTCAGCTAAGTGCTCACCAATGCGCTTCTGCTTCCAAAACGTCAAATCCCGCTGCATACGAAAACCCATTCTGGCAGTGTTTCCCCAGTTGAGGAAAGAATTTAGAACAAGGACGGACTGTAGGCAAGTTGGATCATCTGAGGGAAGTGCACACCAAGTCCCATAGACTTCCCAATCCTATCATCGCTCTTAAGGTGAAGTCTCCTAAGTGGCATTGTGTTCACAGTTCAGGAAAGAACTTAGAACAAAGGCGAACATAAGCCAGTTGGAAGCTCTGTGTCAAATGCAGGCTATGGCCCTGACGCTTCCAAAACGTATGAAGGTTCCTAAGGCGAAGAGGCCGAAGCGGCCCTGGGTTGCCCGTTTAGGAAAGAACTTAGAACACGGGCAGAGTATAAGCCAGTTGGAACACTGAGTTCAGTGCACGTCCATCCCCAAATGCTTCCAAAACATATAATTGCACTTAGGGTGAAGTCTCATAGGTGGCAGTGTGTTCCCAGTTAAGGAAAGAATTTAGAACAAGGCCAGACTAGAAGCTTGTTGGATCCTCTGTGTTGAAGGGACACAAAGACGCTTAGGCTTCCAAAAGGGAAACGCGATCTTAAAGTGACGATTCAAAAATGGCACTGTGTTCCCAGTTGTGGAACGAAGTTAGAACCTGCGTGCACTCTAGGCAAGTTGCCTACTCTAAGTGCAAGCCCGCTTCCTGATGCTGCCAGGACGTACACTCGATCTTTGGTGAAGATTCCTATGTGGCTGTGTGTTCCCAGTTGTGGGAAGACGTGAGAACAAGGCGCACTATAGGCATGTTGCATACTCTAATGTAAGTGCATGCCAAGTCCCTTATGCTCCCAAAACGTCTAATCGCCCTTAGCGTTAAGTCTCCTAAGTGGCAGTGAGTTCCCAGTTGAGGGAAGGTGTTAGTACACGGGCGGACTCTAGACAGGTTGGAGACTCTGAGTTAAGAGCTTGCCAGTGCGCTTCTACTTCCAAAACGTAAAATCCAGCGGTATACGGAAACCCATTCTCGCAGTGTTTTCCCAGGTGAGGAAAGAAGTTAGAACAAGGACGGACTGTAGGCAAGTTGGATCATCTGAAGGAAGTGCACACCGAGTCCCATAGACTTCCCAATCCTATCATCGCTCTTAAGGTGAAGTCTCCTAAGTGGCATTGTGTTCACAGTTCAGGAAAGAACTTAGAACAAAGGCGAACATAAGCCAGTTGGAAGCTCTGAGTCAAAGGCAGGCTATGGCCCTGACGCTTCCAAAACGTATGAAGGCTCCTAAGGCGAAGAGGCCGAAGCGGCCCTGGGTTGCCCGTTCAGGAAAGAACTTAGAACACGGGCAGAGTATCAGCCAGTTGGAACACTGAGTTCAGTGCACGTCTATCCCCAAATGCTTCCAAAACATATAATTGCACTTAGGGTGAAGTCTCATAGGTGGCAGTGTGTTCCCAGTTAAGGAAAGAATTTAGAACAAGGCCAGACTAGAAGCTTGTTGGATCCTCTGTGTTGAAGGGACACAAAGACGCTTAGGCTTCCAAAAGGGAAACGCGATCTTAAAGTGACGATTCAAAAATGGCACTGTGTTCCCAGTTGTGGAACGAAGTTAGAACCTGCGTGCACTATAGGCAAGTTGCATACTCTAAGTGCAAGCCCGCTTCCTGATGCTGCCAGGACGTACACTCGATCTTTGGTGAAGATTCCTATGTGGCTCTGTGTGCCCAGTTGTGGGAAGACGTGAGAACAAGGCGCACTATAGCCATGTTGCATACTCTAATGTAAGTGCATGCCAAGTCCCTTATGCTCCCAAAACGTCTAATCTCCCTTAGCGTTAAGTCTCCTATGTAGCAGTGAGTTCCCAGTTGAGGAAAGGTGTTAGTACAAGGGCGGACTCTAGACAGGTTGGAGACTCTGAGTTAAGAGCTTGCCAGTGCGCTTCTACTTCCAAAACGTAAAATCCTGCGGCATACGAAAACCCATTCTCGCAGTGTTTTCCCAGGTGAGGAAAGAAGTTAGAACAAGGACGGACTGTAGGCAAGTTGGATTCTCAGAAGGACATGCACACCAAGTCCCTTAGACTTCCAAAACCTACCATCGCTCTTCAGGTGAAGTCTCCTAAGGGGCAGTGTGTTCACAGTTCAGGAAAGAACTTAGAACTCAGGAGGACATAAGCAAGTTGGAAGCTCTAAGGAAAAATGCAGGCTAAGGCCCTGAGGCTTCCAAAACGTAAAAAGGCTCTTAAGGCGAAGAGGCCTCAGCGGCCCTGGGTTCCCAGTTCAGGAAAGAACTTAGAACAAGGGCAGACTACAAGCCAGTTGGATACTCTGAGTTCAGTGCACGTCCAGTCCGTTCTGTTTTCAAAACGTACAATCGCACTTCAGGTGAAGTCTCATCAGTGGCTCTGTGTTCCCACTTAAGGAAAGCATTTAGAACAAGGGCAGAGGAGAAGCTGGTTGGATCCTCTGAGTGACGGGCACACAAAGACGCTGAGGCTTCCAAAACGTAAACGCGATCTTAAAGTGAAGATTCAAGAATGACACTGTGTTCCCAGTTGTGGAAAGAAGTTAGAACTTGGGCGTCCTCTAGGCAAGTTGCATACTCTAAGTGAACTGCACGCCAAGACCCTTATGCTTGCAAAACGCAAACTCTATCTTTAGAGGATATTCATATGTGGCTGTGTGTTCCCAGTTGTTTAAAGATGGGAGAACAAGGCCGCACTCTAGGCAAGTTGTATACTCTAAGGGAAGGGCAGGCCAAGTCCCGAATGCTTCCAAAACGTATAATCGCTCTGAAGGTTAAGTCTCATAGGTGGCAGTGAGGTCCCAGGTAAGGAGAGATCTTACAACAAGGGCCGATTGTAAGGATTTTCAATACTCTTTAAGTTAAATTGAAGTGAAGCCCCTTATGCTTCCAAAACCTACAAACGCCCTGAAGATGAACACTCCTAAATGGCAATGTTTCCAGTGGAGGACAAGTGTTAGAACAAGGGCGGTCTCTGGGCAGGTTGGACACTCTCAGCTAAGTGCTCACCAATGCGCTTCTGCTTCCAAAACGTCAAATCCCGCTGCATACCAAAACCCATTCTGGCAGTGTTTCCCCAGTTGAGGAAAGAAGTTAGAACAAGGACGGACTGTAGGCAAGTTGGATCATCTGAAGGAAGTGCACACCAAGTCCCATAGACTTCCCAATCCTATCATCGCTCTTAAGGTGAAGTCTCCTAAGTGGCATTGTGTTCACAGTTCAGGAAAGAACTTAGAACAAAGGCGAACATAAGACAGTTGGAAGCTCGGAGTCAAAGGCAGGCTATGGCCCTGACGCTTCCAAAACGTATGAAGGCTCCTAAGGCGAAGAGGCCGAAGCGGCCTTGGGTTGCCCGTTCAGGAAAGAACTTAGAACACGGGCAGAGTATAAGCCAGTTGGAACACTGAGTTCAGTGCACGTCCATCCCCAAATGCTTCCAAAACATATAATTGCACTTAGGGTGAAGTCTCATAGGTGGCAGTGTGTTCCCAGTTAAGGAAAGAATTTAGAACAAGGCCAGACTAGAAGCTTGTTGGATCCTCTGTGTTGAAGGGACACAAAGACGCTTAGGCTTCCAAAAGGGAAACGCGATCTTAAAGTGACGATTCAAAAATGGCACTGTGTTCCCAGTTGTGGAACGAAGTTAGAACCTGCGTGCACTATAGGCAAGTTGCCTACTCTAAGTGCAAGCCCGCTTCCTGATGCTGCCAGGACGTACACTCAATCTTTGGTGAAGATTCCTATGTGGCTGTGTGTTCCCAGTTGTGTGAAGACGTGAGAACAAGGCGCACTATAGCCATGTTGCATACTCTAATGTAAGTGCATGCCAAGTCCCTTATGCTCCCAAAACGTCTAATCGCCCTTAGCGTTAAGTCTCCTATGTGGCAGTGAGTTCCCCGTTGAGGGAAGGTGTTAGTACACGGGCGGACTCTAGACAGGTTGGAGACTCTGAGTTAAGAGCTTGCCAGTGCGCTTCTACTTCCAAAACGTAAAATCCTGCTGCATACGAAAACCCATTCTCGCAGTGTTTTCCCAGGTGAGGAAAGAAGTTAGAACAAGGACGGACTGTAGGCAAGTTGGATTCTCAGAAGGACATGCACACCAAGTCCCTTAGACTTCCAAAACCTACCATCGCTCTTCAGGTGAAGTCTCCTAAGGGGCAGTGTGTTCACAGTTCAGGAAAGAACTTAGAACTCAGGAGGACATAAGCAAGTTGGAAGCTCTAAGGAAAAATGCAGGCTAAGGCCCTGAGGCTTCCAAAACGTAAAAAGGCTCTTAAGGCGAAGAGGCCTCAGCGGCCCTGGGTTCCCAGTTCAGGAAAGAACTTAGAACAAGGGCAGACTACAAGCCAGTTGGATACTCTGAGTTCAGTGCACGTCCAGTCCGTTCTGTTTTCAAAACGTACAATCGCACTTCAGGTGAAGTCTCATCAGTGGCTCTGTGTTCCCACTTAAGGAAAGCATTTAGAACAAGGGCAGAGGAGAAGCTGGTTGGATCCTCTGAGTGACGGGCAGACAAAGACGCTGAGGCTTCCAAAACGTAAACGCGATCTTAAAGTGAAGATTCAAGAATGACACTGTGTTCCCAGTTGTGGAAAGAAGTTAGAACTTGGGCGTCCTCTAGGCAAGTTGCATACTCTAAGTGAACTGCACGCCAAGACCCTTATGCTTGCAAAACGCAAACTCTATCTTTAGAGGATATTCATATGTGGCTGTGTGTTCCCAGTTGTTTAAAGATGGGAGAACAAGGCCGCACTCTAGGCAAGTTGTATACTCTAAGGGAAGGGCAGGCCAAGTCCCGAATGCTTCCAAAACGTATAATCGCTCTGAAGGTTAAGTCTCATAGGTGGCAGTGAGGTCCCAGGTAAGGAGAGATCTTACAACAAGGGCCGATTGTAAGGATTTTCAATACTCTTTAAGTTAAATTGAAGTGAAGCCCCTTATGCTTCCAAAACCTACAAACGCCCTGAAGATGAACACTCCTAAATGGCAATGTTTCCAGTGGAGGACAAGTGTTAGAACAAGGGCGGTCTCTGGGCAGGTTGGACACTCTCAGCTAAGTGCTCACCAATGCGCTTCTGCTTCCAAAACGTCAAATCCCGCTGCATACCGAAACCCATTCTGGCAGTGTTTCCCCAGTTGAGGAAAGAAGTTAGAACAAGGACGGACTGTAGGCAAGTTGGATCATCTGAAGGAAGTGCACACCAAGTCCCATAGACTTCCCAATCCTATCATCGCTCTTAAGGTGAAGTCTCCTAAGTGGCATTGTGTTCACAGTTCAGGAAAGAACTTAGAACAAAGGCGAACATAAGCCAGTTGGAAGCTCTGAGTCAAATGCAGGCTATGGCCCTGACGCTTCCAAAACGTATGAAGGTTCCTAAGGCGAAGAGGCCGAAGCGGCCCTGGGTTGCCCGTTCAGGAAAGAACTTAGAACACGGGCAGAGTATAAGCCAGTTGGAACACTGAGTTCAGTGCACGTCCATCCCCAAATGCTTCCAAAACATATAATTGCACTTAGGGTGAAGTCTCATAGGTGGCAGTGTGTTCCCAGTTAAGGAAAGAATTTAGAACAAGGCCAGACTAGAAGCTTGTTGGATCCTCTGTGTTGAAGGGACACAAAGACGCTTAGGCTTCCAAAAGGGAAACGCGATCTTAAAGTGACGATTCAAAAATGGCACTGTGTTCCCAGTTGTGGAACGAAGTTAGAACCTGCGTGCACTCTAGGCAAGTTGCCTACTCTAAGTGCAAGCCCGCTTCCTGATGCTGCCAGGACGTACACTCGATCTTTGGTGAAGATTCCTATGTGGCTGTGTGTTCCCAGTTGTTTAAATATGGGAGAACAAGGCCGCACTCTAGGCAAGTTGTATACTCTAAGGGAAGGGCAGGCCAAGTCCCGAATGCTTCCAAAACGTATAATCGCTCTGAAGGTTAAGTCTCATAGGTGGCAGTGAGGTCCCAGGTAAGGAGAGATCTTACAACAAGGGCCGATTGTAAGGATTTTCAATACTCTTTAAGTTAAATTGAAGTGAAGCCCCTTATGCTTCCAAAACCTACAAACGCCCTGAAGATGAACACTCCTAAATGGCAATGTTTCCAGTGGAGGACAAGTGTTAGAACAAGGGCGGTCTCTGGGCAGGTTGGACACTCTCAGCTAAGTGCTCACCAATGCGCTTCTGCTTCCAAAACGTCAAATCCCGCTGCATACCAAAACCCATTCTGGCAGTGTTTCCCCAGTTGAGGAAAGAAGTTAGAACAAGGACGGACTGTAGGCAAGTTGGATCATCTGAAGGAAGTGCACACCAAGTCCCATAGACTTCCCAATCCTATCATCGCTCTTAAGGTGAAGTCTCCTAAGTGGCATTGTGTTCACAGTTCAGGAAAGAACTTAGAACAAAGGCGAACATAAGACAGTTGGAAGCTCGGAGTCAAAGGCAGGCTATGGCCCTGACGCTTCCAAAACGTATGAAGGCTCCTAAGGCGAAGAGGCCGAAGCGGCCTTGGGTTGCCCGTTCAGGAAAGAACTTAGAACACGGGCAGAGTATAAGCCAGTTGGAACACTGAGTTCAGTGCACGTCCATCCCCAAATGCTTCCAAAACATATAATTGCACTTAGGGTGAAGTCTCATAGGTGGCAGTGTGTTCCCAGTTAAGGAAAGAATTTAGAACAAGGCCAGACTAGAAGCTTGTTGGATCCTCTGTGTTGAAGGGACACAAAGACGCTTAGGCTTCCAAAAGGGAAACGCGATCTTAAAGTGACGATTCAAAAATGGCACTGTGTTCCCAGTTGTGGAACGAAGTTAGAACCTGCGTGCACTATAGGCAAGTTGCCTACTCTAAGTGCAAGCCCGCTTCCTGATGCTGCCAGGACGTACACTCAATCTTTGGTGAAGATTCCTATGTGGCTGTGTGTTCCCAGTTGTGTGAAGACGTGAGAACAAGGCGCACTATAGCCATGTTGCATACTCTAATGTAAGTGCATGCCAAGTCCCTTATGCTCCCAAAACGTCTAATCGCCCTTAGCGTTAAGTCTCCTATGTGGCAGTGAGTTCCCCGTTGAGGGAAGGTGTTAGTACACGGGCGGACTCTAGACAGGTTGGAGACTCTGAGTTAAGAGCTTGCCAGTGCGCTTCTACTTCCAAAACGTAAAATCCTGCTGCATACGAAAACCCATTCTCGCAGTGTTTTCCCAGGTGAGGAAAGAAGTTAGAACAAGGACGGACTGTAGGCAAGTTGGATTCTCAGAAGGACATGCACACCAAGTCCCTTAGACTTCCAAAACCTACCATCGCTCTTCAGGTGAAGTCTCCTAAGGGGCAGTGTGTTCACAGTTCAGGAAAGAACTTAGAACTCAGGAGGACATAAGCAAGTTGGAAGCTCTAAGGAAAAATGCAGGCTAAGGCCCTGAGGCTTCCAAAACGTAAAAAGGCTCTTAAGGCGAAGAGGCCTCAGCGGCCCTGGGTTCCCAGTTCAGGAAAGAACTTAGAACAAGGGCAGACTACAAGCCAGTTGGATACTCTGAGTTCAGTGCACGTCCAGTCCGTTCTGTTTTCAAAACGTACAATCGCACTTCAGGTGAAGTCTCATCAGTGGCTCTGTGTTCCCACTTAAGGAAAGCATTTAGAACAAGGGCAGAGGAGAAGCTGGTTGGATCCTCTGAGTGACGGGCAGACAAAGACGCTGAGGCTTCCAAAACGTAAACGCGATCTTAAAGTGAAGATTCAAGAATGACACTGTGTTCCCAGTTGTGGAAAGAAGTTAGAACTTGGGCGTCCTCTAGGCAAGTTGCATACTCTAAGTGAACTGCACGCCAAGACCCTTATGCTTGCAAAACGCAAACTCTATCTTTAGAGGATATTCATATGTGGCTGTGTGTTCCCAGTTGTTTAAAGATGGGAGAACAAGGCCGCACTCTAGGCAAGTTGTATACTCTAAGGGAAGGGCAGGCCAAGTCCCGAATGCTTCCAAAACGTATAATCGCTCTGAAGGTTAAGTCTCATAGGTGGCAGTGAGGTCCCAGGTAAGGAGAGATCTTACAACAAGGGCCGATTGTAAGGATTTTCAATACTCTTTAAGTTAAATTGAAGTGAAGCCCCTTATGCTTCCAAAACCTACAAACGCCCTGAAGATGAACACTCCTAAATGGCAATGTTTCCAGTGGAGGACAAGTGTTAGAACAAGGGCGGTCTCTGGGCAGGTTGGACACTCTCAGCTAAGTGCTCACCAATGCGCTTCTGCTTCCAAAACGTCAAATCCCGCTGCATACCAAAACCCATTCTGGCAGTGTTTCCCCAGTTGAGGAAAGAAGTTAGAACAAGGACGGACTGTAGGCAAGTTGGATCATCTGAAGGAAGTGCACACCAAGTCCCATAGACTTCCCAATCCTATCATCGCTCTTAAGGTGAAGTCTCCTAAGTGGCATTGTGTTCACAGTTCAGGAAAGAACTTAGAACAAAGGCGAACATAAGCCAGTTGGAAGCTCGGAGTCAAAGGCAGGCTATGGCCCTGACGCTTCCAAAACGTATGAAGGTTCCTAAGGCGAAGAGGCCGAAGCGGCCCTGGGTTGCCCGTTCAGGAAAGAACTTAGAACACGGGCAGAGTATAAGCCAGTTGGAACACTGAGTTCAGTGCACGTCCATCCCCAAATGCTTCCAAAACATATAATTGCACTTAGGGTGAAGTCTCATAGGTGGCAGTGTGTTCCCAGTTAAGGAAAGAATTTAGAACAAGGCCAGACTAGAAGCTTGTTGGATCCTCTGTGTTGAAGGGACACAAAGACGCTTAGGCTTCCAAAAGGGAAACGCGATCTTAAAGTGACGATTCAAAAATGGCACTGTGTTCCCAGTTGTGGAACGAAGTTAGAACCTGCGTGCACTCTAGGCAAGTTGCCTACTCTAAGTGCAAGCCCGCTTCCTGATGCTGCCAGGACGTACACTCGATCTTTGGTGAAGATTCCTATGTGGCTGTGTGTTCCCAGTTGTTTAAATATGGGAGAACAAGGCCGCACTCTAGGCAAGTTGTATACTCTAAGGGAAGGGCAGGCCAAGTCCCGAATGCTTCCAAAACGTATAATCGCTCTGAAGGTTAAGTCTCATAGGTGGCAGTGAGGTCCCAGGTAAGGAGAGATCTTACAACAAGGGCCGATTGTAAGGATTTTCAATACTCTTTAAGTTAAATTGAAGTGAAGCCCCTTATGCTTCCAAAACCTACAAACGCCCTGAAGATGAACACTCCTAAATGGCAATGTTTCCAGTGGAGGACAAGTGTTAGAACAAGGGCGGTCTCTGGGCAGGTTGGACACTCTCAGCTAAGTGCTCACCAATGCGCTTCTGCTTCCAAAACGTCAAATCCCGCTGCATACCAAAACCCATTCTGGCAGTGTTTCCCCAGTTGAGGAAAGAAGTTAGAACAAGGACGGACTGTAGGCAAGTTGGATCATCTGAAGGAAGTGCACACCAAGTCCCATAGACTTCCCAATCCTATCATCGCTCTTAAGGTGAAGTCTCCTAAGTGGCATTGTGTTCACAGTTCAGGAAAGAACTTAGAACAAAGGCGAACATAAGACAGTTGGAAGCTCGGAGTCAAAGGCAGGCTATGGCCCTGACGCTTCCAAAACGTATGAAGGCTCCTAAGGCGAAGAGGCCGAAGCGGCCTTGGGTTGCCCGTTCAGGAAAGAACTTAGAACACGGGCAGAGTATAAGCCAGTTGGAACACTGAGTTCAGTGCACGTCCATCCCCAAATGCTTCCAAAACATATAATTGCACTTAGGGTGAAGTCTCATAGGTGGCAGTGTGTTCCCAGTTAAGGAAAGAATTTAGAACAAGGCCAGACTAGAAGCTTGTTGGATCCTCTGTGTTGAAGGGACACAAAGACGCTTAGGCTTCCAAAAGGGAAACGCGATCTTAAAGTGACGATTCAAAAATGGCACTGTGTTCCCAGTTGTGGAACGAAGTTAGAACCTGCGTGCACTATAGGCAAGTTGCATACTCTAAGTGCAAGCCCGCTTCCTGATGCTGCCAGGACGTACACTCGATCTTTGGTGAAGATTCCTATGTGGCTCTGTGTTCCCAGTTGTGGGAAGACGTGAGAACAAGGCGCACTATAGCCATGTTGCATACTCTAATGTAAGTGCATGCCAAGTCCCTTATGCTCCCAAAACGTCTAATCTCCCTTAGCGTTAAGTCTCCTATGTAGCAGTGAGTTCCCAGTTGAGGAAAGGTGTTAGTACAAGGGCGGACTCTAGACAGGTTGGAGACTCTGAGTTAAGAGCTTGCCAGTGCGCTTCTACTTCCAAAACGTAAAATCCTGCGGCATACGAAAACCCATTCTCGCAGTGTTTTCCCAGGTGAGGAAAGAAGTTAGAACAAGGACGGACTGTAGGCAAGTTGGATTCTCAGAAGGACATGCACACCAAGTCCCTTAGACTTCCAAAACCTACCATCGCTCTTCAGGTGAAGTCTCCTAAGGGTCAGTGTGTTCACAGTTCAGGAAAGAACTTCGAACTCAGGAGGACATAAGCAAGTTGGAAGCTCTAAGGAAAAATGCAGGCTAAGGCCCTGAGGCTTCCAAAACGTAAAAAGGCTCTTAAGGCGAAGAGGCCTCAGCGGCCCTGGGTTCCCAGTTCAGGAAAGAACTTAGAACAAGGGCAGACTACAAGCCAGTTGGATACTCTGAGTTCAGTGCACGTCCAGTCCGTTCTGTTTTCAAAACGTACAATCGCACTTCAGGTGAAGTCTCATCAGTGGCTCTGTGTTCCCACTTAAGGAAAGCATTTAGAACAAGGGCAGAGGAGAAGCTGGTTGGATCCTCTGAGTGACGGGCACACAAAGACGCTGAGGCTTCCAAAACGTAAACGCGATCTTAAAGTGAAGATTCAAGAATGACACTGTGTTCCCAGTTGTGGAAAGAAGTTAGAACTTGGGCGTCCTCTAGGCAAGTTGCATACTCTAAGTGAACTGCACGCCAAGACCCTTATGCTTGCAAAACGCAAACTCTATCTTTAGAGGATATTCATATGTGGCTGTGTGTTCCCAGTTGTTTAAAGATGGGAGAACAAGGCCGCACTCTAGGCAAGTTGTATACTCTAAGGGAAGGGCAGGCCAAGTCCCGAATGCTTCCAAAACGTATAATCGCTCTGAAGGTTAAGTCTCATAGGTGGCAGTGAGGTCCCAGGTAAGGAGAGATCTTACAACAAGGGCCGATTGTAAGGATTTTCAATACTCTTTAAGTTAAATTGAAGTGAAGCCCCTTATGCTTCCAAAACCTACAAACGCCCTGAAGATGAACACTCCTAAATCGCAATGTTTCCAGTGGAGGACAAGTGTTAGAACAAGGGCGGTCTCTGGGCAGGTTGGACACTCTCAGCTAAGTGCTCACCAATGCGCTTCTGCTTCCAAAACGTCAAATCCCGCTGCATACCAAAACCCATTCTGGCAGTGTTTCCCCAGTTGAGGAAAGAAGTTAGAACAAGGACGGACTGTAGGCAAGTTGGATCATCTGAAGGAAGTGCACACCAAGTCCCATAGACTTCCCAATCCTATCATCGCTCTTAAGGTGAAGTCTCCTAAGTGGCATTGTGTTCACAGTTCAGGAAAGAACTTAGAACAAAGGCGAACATAAGCCAGTTGGAAGCTCGGAGTCAAAGGCAGGCTATGGCCCTGACGCTTCCAAAACGTATGAAGGCTCCTAAGGCGAAGAGGCCGAAGAGGCCTTGGGTTGCCCGTTCAGGAAAGAACTTAGAACACGGGCAGA
This sequence comes from Meles meles, assembly GCF_922984935.1. Classification (NCBI taxonomy): domain Eukaryota; kingdom Metazoa; phylum Chordata; class Mammalia; order Carnivora; family Mustelidae; genus Meles; species Meles meles. The sequence continues at coordinate 90,168 of NW_025721206.1, forward strand.
GTATAAGCCAGTTGGAACACTGAGTTCAGTGCACGTCCATCCCCAAATGCTTCCAAAACATATAATTGCACTTAGGGTGAAGTCTCATAGGTGGCAGTGTGTTCCCAGTTAAGGAAAGAATTTAGAACAAGGCCAGACTGGAAGCTTGTTGGATCCTCTGTGTTGAAGGGACACAAAGACGCTTAGGCTTCCAAAAGGGAAACGCGATCTTAAAGTGACGATTCAAAAATGGCACTGTGTTCCCAGTTGTGGAACGAAGTTAGAACCTGCGTGCACTCTAGGCAAGTTGCCTACTCTAAGTGCAAGCCCACTTCCTGATGCTGCCAGGACGTACACTCGATCTTTGGTGAAGATTCCTATGTGGCTGTGTGTTCCCAGTTGTGGGAAGACGTGAGAATAAGGCGCACTATAGCCATGTTGCATACTCTAATGTAAGTGCATGCCAAGTCCCTTATGCTCCCAAAACGTCTAATCGCCCTTAGCGTTAAGTCTCCTATGTGGCAGTGAGTTCCCAGTTGAGGAAAGGTGTTAGTACAAGGGCGGACTCTAGACAGGTTGGAGACTCTGAGTTAAGAGCTTGCCAGTGCGCTTCTACTTCCAAAACGTAAAATCCTGCTGCATACGAAAACCCATTCTCACAGTGTTTTCCCAGGTGAGGAAAGAAGTTAGAACAAGGACGGACTGTAGGCAAGTTGGATCATCTGAAGGAAGTGCACACCGAGTCCCACAGACTTCCCAATCCTATCATCGCTCTTAAGGTGAAGTCTCCTAAGTGGCATTGTGTTCACAGTTCAGGAAAGAACTTAGAACAAAGGCGAACATAAGCCAGTTGGAAGCTCTGAGTCAAAGGCAGGCTATGGCCATGACGCTTCCAAAACGTATGAAGGCTCCTAAGGCGAAGAGGCCGAAGCGGCCCTGGGTTGCCCGTTCAGGAAAGAACTTAGAACACGGGCAGAGTATAAGCCAGTTGGAACACTGAGTTCAGTGCACGTCCATCCCCAAATGCTTCCAAAACATATAATTGCACTTAGGGTGAAGTCTCATAGGTGGCAGTGTGTTCCCAGTTAAGGAAAGAATTTAGAACAAGGCCAGACTAGAAGCTTGTTGGATCCTCTGTGTTGAAGGGACACAAAGACGCTTAGGCTTCCAAAAGGGAAACGCGATCTTAAAGTGACGATTCAAAAATGGCACTGTGTTCCCAGTTGTGGAACGAAGTTAGAACCTGCGTGCACTATAGGCAAGTTGCCTACTCTAAGTGCAAGCCCGCTTCCTGATGCTGCCAGGACGTACACTCGATCTTTGGTGAAGATTCCTATGTGGCTGTGTGTTCCCAGTTGTGGGAAGACGTGAGAACAAGGCGCACTATAGCCATGTTGCATACTCTAATGTAAGTGCATGCCAAGTCCCTTATGCTCCCAAAACGTCTAATCGCCCTTAGCGTTAAGTCTCCTATGTGGCAGTGAGTTCCCAGTTGAGGAAAGGTGTTAGTACAAGGGCGGACTCTAGACAGGTTGGAGACTCTGAGTTAAGAGCTTGCCAGTGCGCTTCTACTTCCAAAACGTAAAATCCTGCTGCATACGAAAACCCATTCTCGCAGTGTTTTCCCAGGTGAGGAAAGGAGTTAGAACAAGGACGGACTGTAGGCAAGTTGGATTCTCAGAAGGACATGCACACCAAGTCCCTTAGACTTCCAAAACCTACCATCGCTCTTCAGGTGAAGTCTCCTAAGGGGCAGTGTGTTCACAGTTCAGGAAAGATCTTAGAACTCAGGAGGACATAAGCAAGTTGGAAGCTCTAAGGAAAAATGCAGGCTAAGGCCCTGAGGCTTCCAAAACGTAAAAAGGCTCTTAAGGCGAAGAGGCCTCAGCGGCCCTGGGTTCCCAGTTCAGGAAAGAACTTAGAACAAGGGCGGACTACAAGCCAGTTGGATACTCTGAGTTCAGTGCACGTCCAGTCCGTTCTGTTTTCAAAACGTACAATCGCACTTCAGGTGAAGTCTCATCAGTGGCTCTGTGTTCCCACTTAAGGAAAGCATTTAGAACAAGGGCAGAGGAGAAGCTGGTTGGATCCTCTGAGTGACGGGCAGACAAAGACGCTTAGGCTTCCAAAACGTAAACGCGATCTTAAAGTGAAGATTCAAGAATGACACTGTGTTCCCAGTTGTGGAAAGAAGTTAGAACTTGGGCGTCCTCTAGGCAAGTTGCATACTCTAAGTGAACTGCACGCCAAGACCCTTATGCTTGCAAAACGCAAACTCTATCTTTAGAGGATATTCATATGTGGCTGTGTGTTCCCAGTTGTTTAAAGATGGGAGAACAAGGCCGCACTCTAGGCAAGTTGTATACTCTAAGGGAAGGGCAGGCCAAGTCCCGAATGCTTCCAAAACGTATAATCGCTCTGAAGGTTAAGTCTCATAGGTGGCAGTGAGGTCCCAGGTAAGGAGAGATCTTACAACAAGGGCCGGTTGTAAGGATTTTCAATACTCTTTAAGTTAAATTGAAGTGAAGCCCCTTATGCTTCCAAAACCTACAAACGCCCTGAAGATGAACACTCCTAAATCGCAATGTTTCCAGGGGAGGACAAGTGTTAGAACAAGGGCGGTCTCTGGGCAGGTTGGACACTCTCAGCTAAGTGCTCACCAATGCGCTTCTGCTTCCAAAACGTCAAATCCCGCTGCATACGAAAACCCATTCTGGCAGTGTTTCCCCAGTTGAGGAAAGAATTTAGAACAAGGACGGACTGTAGGCAAGTTGGATCATCTGAAGGAAGTGCACACCGAGTCCCATAGACTTCCCAATCCTATCATCGCTCTTAAGGTGAAGTCTCCTAAGTGGCATTGTGTTCACAGTTCAGGAAAGAACTTAGAACAAAGGCGAACATAAGCCAGTTGGAAGCTCTGAGTCAAAGGCAGGCTATGGCCCTGACGCTTCCAAAACGTATGAAGGCTCCTAAGGCGAAGAGGCCGAAGCGGCCCTGGGTTGCCCGTTCAGGAAAGAACTTAGAACACGGGCAGAGTATCAGCCAGTTGGAACACTGAGTTCAGTGCACGTCTATCCCCAAATGCTTCCAAAACATATAATTGCACTTAGGGTGAAGTCTCATAGGTGGCAGTGTGTTCCCAGTTAAGGAAAGAATTTAGAACAAGGCCAGACTAGAAGCTTGTTGGATCCTCTGTGTTGAAGGGACACAAAGACGCTTAGGCTTCCAAAAGGGAAACGCGATCTTAAAGTGACGATTCAAAAATGGCACTGTGTTCCCAGTTGTGGAACGAAGTTAGAACTTGCGTGCACTATAGGCAAGTTGCATACTCTAAGTGCAAGCCCGCTTCCTGATGCTGCCAGGACGTACACTCGATCTTTGGTGAAGATTCCTATGTGGCTCTGTGTGCCCAGTTGTGGGAAGACGTGAGAACAAGGCGCACTATAGCCATGTTGCATACTCTAATGTAAGTGCATGCCAAGTCCCTTATGCTCCCAAAACGTCTAATCTCCCTTAGCGTTAAGTCTCCTATGTAGCAGTGAGTTCCCAGTTGAGGAAAGGTGTTAGTACAAGGGCGGACTCTAGACAGGTTGGAGACTCTGAGTTAAGAGCTTGCCAGTGCGCTTCTACTTCCAAAACGTAAAATCCTGCGGCATACGAAAACCCATTCTCGCAGTGTTTTCCCAGGTGAGGAAAGAAGTTAGAACAAGGACGGACTGTAGGCAAGTTGGATTCTCAGAAGGACATGCACACCAAGTCCCTTAGACTTCCAAAACCTACCATCGCTCTTCAGGTGAAGTCTCCTAAGGGGCAGTGTGTTCACAGTTCAGGAAAGAACTTAGAACTCAGGAGGACATAAGCAAGTTGGAAGCTCTAAGGAAAAATGCAGGCTAAGGCCCTGAGGCTTCCAAAACGTAAAAAGGCTCTTAAGGCGAAGAGGCCTCAGCGGCCCTGGGTTCCCAGTTCAGGAAAGAACTTAGAACAAGGGCAGACTACAAGCCAGTTGGATACTCTGAGTTCAGTGCACGTCCAGTCCGTTCTGTTTTCAAAACGTACAATCGCACTTCAGGTGAAGTCTCATCAGTGGCTCTGTGTTCCCACTTAAGGAAAGCATTTAGAACAAGGGCAGAGGAGAAGCTGGTTGGATCCTCTGAGTGACGGGCACACAAAGACGCTGAGGCTTCCAAAACGTAAACGCGATCTTAAAGTGAAGATTCAAGAATGACACTGTGTTCCCAGTTGTGGAAAGAAGTTAGAACTTGGGCGTCCTCTAGGCAAGTTGCATACTCTAAGTGAACTGCACGCCAAGACCCTTATGCTTGCAAAACGCAAACTCTATCTTTAGAGGATATTCATATGTGGCTGTGTGTTCCCAGTTGTTTAAAGATGGGAGAACAAGGCCGCACTCTAGGCAAGTTGTATACTCTAAGGGAAGGGCAGGCCAAGTCCCGAATGCTTCCAAAACGTATAATCGCTCTGAAGGTTAAGTCTCATAGGTGGCAGTGAGGTCCCAGCTAAGGAGAGATCTTACAACAAGGGCCGATGGTAAGGATTTTCAATACTCTTTAAGTTAAATTGAAGTGAAGCCCCTTATGCTTCCAAAACCTACAAACGCCCTGAAGATGAACACTCCTAAATGGCAATGTTTCCAGTGGAGGACAAGTGTTAGAACAAGGGCGGTCTCTGGGCAGGTTGGACACTCTCAGCTAAGTGCTCACCAATGCGCTTCTGCTTCCAAAACGTCAAATCCCGCTGCATACCAAAACCCATTCTGGCAGTGTTTCCCCAGTTGAGGAAAGAAGTTAGAACAAGGACGGACTGTAGGCAAGTTGGATCATCTGAAGGAAGTGCACACCAAGTCCCATAGACTTCCCAATCCTATCATCGCTCTTAAGGTGAAGTCTCCTAAGTGGCATTGTGTTCACAGTTCAGGAAAGAACTTAGAACAAAGGCGAACATAAGACAGTTGGAAGCTCGGAGTCAAAGGCAGGCTATGGCCCTGACGCTTCCAAAACGTATGAAGGCTCCTAAGGCGAAGAGGCCGAAGCGGCCTTGGGTTGCCCGTTCAGGAAAGAACTTAGAACACGGGCAGAGTATAAGCCAGTTGGAACACTGAGTTCAGTGCACGTCCATCCCCAAATGCTTCCAAAACATATAATTGCACTTAGGGTGAAGTCTCATAGGTGGCAGTGTGTTCCCAGTTAAGGAAAGAATTTAGAACAAGGCCAGACTAGAAGCTTGTTGGATCCTCTGTGTTGAAGGGACACAAAGACGCTTAGGCTTCCAAAAGGGAAACGCGATCTTAAAGTGACGATTCAAAAATGGCACTGTGTTCCCAGTTGTGGAACGAAGTTAGAACCTGCGTGCACTATAGGCAAGTTGCCTACTCTAAGTGCAAGCCCGCTTCCTGATGCTGCCAGGACGTACACTCAATCTTTGGTGAAGATTCCTATGTGGCTGTGTGTTCCCAGTTGTGTGAAGACGTGAGAACAAGGCGCACTATAGCCATGTTGCATACTCTAATGTAAGTGCATGCCAAGTCCCTTATGCTCCCAAAACGTCTAATCGCCCTTAGCGTTAAGTCTCCTATGTGGCAGTGAGTTCCCCGTTGAGGGAAGGTGTTAGTACACGGGCGGACTCTAGACAGGTTGGAGACTCTGAGTTAAGAGCTTGCCAGTGCGCTTCTACTTCCAAAACGTAAAATCCTGCTGCATACGAAAACCCATTCTCGCAGTGTTTTCCCAGGTGAGGAAAGAAGTTAGAACAAGGACGGACTGTAGGCAAGTTGGATTCTCAGAAGGACATGCACACCAAGTCCCTTAGACTTCCAAAACCTACCATCGCTCTTCAGGTGAAGTCTCCTAAGGGGCAGTGTGTTCACAGTTCAGGAAAGAACTTAGAACTCAGGAGGACATAAGCAAGTTGGAAGCTCTAAGGAAAAATGCAGGCTAAGGCCCTGAGGCTTCCAAAACGTAAAAAGGCTCTTAAGGCGAAGAGGCCTCAGCGGCCCTGGGTTCCCAGTTCAGGAAAGAACTTAGAACAAGGGCAGACTACAAGCCAGTTGGATACTCTGAGTTCAGTGCACGTCCAGTCCGTTCTGTTTTCAAAACGTACAATCGCACTTCAGGTGAAGTCTCATCAGTGGCTCTGTGTTCCCACTTAAGGAAAGCATTTAGAACAAGGGCAGAGGAGAAGCTGGTTGGATCCTCTGAGTGACGGGCACACAAAGACGCTGAGGCTTCCAAAACGTAAACGCGATCTTAAAGTGAAGATTCAAGAATGACACTGTGTTCCCAGTTGTGGAAAGAAGTTAGAACTTGGGCGTCCTCTAGGCAAGTTGCATACTCTAAGTGAACTGCACGCCAAGACCCTTATGCTTGCAAAACGCAAACTCTATCTTTAGAGGATATTCATATGTGGCTGTGTGTTCCCAGTTGTTTAAAGATGGGAGAACAAGGCCGCACTCTAGGCAAGTTGTATACTCTAAGGGAAGGGCAGGCCAAGTCCCGAATGCTTCCAAAACGTATAATCGCTCTGAAGGTTAAGTCTCATAGGTGGCAGTGAGGTCCCAGCTAAGGAGAGATCTTACAACAAGGGCCGATTGTAAGGATTTTCAATACTCTTTAAGTTAAATTGAAGTGAAGCCCCTTATGCTTCCAAAACCTACAAACGCCCTGAAGATGAACACTCCTAAATCGCAATGTTTCCAGGGGAGGACAAGTGTTAGAACAAGGGCGGTCTCTGGGCAGGTTGGACACTCTCAGCTAAGTGCTCACCAATGCGCTTCTGCTTCCAAAACGTCAAATCCCGCTGCATACCAAAACCCATTCTGGCAGTGTTTCCCCAGTTGAGGAAAGAAGTTAGAACAAGGACGGACTGTAGGGAAGTTGGATCATCTGAGGGAAGTGCACACCAAGTCCCATAGACTTCCCAATCCTATCATCGCTCTTAAGGTGAAGTCTCCTAAGTGGCATTGTGTTCACAGTTCAGGAAAGAACTTAGAACAAAGGCGAACATAAGCCAGTTGGAAGCTCTGAGTCAAATGCAGGCTATGGCCCTGACGCTTCCAAAACGTATGAAGGTTCCTAAGGCGAAGAGGCCGAAGCGGCCCTGGGTTGCCCGTTTAGGAAAGAACTTAGAACACGGGCAGAGTATAAGCCAGTTGGAACACTGAGTTCAGTGCACGTCCATCCCCAAATGCTTCCAAAACATATAATTGCACTTAGGGTGAAGTCTCATAGGTGGCAGTGTGTTCCCAGTTAAGGAAAGAATTTAGAACAAGGCCAGACTAGAAGCTTGTTGGATCCTCTGTGTTGAAGGGACACAAAGACGCTTAGGCTTCCAAAAGGGAAACGCGATCTTAAAGTGACGATTCAAAAATGGCACTGTGTTCCCAGTTGTGGAACGAAGTTAGAACCTGCGTGCACTCTAGGCAAGTTGCCTACTCTAAGTGCAAGCCCGCTTCCTGATGCTGCCAGGACGTACACTCGATCTTTGGTGAAGATTCCTATGTGGCTGTGTGTTCCCAGTTGTGGGAAGACGTGAGAACAAGGCGCACTATAGCCATGTTGCATACTCTAATGTAAGTGCATGCCAAGTCCCTTATGCTCCCAAAACGTCTAATCGCCCTTAGCGTTAAGTCTCCTATGTGGCAGTGAGTTCCCCGTTGAGGGAAGGTGTTAGTACAAGGGCGGACTCTAGACAGGTTGGAGACTCTGAGTTAAGAGCTTGCCAGTGCGCTTCTACTTCCAAAACGTAAAATCCAGCGGTATACGGAAACCCATTCTCGCAGTGTTTTCCCAGGTGAGGAAAGAAGTTAGAACAAGGACGGACTGTAGGCAAGTTGGATCATCTGAAGGAAGTGCACACCGAGTCCCACAGACTTCCCAATCCTATCATCGCTCTTAAGGTGAAGTCTCCTAAGTGGCATTGTGTTCACAGTTCAGGAAAGAACTTAGAACAAAGGCGAACATAAGCCAGTTGGAAGCTCTGAGTCAAAGGCAGGCTATGGCCCTGACGCTTCCAAAACGTATGAAGGCTCCTAAGGCGAAGAGGCCGAAGCGGCCCTGGGTTGCCCGTTCAGGAAAGAACTTAGAGCACGGGCAGAGTATAAGCCAGTTGGAACACTGAGTTCAGTGCACGTCCATCCCCAAATGCTTCCAAAACATATAATTGCACTTAGGGTGAAGTCTCATAGGTGGCAGTGTGTTCCCAGTTAAGGAAAGAATTTAGAACAAGGCCAGACTAGAAGCTTGTTGGATCCTCTGTGTTGAAGGGACACAAAGACGCTTAGGCTTCCAAAAGGGAAACGCGATCTTAAAGTGACGATTCAAAAATGGCACTGTGTTCCCAGTTGTGGAACGAAGTTAGAACCTGCGTGCACTATAGGCAAGTTGCCTACTCTAAGTGCAAGCCCGCTTCCTGATGCTGCCAGGACGTACACTCGATCTTTGGTGAAGATTCCTATGTGGCTGTGTGTTCCCAGTTGTGGGAAGACGTGAGAACAAGGCGCACTATAGCCATGTTGCATACTCTAATGTAAGTGCATGCCAAGTCCCTTATGCTCCCAAAACGTCTAATCGCCCTTAGCGTTAAGTCTCCTATGTGGCAGTGAGTTCCCAGTTGAGGAAAGGTGTTAGTACAAGGGCGGACTCTAGACAGGTTGGAGACTCTGAGTTAAGAGCTTGCCAGTGCGCTTCTACTTCCAAAACGTAAAATCCTGCTGCATACGAAAACCCATTCTCGCAGTGTTTTCCCACGTGAGGAAAGGAGTTAGAACAAGGACGGACTGTAGGCAAGTTGGATTCTCAGAAGGACATGCACACCAAGTCCCTTAGACTTCCAAAACCTACCATCGCTCTTCAGGTGAAGTCTCCTAAGGGGCAGTGTGTTCACAGTTCAGGAAAGATCTTAGAACTCAGGAGGACATAAGCAAGTTGGAAGCTCTAAGGAAAAATGCAGGCTAAGGCCCTGAGGCTTCCAAAACGTAAAAAGGCTCTTAAGGAGAAGAGGCCTCAGCGGCCCTGGGTTCCCAGTTCAGGAAAGAACTTAGAACAAGGGCAGACTACAAGCCAGTTGGATACTCTGAGTTCAGTGCACGTCCAGTCCGTTCTGTTTTCAAAACGTACAATCGCACTTCAGGTGAAGTCTCATCAGTGGCTCTGTGTTCCCACTTAAGGAAAGCATTTAGAACAAGGGCAGAGGAGAAGCTGGTTGGATCCTCTGAGTGACGGGCAGACAAAGACGCTTAGGCTTCCAAAACGTAAACGCGATCTTAAAGTGAAGATTCAAGAATGACACTGTGTTCCCAGTTGTGGAAAGAAGTTAGAACTTGGGCGTCCTCTAGGCAAGTTGCATACTCTAAGTGAACTGCACGCCAAGACCCTTATGCTTGCAAAACGCAAACTCTATCTTTAGAGGATATTCATATGTGGCTGTGTGTTCCCAGTTGTTTAAAGATGGGAGAACAAGGCCGCACTCTAGGCAAGTTGTATACTCTAAGGGAAGGGCAGGCCAAGTCCCGAATGCTTCCAAAACGTATAATCGCTCTGAAGGTTAAGTCTCATAGGTGGCAGTGAGGTCCCAGGTAAGGAGAGATCTTACAACAAGGGCCGATTGTAAGGATTTTCAATACTCTTTAAGTTAAATTGAAGTGAAGCCCCTTATGCTTCCAAAACCTACAAACGCCCTGAAGATGAACACTCCTAAATGGCAATGTTTCCAGTGGAGGACAAGTGTTAGAACAAGGGCGGTCTCTGGGCAGGTTGGACACTCTCAGCTAAGTGCTCACCAATGCGCTTCTGCTTCCAAAACGTCAAATCCCGCTGCATACCAAAACCCATTCTGGCAGTGTTTCCCCAGTTGAGGAAAGAAGTTAGAACAAGGACGGACTGTAGGCAAGTTGGATCATCTGAAGGAAGTGCACACCAAGTCCCATAGACTTCCCAATCCTATCATCGCTCTTAAGGTGAAGTCTCCTAAGTGGCATTGTGTTCACAGTTCAGGAAAGAACTTAGAACAAAGGCGAACATAAGTCAGTTGGAAGCTCTGAGTCAAATGCAGGCTATGGCCCTGACGCTTCCAAAACGTATGAAGGCTCCTAAGGCGAAGAGGCCGAAGCGGCCCTGGGTTGCCCGTTCAGGAAAGAACTTAGAACACGGGCAGAGTATAAGCCAGTTGGAACACTGAGTTCAGTGCACGTCCATCCCCAAATGCTTCCAAAACATATAATTGCACTTAGGGTGAAGTCTCATAGGTGGCAGTGTGTTCCCAGTTAAGGAAAGAATTTAGAACAAGGCCAGACTAGAAGCTTGTTGGATCCTCTGTGTTGAAGGGACACAAAGACGCTTAGGCTTCCAAAAGGGAAACGCGATCTTAAAGTGACGATTCAAAAATGGCACTGTGTTCCCAGTTGTGGAACGAAGTTAGAACCTGCGTGCACTATAGGCAAGTTGCATACTCTAAGTGCAAGCCCGCTTCCTGATGCTGCCAGGACGTACACTCGATCTTTGGTGAAGATTCCTATGTGGCTCTGTGTTCCCAGTTGTGGGAAGACGTGAGAACAAGGCGCACTATAGCCATGTTGCATACTCTAATGTAAGTGCATGCCAAGTCCCTTATGCTCCCAAAACGTCTAATCGCCCTTAGCGTTAAGTCTCCTATGTGGCAGTGAGTTCCCAGTTGAGGAAAGGTGTTAGTACAAGGGCGGACTCTAGACTGGTTGGAGACTCTGAGTTAAGAGCTTGCCAGTGCGCTTCTACTTCCAAAACGTAAAATCCTGCTGCATACGAAAACCCATTCTCGCAGTGTTTTCCCAGGTGAGGAAAGAGGTTAGAACAAGGACGGACTGTAGGCAAGTTGGATCATCTGAAGGAAGTGCACACCGAGTCCCACAGACTTCCCAATCCTATCATCGCTCTTAAGGTTAAGTCTCCTAAGTGGCATTGTGTTCACAGTTCAGGAAAGAACTTAGAACAATGGCGAACATAAGCCAGTTGGAAGCTCGGAGTCAAAGGCAGGCTATGGCCCTGACGCTTCCAAAACGTATGAAGGCTCCTAAGGCGAAGAGGCCGAAGCGGCCTTGGGTTGCCCGTTCAGGAAAGAACTTAGAACACGGGCAGAGTATAAGCCAGTTGGAACACTGAGTTCAGTGCACGTCCATCCCCAAATGCTTCCAAAACATATAATTGCACTTAGGGTGAAGTCTCATAGGTGGCAGTGTGTTCCCAGTTAAGGAAAGAACTTAGAACAAGGCCAGACTAGAAGCTTGTTGGATCCTCTGTGTTGAAGGGACACAAAGACGCTTAGGCTTCCAAAAGGGAAACGCGATCTAAAAGTGACGATTCAAAAATGGCACTGTGTTCCCAGTTGTGGAACGAAGTTAGAACCTGCATGCACTATAGGCAAGTTGCATACTCTAAGTGCAAGCCCGCTTCCTGATGCTGCCAGGACGTACACTCGATCTTTGGTGAAGATTCCTATGTGGCTGTGTGTTCCCAGTTGTGGGAAGACGTGAGAATAAGGCGCACTATAGCCATGTTGCATACTCTAATGTAAGTGCATGCCAAGTCCCTTATGCTCCCAAAACGTCTATTCGCCCTTAGCGTTAAGTCTCCTATGTGGCAGTGAGTTCCCAGTTGAGGAAAGGTGTTAGTACAAGGGCGGACTCTAGACAGGTTGGAGACTCTGAGTTAAGAGCTTGCCAGTGCGCTTCTACTTCCAAAACGTAAAATCCTGCTGCATACGAAAACCCATTCTCACAGTGTTTTCCCAGGTGAGGAAAGAAGTTAGAACAAGGACGGACTGTAGGCAAGTTGGATCATCTGAAGGAAGTGCACACCGAGTCCCACAGACTTCCCAATCCTATCATCGCTCTTAAGGTGAAGTCTCCTAAGTGGCATTGTGTTCACAGTTCAGGAAAGAACTTAGAACAAAGGCGAACATAAGCCAGTTGGAAGCTCTGAGTCAAAGGCAGGCTATGGCCCTGACGCTTCCAAAACGTATGAAGGCTCCTAAGGCGAAGAGGCCGAAGCGGCCCTGGGTTGCCCGTTCAGGAAAGAACTTAGAACACGGGCAGAGTATAAGCCAGTTGGAACACTGAGTTCAGTGCACGTCCATCCCCAAATGCTTCCAAAACATATAATTGCACTTAGGGTGAAGTCTCATAGGTGGCAGTGTGTTCCCAGTTAAGGAAAGAATTTAGAACAAGGCCAGACTAGAAGCTTGTTGGATCCTCTGTGTTGAAGGGACACAAAGACGCTTAGGCTTCCAAAAGGGAAACGCGATCTTAAAGTGACGATTCAAAAATGGCACTGTGTTCCCAGTTGTGGAACGAAGTTAGAACCTGCGTGCACTATAGGCAAGTTGCCTACTCTAAGTGCAAGCCCGCTTCCTGATGCTGCCAGGACGTACACTCGATCTTTGGTGAAGATTCCTATGTGGCTGTGTGTTCCCAGTTGTGGGAAGACGTGAGAACAAGGCGCACTATAGCCATGTTGCATACTCTAATGTAAGTGCATGCCAAGTCCCTTATGCTCCCAAAACGTCTAATCGCCCTTAGCGTTAAGTCTCCTATGTGGCAGTGAGTTCCCAGTTGAGGAAAGGTGTTAGTACAAGGGCGGACTCTAGACAGGTTGGAGACTCTGAGTTAAGAGCTTGCCAGTGCGCTTCTACTTCCAAAACGTAAAATCCTGCTGCATACGAAAACCCATTCTCGCAGTGTTTTCCCAGGTGAGGAAAGGAGTTAGAACAAGGACGGACTGTAGGCAAGTTGGATTCTCAGAAGGACATGCACACCAAGTCCCTTAGACTTCCAAAACCTACCATCGCTCTTCAGGTGAAGTCTCCTAAGGGGCAGTGTGTTCACAGTTCAGGAAAGATCTTAGAACTCAGGAGGACATAAGCAAGTTGGAAGCTCTAAGGAAAAATGCAGGCTAAGGCCCTGAGGCTTCCAAAACGTAAAAAGGCTCTTAAGGCGAAGAGGCCTCAGCGGCCCTGGGTTCCCAGTTCAGGAAAGAACTTAGAACAAGGGCGGACTACAAGCCAGTTGGATACTCTGAGTTCAGTGCACGTCCAGTCCGTTCTGTTTTCAAAACGTACAATCGCACTTCAGGTGAAGTCTCATCAGTGGCTCTGTGTTCCCACTTAAGGAAAGCATTTAGAACAAGGGCAGAGGAGAAGCTGGTTGGATCCTCTGAGTGACGGGCACACAAAGACGCTGAGGCTTCCAAAACGTAAATGCGATCTTAAAGTGAAGATTCAAGAATGACACTGTGTTCCCAGTTGTGGAAAGAAGTTAGAACTTGGGCGTCCACTAGGCAAGTTGCATACTCTAAGTGAACTGCACGCCAAGACCCTTATGCTTGCAAAACGCAAACTCTATCTTTAGAGGATATTCATATGTGGCTGTGTGTTCCCAGTTGTTTAAAGATGGGAGAACAAGGCCGCACTCTAGGCAAGTTGTATACTCTAAGGGAAGGGCAGGCCAAGTCCCGAATGCTTCCAAAACGAATAATCGCTCTGAAGGTTAAGTCTCATAGGTGGCAGTGAGGTCCCAGGTAAGGAGAGATCTTACAACAAGGGCCGATTGTAAGGATTTTCAATACTCTTTAAGTTATATTGAAGTGAAGCCCCTTATGCTTCCAAAACCTACAAACGCCCTGAAGATGAACACTCCTAAATGGCAATGTTTCCAGTGGAGGACAAGTGTTAGAACAAGGGCGGTCTCTGGGCAGGTTGGACACTCTCAGCTAAGTGCTCACCAATGCGCTTCTGCTTCCAAAACGTCAAATCCCGCTGCATACCAAAACCCATTCTGGCAGTGTTTCCCCAGTTGAGGAAAGAAGTTAGAACAAGGACGGACTGTAGGCAAGTTGGATCATCTGAAGGAAGTGCACACCAAGTCCCATAGACTTCCCAATCCTATCATCGCTCTTAAGGTGAAGTCTCCTAAGTGGCATTGTGTTCACAGTTCAGGAAAGAACTTAGAACAAAGGCGAACATAAGCCAGTTGGAAGCTCGGAGTCAAATGCAGGCTATGGCCCTGACGCTTCCAAAACGTATGAAGGTTCCTAAGGCGAAGAGGCCGAAGCGGCCCTGGGTTGCCCGTTCAGGAAAGAACTTAGAACACGGGCAGAGTATAAGCCAGTTGGAACACTGAGTTCAGTGCACGTCCATCCCCAAATGCTTCCAAAACATATAATTGCACTTAGGGTGAAGTCTCATAGGTGGCAGTGTGTTCCCAGTTAAGGAAAGAATTTAGAACAAGGCCAGACTAGAAGCTTGTTGGATCCTCTGTGTTGAAGGGACACAAAGACGCTTAGGCTTCCAAAAGGGAAACGCGATCTTAAAGTGACGATTCAAAAATGGCACTGTGTTCCCAGTTGTGGAACGAAGTTAGAACCTGCGTGCACTATAGGCAAGTTGCCTACTCTAAGTGCAAGCCCGCTTCCTGATGCTGCCAGGACGTACACTCGATCTTTGGTGAAGATTCCTATGTGGCTGTGTGTTCCCAGTTGTGGGAAGACGTGAGAACAAGGCGCACTATAGCCATGTTCCATACTCTAATGTAAGTGCATGCCAAGTCCCTTATGCTCCCAAAACGTCTAATCGCCCTTAGCGTTAAGTCTCCTATGTGGCAGTGAGTTCCCAGTTGAGGAAAGGTGTTAGTACAAGGGCGGACTCTAGACAGGTTGGAGACTCTGAGTTAAGAGCTTGCCAGTGCGCTTCTACTTCCAAAACGTAAAATCCTGCTGCATACGAAAACCCATTCTCGCAGTGTTTTCCCAGGTGAGGAAAGAAGTTAGAACAAGGACGGACTGTAGGCAAGTTGGATCATCTGAAGGAAGTGCACACCGAGTCCCACAGACTTCCCAATCCTATCATCGCTCTTAAGGTGAAGTCTCCTAAGTGGCATTGTGTTTACAGTTCAGGAAAGAACTTAGAACAAAGGCGAACATAAGCCAGTTGGAAGCTCTGAGTCAAAGGCAGGCTATGGCCCTGACGCTTCCAAAACGTATGAAGGCTCCTAAGGCGAAGAGGCCGAAGCGGCCCTGGGTTGCCCGTTCAGGAAAGAACTTAGAACACGGGCAGAGTATCAGCCAGTTGGAACACTGAGTTCAGTGCACGTCCATCCCCAAATGCTTCCAAAACATATAATTGCACTTAGGGTGAAGTCTCATAGGTGGCAGTGTGTTCCCAGTTAAGGAAAGAATTTAGAACAAGGCCAGACTAGAAGCTTGTTGGATCCTCTGTGTTGAAGGGACACAAAGACGCTTAGGCTTCCAAAAGGGAAACGCGATCTTAAAGTGACGATTCAAAAATGGCACTGTGTTCCCAGTTGTGGAACGAAGTTAGAACCTGTGTGCACTATAGGCAAGTTGCATACTCTAAGTGCAAGCCCGCTTCCTGATGCTGCCAGGACGTACACTCGATCTTTGGTGAAGATTCCTATGTGGCTCTGTGTTCCCAGTTGTGGGAAGACGTGAGAACAAGGCGCACTATAGCCATGTTGCATACTCTAATGTAAGTGCATGCCAAGTCCCTTATGCTCCCAAAACGTCTAATCGCCCTTAGCGTTAAGTCTCCTATGTAGCAGTGAGTTCCCAGTTGAGGAATGGTGTTAGTACAAGGGCGGACTCTAGACAGGTTGGAGACTCTGAGTTAAGAGCTTGCCAGTGCGCTTCTACTTCCAAAACGTAAAATCCTGCGGCATACGAAAACCCATTCTCGCAGTGTTTTCCCAGGTGAGGAAAGAAGTTAGAACAAGGACGGACTGTAGGCAAGTTGGATTCTCAGAAGGACATGCACACCAAGTCCCTTAGACTTCCAAAACCTACCATCGCTCTTCAGGTGAAGTCTCCTAAGGGGCAGTGTGTTCACAGTTCAGGAAAGAACTTCGAACTCAGGAGGACATAAGCAAGTTGGAAGCTCTAAGGAAAAATGCAGGCTAAGGCCCTGAGGCTTCCAAACGTAAAAAGGCTCTTAAGGCGAAGAGGCTTCAGCGGCCCTGGGTTCCCAGTTCAGGAAAGAACTTAGAACAAGGGCAGACTACAAGCCAGTTGGATACTCTGAGTTCAGTGCACGTCCAGTCCGTTCTGTTTTCAAAACGTACAATCGCACTTCAGGTGAAGTCTCATCAGTGGCTCTGTGTTCCCACTTAAGGAAAGCATTTAGAACAAGGGCAGAGGAGAAGCTGGTTGGATCCTCTGAGTGACGGGCACACAAAGACGCTGAGGCTTCCAAAACGTAAACGCGATCTTAAAGTGAAGATTCAAGAATGACACTGTGTTCCCAGTTGTGGAAAGAAGTTAGAACTTGGGCGTCCTCTAGGCAAGTTGCATACTCTAAGTGAACTGCACGCCAAGACCCTTATGCTTGCAAAACGCAAACTCTATCTTTAGAGGATATTCATATGTGGCTGTGTGTTCCCAGTTGTTTAAAGATGGGAGAACAAGGCCGCACTCTAGGCAAGTTGTATACTCTAAGGGAAGGGCAGGCCAAGTCCCGAATGCTTCCAAAACGTATAATCGCTCTGAAGGTTAAGTCTCATAGGTGGCAGTGAGGTCCCAGGTAAGGAGAGATCTTACAACAAGGGCCGATTGTAAGGATTTTCAATACTCTTTAAGTTAAATTGAAGTGAAGCCCCTTATGCTTCCAAAACCTACAAACGCCCTGAAGATGAACACTCCTAAATCGCAATGTTTCCAGTGGAGGACGAGTGTTAGAACAAGGGCGGTCTCTGGGCAGGTTGGACACTCTCAGCTAAGTGCTCACCAATGCGCTTCTGCTTCCAAAACGTCAAATCCCGCTGCATACCAAAACCCATTCTGGCAGTGTTTCCCCAGTTGAGGAAAGAAGTTAGAACAAGGACGGACTGTAGGCAAGTTGGATCATCTGAAGGAAGTGCACACCAAGTCCCATAGACTTCCCAATCCTATCATCGCTCTTAAGGTGAAGTCTCCTAAGTGGCATTGTGTTCACAGTTCAGGAAAGAACTTAGAACAAAGGCGAACATAAGCCAGTTGGAAGCTCGGAGTCAAAGGCAGGCTATGGCCCTGACGCTTCCAAAACGTATGAAGGCTCCTAAGGCGAAGAGGCCGAAGCGGCCTTGGGTTGCCCGTTCAGGAAAGAACTTAGAACACGGGCAGAGTATAAGCCAGTTGGAACACTGAGTTCAGTGCACGTCCATCCCCAAATGCTTCCAAAACATATAATTGCACTTAGGGTGAAGTCTCATAGGTGGCAGTGTGTTCCCAGTTAAGGAAAGAATTTAGAACAAGGCCAGACTGGAAGCTTGTTGGATCCTCTGTGTTGAAGGGACACAAAGACGCTTAGGCTTCCAAAAGGGAAACGCGATCTTAAAGTGACGATTCAAAAATGGCACTGTGTTCCCAGTTGTGGAACGAAGTTAGAACCTGCGTGCACTCTAGGCAAGTTGCCTACTCTAAGTGCAAGCCCACTTCCTGATGCTGCCAGGACGTACACTCGATCTTTGGTGAAGATTGCTATGTGGCTCTGTGTTCCCAGTTGTGGGAAGACGTGAGAACAAGGCGCACTATAGCCATGTTGCATACTCTAATGTAAGTGCATGCCAAGTCCCTTATGCTCCCAAAACGTCTAATCGCCCTTAGCGTTAAGTCTCCTATGTGGCAGTGAGTTCCCAGTTGAGGAAAGGTGTTAGTACAAGGGCGGACTCTAGACAGGTTGGAGACTCTGAGTTAAGAGCTTGCCAGTGCGCTTCTACTTCCAAAACGTAAAATCCAGCGGTATACAAAAACCTATTCTCGCACTGTTTTCCCAGGTGAGGAAAGAAGTTAGAACAAGGACGGACTGTAGGCAAGTTGGATCATCTGAAGGAAGTGCACACCGAGTCCCACAGACTTCCCAATCCTATCATCGCTCTTAAGGTGAAGTCTCCTAAGTGGCATTGTGTTCACAGTTCAGGAAAGAACTTATAACAAAGGCGAACATAAGCCAGTTGGAAGCTCTGAGTCAAATGCAGGCTATGGCCCTGACGCTTCCAAAACGTATGAAGGTTCCTAAGGCGAAGAGGCCGAAGCGGCCCTGGGTTGCCCGTTCAGGAAAGAACTTAGAACACGGGCAGAGTATAAGCCAGTTGGAACACTGAGTTCAGTGCACGTCCATCCCCAAATGCTTCCAAAACATATAATTGCACTTAGGGTGAAGTCTCATAGGTGGCAGTGTGTTCCCAGTTAAGGAAAGAATTTAGAACAAGGCCAGACTAGAAGCTTGTTGGATCCTCTGTGTTGAAGGGACACAAAGACGCTTAGGCTTCCAAAAGGGAAACGCGATCTTAAAGTGACGATTCAAAAATGGCACTGTGTTCCCAGTTGTGGAACGAAGTTAGAACCTGCGTGCACTATAGGCAAGTTGCATACTCTAAGTGCAAGCCCGCTTCCTGATGCTGCCAGGACGTACACTCGATCTTTGGTGAAGATTGCTATGTGGCTGTGTGTTCCCAGTTGTGGGAAGACGTGAGAACAAGGCGCACTATAGCCATGTTGCATACTCTAATGTAAGTGCATGCCAAGTCCCTTATGCTCCCAAAACGTCTAATCGCCCTTAGCGTTAAGTCTCCTATGTGGCAGTGAGTTCCAGTTGAGGAAAGGTGTTAGTACAAGGGCGGACTCTAGACAGGTTGGAGACTCTGAGTTAAGAGCTTGCCAGTGCGCTTCTACTTCCAAAACGTAAAATCCAGCGGTATACGAAAACCTATTCTCGCACTGTTTTCCCAGGTGAGGAAAGAAGTTAGAACAAGGACGGACTGTAGGCAAGTTGGATCATCTGAAGGAAGTGCACACCGAGTCCCACAGACTTCCCAATCCTATCATCGCTCTTAAGGTGAAGTCTCCTAAGTGGCATTGTGTTCACAGTTCAGGAAAGAACTTAGAACAATGGCGAACATAAGCCAGTTGGAAGCTCGGAGTCAAAGGCAGGCTATGGCCCTGACGCTTCCAAAACGTATGAAGGCTCCTAAGGCGAAGAGGCCGAAGCGGCCTTGGGTTGCCCGTTCAGGAAAGAACTTAGAACACGGGCAGAGTATAAGCCAGTTGGAACACTGAGTTCAGTGCACGTCCATCCCCAAATGCTTCCAAAACATATAATTGCACTTAGGGTGAAGTCTCATAGGTGGCAGTGTGTTCCCAGTTAAGGAAAGAACTTAGAACAAGGCCAGACTAGAAGCTTGTTGGATCCTCTGTGTTGAAGGGACACAAAGACGCTTAGGCTTCCAAAAGGGAAACGCGATCTAAAAGTGACGATTCAAAAATGGCACTGTGTTCCCAGTTGTGGAACGAAGTTAGAACCTGCATGCACTATAGGCAAGTTGCATACTCTAAGTGCAAGCCCGCTTCCTGATGCTGCCAGGACGTACACTCGATCTTTGGTGAAGATTCCTATGTGGCTCTGTGTTCCCAGTTGTGGGAAGACGTGAGAACAAGGCGCACTATAGCCATGTTCCATACTCTAATGTAAGTGCATGCCAAGTCCCTTATGCTCCCAAAACGTCTAATCGCCCTTAGCGTTAAGTCTCCTATGTGGCAGTGAGTTCCCAGTTGAGGAAAGGTGTTAGTACAAGGGCGGACTCTAGACAGGTTGGAGACTCTGAGTTAAGAGCTTGCCAGTGCGCTTCTACTTCCAAAACGTAAAATCCTGCTGCATACGAAAACCCATTCTCGCAGTGTTTTCCCAGGTGAGGAAAGAAGTTAGAACAAGGACGGACTGTAGGCAAGTTGGATCATCTGAAGGAAGTGCACACCGAGTCCCACAGACTTCCCAATCCTATCATCGCTCTTAAGGTGAAGTCTCCTAAGTGGCATTGTGTTTACAGTTCAGGAAAGAACTTAGAACAAAGGCGAACATAAGCCAGTTGGAAGCTCTGAGTCAAAGGCAGGCTATGGCCCTGACGCTTCCAAAACGTATGAAGGCTCCTAAGGCGAAGAGGCCGAAGCGGCCCTGGGTTGCCCGTTCAGGAAAGAACTTAGAACACGGGCAGAGTATCAGCCAGTTGGAACACTGAGTTCAGTGCACGTCCATCCCCAAATGCTTCCAAAACATATAATTGCACTTAGGGTGAAGTCTCATAGGTGGCAGTGTGTTCCCAGTTAAGGAAAGAATTTAGAACAAGGCCAGACTAGAAGCTTGTTGGATCCTCTGTGTTGAAGGGACACAAAGACGCTTAGGCTTCCAAAAGGGAAACGCGATCTTAAAGTGACGATTCAAAAATGGCACTGTGTTCCCAGTTGTGGAACGAAGTTAGAACCTGCGTGCACTATAGGCAAGTTGCATACTCTAAGTGCAAGCCCGCTTCCTGATGCTGCCAGGACGTACACTCGATCTTTGGTGAAGATTCCTATGTGGCTCTGTGTTCCCAGTTGTGGGAAGACGTGAGAACAAGGCGCACTATAGCCATGTTGCATACTCTAATGTAAGTGCATGCCAAGTCCCTTATGCTCCCAAAACGTCTAATCGCCCTTAGCGTTAAGTCTCCTATGTAGCAGTGAGTTCCCAGTTGAGGAATGGTGTTAGTACAAGGGCGGACTCTAGACAGGTTGGAGACTCTGAGTTAAGAGCTTGCCAGTGCGCTTCTACTTCCAAAACGTAAAATCCTGCGGCATACGAAAACCCATTCTCGCAGTGTTTTCCCAGGTGAGGAAAGAAGTTAGAACAAGGACGGACTGTAGGCAAGTTGGATTCTCAGAAGGACATGCACACCAAGTCCCTTAGACTTCCAAAACCTACCATCGCTCTTCAGGTGAAGTCTCCTAAGGGGCAGTGTGTTCACAGTTCAGGAAAGAACTTCGAACTCAGGAGGACATAAGCAAGTTGGAAGCTCTAAGGAAAAATGCAGGCTAAGGCCCTGAGGCTTCCAAACGTAAAAAGGCTCTTAAGGCGAAGAGGCTTCAGCGGCCCTGGGTTCCCAGTTCAGGAAAGAACTTAGAACAAGGGCAGACTACAAGCCAGTTGGATACTCTGAGTTCAGTGCACGTCCAGTCCGTTCTGTTTTCAAAACGTACAATCGCACTTCAGGTGAAGTCTCATCAGTGGCTCTGTGTTCCCACTTAAGGAAAGCATTTAGAACAAGGGCAGAGGAGAAGCTGGTTGGATCCTCTGAGTGACGGGCACACAAAGACGCTGAGGCTTCCAAAACGTAAACGCGATCTTAAAGTGAAGATTCAAGAATGACACTGTGTTCCCAGTTGTGGAAAGAAGTTAGAACTTGGGCGTCCTCTAGGCAAGTTGCATACTCTAAGTGAACTGCACGCCAAGACCCTTATGCTTGCAAAACGCAAACTCTATCTTTAGAGGATATTCATATGTGGCTGTGTGTTCCCAGTTGTTTAAAGATGGGAGAACAAGGCCGCACTCTAGGCAAGTTGTATACTCTAAGGGAAGGGCAGGCCAAGTCCCGAATGCTTCCAAAACGTATAATCGCTCTGAAGGTTAAGTCTCATAGGTGGCAGTGAGGTCCCAGGTAAGGAGAGATCTTACAACAAGGGCCGATTGTAAGGATTTTCAATACTCTTTAAGTTAAATTGAAGTGAAGCCCCTTATGCTTCCAAAACCTACAAACGCCCTGAAGATGAACACTCCTAAATCGCAATGTTTCCAGTGGAGGACGAGTGTTAGAACAAGGGCGGTCTCTGGGCAGGTTGGACACTCTCAGCTAAGTGCTCACCAATGCGCTTCTGCTTCCAAAACGTCAAATCCCGCTGCATACCAAAACCCATTCTGGCAGTGTTTCCCCAGTTGAGGAAAGAAGTTAGAACAAGGACGGACTGTAGGCAAGTTGGATCATCTGAAGGAAGTGCACACCAAGTCCCATAGACTTCCCAATCCTATCATCGCTCTTAAGGTGAAGTCTCCTAAGTGGCATTGTGTTCACAGTTCAGGAAAGAACTTAGAACAAAGGCGAACATAAGCCAGTTGGAAGCTCGGAGTCAAAGGCAGGCTATGGCCCTGACGCTTCCAAAACGTATGAAGGCTCCTAAGGCGAAGAGGCCGAAGCGGCCTTGGGTTGCCCGTTCAGGAAAGAACTTAGAACACGGGCAGAGTATAAGCCAGTTGGAACACTGAGTTCAGTGCACGTCCATCCCCAAATGCTTCCAAAACATATAATTGCACTTAGGGTGAAGTCTCATAGGTGGCAGTGTGTTCCCAGTTAAGGAAAGAATTTAGAACAAGGCCAGACTGGAAGCTTGTTGGATCCTCTGTGTTGAAGGGACACAAAGACGCTTAGGCTTCCAAAAGGGAAACGCGATCTTAAAGTGACGATTCAAAAATGGCACTGTGTTCCCAGTTGTGGAACGAAGTTAGAACCTGCGTGCACTCTAGGCAAGTTGCCTACTCTAAGTGCAAGCCCACTTCCTGATGCTGCCAGGACGTACACTCGATCTTTGGTGAAGATTGCTATGTGGCTCTGTGTTCCCAGTTGTGGGAAGACGTGAGAACAAGGCGCACTATAGCCATGTTGCATACTCTAATGTAAGTGCATGCCAAGTCCCTTATGCTCCCAAAACGTCTAATCGCCCTTAGCGTTAAGTCTCCTATGTGGCAGTGAGTTCCCAGTTGAGGAAAGGTGTTAGTACAAGGGCGGACTCTAGACAGGTTGGAGACTCTGAGTTAAGAGCTTGCCAGTGCGCTTCTACTTCCAAAACGTAAAATCCAGCGGTATACAAAAACCTATTCTCGCACTGTTTTCCCAGGTGAGGAAAGAAGTTAGAACAAGGACGGACTGTAGGCAAGTTGGATCATCTGAAGGAAGTGCACACCGAGTCCCACAGACTTCCCAATCCTATCATCGCTCTTAAGGTGAAGTCTCCTAAGTGGCATTGTGTTCACAGTTCAGGAAAGAACTTAGAACAAAGGCGAACATAAGCCAGTTGGAAGCTCTGAGTCAAATGCAGGCTATGGCCCTGACGCTTCCAAAACGTATGAAGGTTCCTAAGGCGAAGAGGCCGAAGCGGCCCTGGGTTGCCCGTTCAGGAAAGAACTTAGAACACGGGCAGAGTATAAGCCAGTTGGAACACTGAGTTCAGTGCACGTCCATCCCCAAATGCTTCCAAAACATATAATTGCACTTAGGGTGAAGTCTCATAGGTGGCAGTGTGTTCCCAGTTAAGGAAAGAATTTAGAACAAGGCCAGACTAGAAGCTTGTTGGATCCTCTGTGTTGAAGGGACACAAAGACGCTTAGGCTTCCAAAAGGGAAACGCGATCTTAAAGTGACGATTCAAAAATGGCACTGTGTTCCCAGTTGTGGAACGAAGTTAGAACCTGCGTGCACTATAGGCAAGTTGCATACTCTAAGTGCAAGCCCGCTTCCTGATGCTGCCAGGACGTACACTCGATCTTTGGTGAAGATTGCTATGTGGCTGTGTGTTCCCAGTTGTGGGAAGACGTGAGAACAAGGCGCACTATAGCCATGTTGCATACTCTAATGTAAGTGCATGCCAAGTCCCTTATGCTCCCAAAACGTCTAATCGCCCTTAGCGTTAAGTCTCCTATGTGGCAGTGAGTTCCAGTTGAGGAAAGGTGTTAGTACAAGGGCGGACTCTAGACAGGTTGGAGACTCTGAGTTAAGAGCTTGCCAGTGCGCTTCTACTTCCAAAACGTAAAATCCAGCGGTATACGAAAACCTATTCTCGCACTGTTTTCCCAGGTGAGGAAAGAAGTTAGAACAAGGACGGACTGTAGGCAAGTTGGATCATCTGAAGGAAGTGCACACCGAGTCCCACAGACTTCCCAATCCTATCATCGCTCTTAAGGTGAAGTCTCCTAAGTGGCATTGTGTTCACAGTTCAGGAAAGAACTTAGAACAATGGCGAACATAAGCCAGTTGGAAGCTCGGAGTCAAAGGCAGGCTATGGCCCTGACGCTTCCAAAACGTATGAAGGCTCCTAAGGCGAAGAGGCCGAAGCGGCCTTGGGTTGCCCGTTCAGGAAAGAACTTAGAACACGGGCAGAGTATAAGCCAGTTGGAACACTGAGTTCAGTGCACGTCCATCCCCAAATGCTTCCAAAACATATAATTGCACTTAGGGTGAAGTCTCATAGGTGGCAGTGTGTTCCCAGTTAAGGAAAGAACTTAGAACAAGGCCAGACTAGAAGCTTGTTGGATCCTCTGTGTTGAAGGGACACAAAGACGCTTAGGCTTCCAAAAGGGAAACGCGATCTAAAAGTGACGATTCAAAAATGGCACTGTGTTCCCAGTTGTGGAACGAAGTTAGAACCTGCATGCACTATAGGCAAGTTGCATACTCTAAGTGCAAGCCCGCTTCCTGATGCTGCCAGGACGTACACTCGATCTTTGGTGAAGATTCCTATGTGGCTGTGTGTTCCCAGTTGTGGGAAGACGTGAGAACAAGGCGCACTATAGCCATGTTGCATACTCTAATGTAAGTGCATGCCAAGTCCCTTATGCTCCCAAAACGTCTAATCGCCCTTAGCGTTAAGTCTCCTATGTGGCAGTGAGTTCCCAGTTGAGGAAAGGTGTTAGTACAAGGGCGGACTCTAGACAGGTTGGAGACTCTGAGTTAAGAGCTTGCCAGTGCGCTTCTACTTCCAAAACGTAAAATCCTGCTGCATACGAAAACCCATTCTCACAGTGTTTTCCCAGGTGAGGAAAGAAGTTAGAACAAGGACGGACTGTAGGCAAGTTGGATCATCTGAAGGAAGTGCACACCGAGTCCCACAGACTTCCCAATCCTATCATCGCTCTTAAGGTGAAGTCTCCTAAGTGGCATTGTGTTCACAGTTCAGGAAAGAACTTAGAACAAAGGCGAACATAAGCCAGTTGGAAGCTCTGAGTCAAAGGCAGGCTATGGCCCTGACGCTTCCAAAACGTATGAAGGCTCCTAAGGCGAAGAGGCCGAAGCGGCCCTGGGTTGCCCGTTCAGGAAAGAACTTAGAACACGGGCAGAGTATAAGCCAGTTGGAACACTGAGTTCAGTGCACGTCCATCCCCAAATGCTTCCAAAACATATAATTGCACTTAGGGTGAAGTCTCATAGGTGGCAGTGTGTTCCCAGTTAAGGAAAGAATTTAGAACAAGGCCAGACTAGAAGCTTGTTGGATCCTCTGTGTTGAAGGGACACAAAGACGCTTAGGCTTCCAAAAGGGAAACGCGATCTTAAAGTGACGATTCAAAAATGGCACTGTGTTCCCAGTTGTGGAACGAAGTTAGAACCTGCGTGCACTATAGGCAAGTTGCCTACTCTAAGTGCAAGCCCGCTTCCTGATGCTGCCAGGACGTACACTCGATCTTTGGTGAAGATTCCTATGTGGCTCTGTGTTCCCAGTTGTGGGAAGACGTGAGAACAAGGCGCACTATAGCCATGTTGCATACTCTAATGTAAGTGCATGCCAAGTCCCTTATGCTCCCAAAACGTCTAATCGCCCTTAGCGTTAAGTCTCCTATGTGGCAGTGAGTTCCCAGTTGAGGAAAGGTGTTAGTACAAGGGCGGACTCTAGACAGGTTGGAGACTCTGAGTTAAGAGCTTGCCAGTGCGCTTCTACTTCCAAAACGTAAAATCCTGCTGCATACGAAAACCCATTCTCGCAGTGTTTTCCCAGGTGAGGAAAGAAGTTTGAACAAGGACGGACTGTAGGCAAGTTGGATCATCTGAAGGAAGTGCACACCGAGTCCCACAGACTTCCCAATCCTATCATCGCTCTTAAGGTGAAGTCTCCTAAGTGGCATTGTGTTCACAGTTCAGGAAAGAACTTAGAACAAAGGCGAACATAAGCCAGTTGGAAGCTCTGAGTCAAAGGCAGGCTATGGCCCTGACGCTTCCAAAACGTATGAAGGCTCCTAAGGCGAAGAGGCCGAAGCGGCCCTGGGTTGCCCGTTCAGGAAAGAACTTAGAACACGGGCAGAGTATAAGCCAGTTGGAACACTGAGTTCAGTGCACGTCCATCCCCAAATGCTTCCAAAACATATAATTGCACTTAGGGTGAAGTCTCATAGGTGGCAGTGTGTTCCCAGTTAAGGAAAGAATTTAGAACAAGGCCAGACTAGAAGCTTGTTGGATCCTCTGTGTTGAAGGGACACAAAGACGCTTAGGCTTCCAAAAGGGAAACGCGATCTTAAAGTGACGATTCAAAAATGGCACTGTGTTCCCAGTTGTGGAACGAAGTTAGAACCTGCGTGCACTATAGGCAAGTTGCATACTCTAAGTGCAAGCCCGCTTCCTGATGCTGCCAGGACGTACACTCGATCTTTGGTGAAGATTCCTATGTGGCTCTGTGTTCCCAGTTGTGGGAAGACGTGAGAACAAGGCGCACTATAGCCATGTTGCATACTCTAATGTAAGTGCATGCCAAGTCCCTTATGCTCCCAAAACGTCTAATCGCCCTTAGCGTTAAGTCTCCTATGTAGCAGTGAGTTCCCAGTTGAGGAAAGGTGTTAGTACAAGGGCGGACTCTAGACAGGTTGGAGACTCTGAGTTAAGAGCTTGCCAGTGCGCTTCTACTTCCAAAACGTAAAATCCTGCGGCATACGAAAACCCATTCTCGCAGTGTTTTCCCAGGTGAGGAAAGAAGTTAGAACAAGGACGGACTGTAGGCAAGTTGGATTCTCAGAAGGACATGCACACCAAGTCCCTTAGACTTTCAAAACCTACCATCGCTCTTCAGGTGAAGTCTCCTAAGGGGCAGTGTGTTCACAGTTCAGGAAAGAACTTAGAACTCAGGAGGACATAAGCAAGTTGGAAGCTCTAAGGAAAAATGCAGGCTAAGGCCCTGAGGCTTCCAAAACGTAAAAAGGCTCTTAAGGCGAAGAGGCCTCAGCGGCCCTGGGTTCCCAGTTCAGGAAAGAACTTAGAACAAGGGCAGACTACAAGCCAGTTGGATACTCTGAGTTCAGTGCACGTCCAGTCCGTTCTGTTTTCAAAACGTACAATCGCACTTCAGGTGAAGTCTCATCAGTGGCTCTGTGTTCCCACTTAAGGAAAGCATTTAGAACAAGGGCAGAGGAGAAGCTGGTTGGATCCTCTGAGTGACGGGCACACAAAGACGCTGAGGCTTCCAAAACGTAAACGCGATCTTAAAGTGAAGATTCAAGAATGACACTGTGTTCCCAGTTGTGGAAAGAAGTTAGAACTTGGGCGTCCTCTAGGCAAGTTGCATACTCTAAGTGAACTGCACGCCAAGACCCTTATGCTTGCAAAACGCAAACTCTATCTTTAGAGGATATTCATATGTGGCTGTGTGTTCCCAGTTGTTTAAAGATGGGAGAACAAGGCCGCACTCTAGGCAAGTTGTATACTCTAAGGGAAGGGCAGGCCAAGTCCCGAATGCTTCCAAAACGTATAATCGCTCTGAAGGTTAAGTCTCATAGGTGGCAGTGAGGTCCCAGGTAAGGAGAGATCTTACAACAAGGGCCGATTGTAAGGATTTTCAATACTCTTTAAGTTAAATTGAAGTGAAGCCCCTTATGCTTCCAAAACCTACAAACGCCCTGAAGATGAACACTCCTAAATGGCAATGTTTCCAGTGGAGGACAAGTGTTAGAACAAGGGCGGTCTCTGGGCAGGTTGGACACTCTCAGCTAAGTGCTCACCAATGCGCTTCTGCTTCCAAAACGTCAAATCCCGCTGCATACCAAAACCCATTCTGGCAGTGTTTCCCCAGTTGAGGAAAGAAGTTAGAACAAGGACGGACTGTAGGCAAGTTGGATCATCTGAAGGAAGTGCACACCAAGTCCCATAGACTTCCCAATCCTATCATCGCTCTTAAGGTGAAGTCTCCTAAGTGGCATTGTGTTCACAGTTCAGGAAAGAACTTAGAACAAAGGCGAACATAAGCCAGTTGGAAGCTCTGAGTCAAATGCAGGCTATGGCCCTGACGCTTCCAAAACGTATGAAGGTTCCTAAGGCGAAGAGGCCGAAGCGGCCCTGGGTTGCCCGTTCAGGAAAGAACTTAGAACACGGGCAGAGTATAAGCCAGTTGGAACACTGAGTTCAGTGCACGTCCATCCCCAAATGCTTCCAAAACATATAATTGCACTTAGGGTGAAGTCTCATAGGTGGCAGTGTGTTCCCAGTTAAGGAAAGAATTTAGAACAAGGCCAGACTAGAAGCTTGTTGGATCCTCTGTGTTGAAGGGACACAAAGACGCTTAGGCTTCCAAAAGGGAAACGCGATCTTAAAGTGACGATTCAAAAATGGCACTGTGTTCCCAGTTGTGGAACGAAGTTAGAACCTGCGTGCACTATAGGCAAGTTGCATACTCTAAGTGCAAGCCCGCTTCCTGATGCTGCCAGGACGTACACTCGATCTTTGGTGAAGATTCCTATGTGGCTGTGTGTTCCCAGTTGTGGGAAGACGTGAGAACAAGGCGCACTATAGCCATGTTGCATACTCTAATGTAAGTGCATGCCAAGTCCCTTATGCTCCCAAAACGTCTAATCGCCCTTAGCGTTAAGTCTCCTATGTGGCAGTGAGTTCCCAGTTGAGGAAAGGTGTTAGTACAAGGGCGGACTCTAGACAGGTTGGAGACTCTGAGTTAAGAGCTTGCCAGTGCACTTCTACTTCCAAAACGTAAAATCCTGCTGCATACGAAAACCCATTCTCGCAGTGTTTTCCCAGGTGAGGAAAGAAGTTAGAACAAGGACGGACTGTAGGCAAGTTGGATCATCTGAAGGAAGTGCACACCGAGTCCCACAGACTTCCCAATCCTATCATCGCTCTTAAGGTGAAGTCTCCTAAGTGGCATTGTGTTTACAGTTCAGGAAAGAACTTAGAACAAAGGCGAACATAAGCTAGTTGGAAGCTCTGAGTCAAAGGCAGGCTATGGCCATGACGCTTCCAAAACGTATGAAGGCTCCTAAGGCGAAGAGGCCGAAGCGGCCCTGGGTTGCCCGTTCAGGAAAGAACTTAGAACACGGGCAGAGTATCAGCCAGTTGGAACACTGAGTTCAGTGCACGTCCATCCCCAAATGCTTCCAAAACATATAATTGCACTTAGGGTGAAGTCTCATAGGTGGCAGTGTGTTCCCAGTTAAGGAAAGAATTTAGAACAAGGCCAGACTAGAAGCTTGTTGGATCCTCTGTGTTGAAGGGACACAAAGACGCTTAGGCTTCCAAAAGGGAAACGCGATCTTAAAGTGACGATTCAAAAATGGCACTGTGTTCCCAGTTGTGGAACGAAGTTAGAACCTGCGTGCACTATAGGCAAGTTGCATACTCTAAGTGCAAGCCCGCTTCCTGATGCTGCCAGGACGTACACTCGATCTTTGGTGAAGATTCCTATGTGGCTCTGTGTTCCCAGTTGTGGGAAGACGTGAGAACAAGGCGCACTATAGCCATGTTGCATACTCTAATGTAAGTGCATGCCAAGTCCCTTATGCTCCCAAAACGTCTAATCGCCCTTAGCGTTAAGTCTCCTATGTGGCAGTGAGTTCCCAGTTGAGGAAAGGTGTTAGTACAAGGGCGGACTCTAGACAGGTTGGAGACTCTGAGTTAAGAGCTTGCCAGTGCGCTTCTACTTCCAAAACGTAAAATCCTGCTGCATACGAAAACCCATTCTCGCAGTGTTTTCCCAGGTGAGGAAAGAAGTTAGAACAAGGACGGACTGTAGGCAAGTTGGATCATCTGAAGGAAGTGCACACCGAGTCCCACAGACTTCCCAATCCTATCATCGCTCTTAAGGTGAAGTCTCCTAAGTGGCATTGTGTTCACAGTTCAGGAAAGAACTTAGAACAAAGGCGAACATAAGCCAGTTGGAAGCTCCGAGTCAAAGGCAGGCTATGGCCCTGACGCTTCCAAAACGTATGAAGGCTCCTAAGGCGAAGAGGCCGACGCGGCCCTGGGTTGCCCGTTCAGGAAAGAACTTAGAACACGGGCAGAGTATAAGCCAGTTGGAACACTGAGTTCAGTGCACGTCCATCCCCAAATGCTTCCAAAACATATAATTGCACTTAGGGTGAAGTCTCATAGGTGACAGTGTGTTCCCAGTTAAGGAAAGAATTTAGAACAAGGCCAGACTAGAAGCTTGTTGGATAGTCTGTGTTGAAGGGATACAAAGACGCTTAGGCTTCCAAAAGGGAAACGCGATCTTAAAGTGACGATTCAAAAATGGCACTGTGTTCCCAGTTGTGGAACGAAGTTAGAACCTGCGTGCACTCTAGGCAAGTTGCCTACTCTAAGTGCAAGCCCGCTTCCTGATGCTGCCAGGACGTACACTCGATCTTTGGTGAAGATTCCTATGTGGCTGTGTGTTCCCAGTTGTGGGAAGACGTGAGAACAAGGCGCACTATAGCCATGTTGCATACTCTAATGTAAGTGCATGCCAAGTCCCTTATGCTCCCAAAACGTCTAATCGCCCTTAGCGTTAAGTCTCCTATGTGGCAGTGAGTTCCCAGTTGAGGAAAGGTGTTAGTACAAGGGCGGACTCTAGACAGGTTGGAGACTCTGAGTTAAGAGCTTGCCAGTGCGCTTCTACTTCCAAAACGTAAAATCCTGCTGCATACGAAAACCCATTCTCGCAGTGTTTTCCCAGGTGAGGAAAGGAGTTAGAACAAGGACGGACTGTAGGCAAGTTGGATTCTCAGAAGGACATGCACACCAAGTCCCTTAGACTTCCAAAACCTACCATCGCTCTTCAGGTGAAGTCTCCTAAGGGGCAGTGTGTTCACATTTCAGGAAAGAACTTAGAACTCAGGAGGACATAAGCAAGTTGGAAGCTCTAAGGAAAAATGCAGGCTAAGGCCCTGAGGCTTCCAAAACGTAAAAAGGCTCTTAAGGCGAAGAGGCCTCAGCGGCCCTGGGTTCCCAGTTCAGGAAAGAACTTAGAACAAGGGCAGACTACAAGCCAGTTGGATACTCTGAGTTCAGTGCACGTCCAGTCCGTTCTGTTTTCAAAACGTACAATCGCACTTCAGGTGAAGTCTCATCAGTGGCTCTGTGTTCCCACTTAAGGAAAGCATTTAGAACAAGGGCAGAGGAGAAGCTGGTTGGATCCTCTGAGTGACGGGCAGACAAAGACGCTGAGGCTTCCAAAACGTAAACGCGATCTTAAAGTGAAGATTCAAGAATGACACTGTGTTCCCAGTTGTGGAAAGAAGTTAGAACTTGGGCGTCCTCTAGGCAAGTTGCATACTCTAAGTGAACTGCACGCCAAGACCCTTATGCTTGCAAAACGCAAACTCTATCTTTAGAGGATATTCATATGTGGCTGTGTGTTCCCAGTTGTTTAAAGATGGGAGAACAAGGCCGCACTCTAGGCAAGTTGTATACTCTAAGGGAAGGGCAGGCCAAGTCCCGAATGCTTCCAAAACGTATAATCGCTCTGAAGGTTAAGTCTCATAGGTGGCAGTGAGGTCCCAGGTAAGGAGAGATCTTACAACAAGGGCCGATGGTAAGGATTTTCAATACTCTTTAAGTTAAATTGAAGTGAAGCCCCTTATGCTTCCAAAACCTACAAACGCCCTGAAGATGAACACTCCTAAATCGCAATGTTTCCAGTGGAGGACAAGTGTTAGAACAAGGGCGGTCTCTGGGCAGGTTGGACACTCTCAGCTAAGTGCTCACCAATGCGCTTCTGCTTCCAAAACGTCAAATCCCGCTGCATACCAAAACCCATTCTGGCAGTGTTTCCCCAGTTGAGGAAAGAAGTTAGAACAAGGACGGACTGTAGGCAAGTTGGATCATCTGAAGGAAGTGCACACCAAGTCCCATAGACTTCCCAATCCTATCATCGCTCTTAAGGTGAAGTCTCCTAAGTGGCATTGTGTTCACAGTTCAGGAAAGAACTTAGAACAAAGGCGAACATAAGCCAGTTGGAAGCTCGGAGTCAAAGGCAGGCTATGGCCCTGACGCTTCCAAAACGTATGAAGGTTCCTAAGGCGAAGAGGCCGAAGCGGCCCTGGGTTGCCCGTTCAGGAAAGAACTTAGAACACGGGCAGAGTATAAGCCAGTTGGAACACTGAGTTCAGTGCACGTCCATCCCCAAATGCTTCCAAAACATATAATTGCACTTAGGGTGAAGTCTCATAGGTGGCAGTGTGTTCCCAGTTAAGGAAAGAATTTAGAACAAGGCCAGACTAGAAGCTTGTTGGATCCTCTGTGTTGAAGGGACACAAAGACGCTTAGGCTTCCAAAAGGGAAACGCGATCTTAAAGTGACGATTCAAAAATGGCACTGTGTTCCCAGTTGTGGAACGAAGTTAGAACCTGCGTGCACTATAGGCAAGTTGCATACTCTAAGTGCAAGCCCGCTTCCTGATGCTGCCAGGACGTACACTCGATCTTTGGTGAAGATTCCTATGTGGCTCTGTGTTCCCAGTTGTGGGAAGACGTGAGAACAAGGCGCACTATAGCCATGTTGCATACTCTAATGTAAGTGCATGCCAAGTCCCTTATGCTCCCAAAACGTCTAATCGCCCTTAGCGTTAAGTCTCCTATGTGGCAGTGAGTTCCCAGTTGAGGAAAGGTGTTAGTACAAGGGCAGACTCTAGACAGGTTGGAGACTCTGAGTTAAGAGCTTGCCAGTGCGCTTCTACTTCCAAAACGTAAAATCCTGCTGCATACGAAAACCCATTCTCGCAGTGTTTTCCCAGGTGAGGAAAGAAGTTAGAACAAGGACGGACTGTAGGCAAGTTGGATCATCTGAAGGAAGTGCACACCGAGTCCCACAGACTTCCCAATCCTATCATCGCTCTTAAGGTGAAGTCTCCTAAGTGGCATTGTGTTCACAGTTCAGGAAAGAACTTAGAACAAAGGCGAACATAAGCCAGTTGGAAGCTCTGAGTCAAAGGCAGGCTATGGCCCTGACGCTTCCAAAACGTATGAAGGCTCCTAAGGCGAAGAGGCCGACGCGGCCCTGGGTTGCCCGTTCAGGAAAGAACTTAGAACACGGGCAGAGTATAAGCCAGTTGGAACACTGAGTTCAGTGCACGTCCATCCCCAAATGCTTCCAAAACATATAATTGCACTTAGGGTGAAGTCTCATAGGTGGCAGTGTGTTCCCAGTTAAGGAAAGAATTTAGAACAAGGCCAGACTAGAAGCTTGTTGGATAGTCTGTGTTGAAGGGATACAAAGACGCTTAGGCTTCCAAAAGGGAAACGCGATCTTAAAGTGACGATTCAAAAATGGCACTGTGTTCCCAGTTGTGGAACGAAGTTAGAACCTGCGTGCACTATAGGCAAGTTGCATACTCTAAGTGCAAGCCCGCTTCCTGATGCTGCCAGGACGTACACTCGATCTTTGGTGAAGATTCCTATGTGGCTGTGTGTTCCCAGTTGTGGGAAGATTGAGAACAAGGCGCACTATAGCCATGTTGCATACTCTAATGTAAGTGCATGCCAAGTCCCTTATGCTCCCAAAACGTCTAATCGCCCTTAGCGTTAAGTCTCCTATGTGGCAGTGAGTTCCCAGTTGAGGAAAGGTGTTAGTACAAGGGCGGACTCTAGACAGGTTGGAGACTCTGAGTTAAGAGCTTGCCAGTGCGCTTCTACTTCCAAAACGTAAAATCCTGCTGCATACGAAAACCCATTCTCGCAGTGTTTTCCCAGGTGAGGAAAGGAGTTAGAACAAGGACGGACTGTAGGCAAGTTGGATTCTCAGAAGGACATGCACACCAAGTCCCTTAGACTTCCAAAACCTACCATCGCTCTTCAGGTGAAGTCTCCTAAGGGGCAGTGTGTTCACATTTCAGGAAAGAACTTAGAACTCAGGAGGACATAAGCAAGTTGGAAGCTCTAAGGAAAAATGCAGGCTAAGGCCCTGAGGCTTCCAAAACGTAAAAAGGCTCTTAAGGCGAAGAGGCCTCAGCGGCCCTGGGTTCCCAGTTCAGGAAAGAACTTAGAACAAGGGCAGACTACAAGCCAGTTGGATACTCTGAGTTCAGTGCACGTCCAGTCCGTTCTGTTTTCAAAACGTACAATCGCACTTCAGGTGAAGTCTCATCAGTGGCTCTGTGTTCCCACTTAAGGAAAGCATTTAGAACAAGGGCAGAGGAGAAGCTGGTTGGATCCTCTGAGTGACGGGCACACAAAGACGCTGAGGCTTCCAAAACGTAAACGCGATCTTAAAGTGAAGATTCAAGAATGACACTGTGTTCCCAGTTGTGGAAAGAAGTTAGAACTTGGGCGTCCTCTAGGCAAGTTGCATACTCTAAGTGAACTGCACGCCAAGACCCTTATGCTTGCAAAACGCAAACTCTATCTTTAGAGGATATTCATATGTGGCTGTGTGTTCCCAGTTGTTTAAAGATGGGAGAACAAGGCCGCACTCTAGGCAAGTTGTATACTCTAAGGGAAGGGCAGGCCAAGTCCCGAATGCTTCCAAAACGTATAATCGCTCTGAAGGTTAAGTCTCATAGGTGGCAGTGAGGTCCCAGGTAAGGAGAGATCTTACAACAAGGGCCGATGGTAAGGATTTTCAATACTCTTTAAGTTAAATTGAAGTGAAGCCCCTTATGCTTCCAAAACCTACAAACGCCCTGAAGATGAACACTCCTAAATCGCAATGTTTCCAGTGGAGGACAAGTGTTAGAACAAGGGCGGTCTCTGGGCAGGTTGGACACTCTCAGCTAAGTGCTCACCAATGCGCTTCTGCTTCCAAAACGTCAAATCCCGCTGCATACCAAAACCCATTCTGGCAGTGTTTCCCCAGTTGAGGAAAGAAGTTAGAACAAGGACGGACTGTAGGCAAGTTGGATCATCTGAAGGAAGTGCACACCAAGTCCCATAGACTTCCCAATCCTATCATCGCTCTTAAGGTGAAGTCTCCTAAGTGGCATTGTGTTCACAGTTCAGGAAAGAACTTAGAACAAAGGCGAACATAAGCCAGTTGGAAGCTCGGTGTCAAAGGCAGGCTATGGCCCTGACGCTTCCAAAACGTATGAAGGCTCCTAAGGCGAAGAGGCCGAAGCGGCCTTGGGTTGCCCGTTCAGGAAAGAACTTAGAACACGGGCAGAGTATAAGCCAGTTGGAACACTGAGTTCAGTGCACGTCCATCCCCAAATGCTTCCAAAACATATAATTGCACTTAGGGTGAAGTCTCATAGGTGGCAGTGTGTTCCCAGTTAAGGAAAGAATTTAGAACAAGGCCAGACTGGAAGCTTGTTGGATCCTCTGTGTTGAAGGGACACAAAGACGCTTAGGCTTCCAAAAGGGAAACGCGATCTTAAAGTGACGATTCAAAAATGGCACTGTGTTCCCAGTTGTGGAACGAAGTTAGAACCTGCGTGCACTATAGGCAAGTTGCATACTCTAAGTGCAAGCCCGCTTCCTGATGCTGCCAGGACGTACACTCGATCTTTGGTGAAGATTCCTATGTGGCTCTGTGTTCCCAGTTGTGGGAAGACGTGAGAACAAGGCGCACTATAGCCATGTTGCATACTCTAATGTAAGTGCATGCCAAGTCCCTTATGCTCCCAAAACGTCTAATCGCCCTTAGCGTTAAGTCTCCTATGTGGCAGTGAGTTCCCAGTTGAGGAAAGGTGTTAGTACAAGGGCGGACTCTAGACAGGTTGGAGACTCTGAGTTAAGAGCTTGCCAGTGCGCTTCTACTTCCAAAACGTAAAATCCTGCTGCATACGAAAACCCATTCTCGCAGTGTTTTCCCAGGTGAGGAAAGAAGTTAGAACAAGGACGG
The DNA here is from genome assembly GCF_922984935.1 of Meles meles. NCBI lineage: Eukaryota > Metazoa > Chordata > Mammalia > Carnivora > Mustelidae > Meles > Meles meles. Next base: position 125,763 of record NW_025721206.1, read on the forward strand.
ACTGTAGGCAAGTTGGATCATCTGAAGGAAGTGCACACCGAGTCCCACAGACTTCCCAATCCTATCATCGCTTTTAAGGTGAAGTCTCCTAAGTGGCATTGTGTTCACAGTTCAGGAAAGAACTTAGAACAAAGGCGAACATAAGCCAGTTGGAAGCTCCGAGTCAAAGGCAGGCTATGGCCCTGACGCTTCCAAAACGTATGAAGGCTCCTAAGGCGAAGAGGCCGACGCGGCCCTGGGTTGCCCGTTCAGGAAAGAACTTAGAACACGGGCAGAGTATAAGCCAGTTGGAACACTGAGTTCAGTGCACGTCCATCCCCAAATGCTTCCAAAACATATAATTGCACTTAGGGTGAAGTCTCATAGGTGACAGTGTGTTCCCAGTTAAGGAAAGAATTTAGAACAAGGCCAGACTAGAAGCTTGTTGGATAGTCTGTGTTGAAGGGATACAAAGACGCTTAGGCTTCCAAAAGGGAAACGCGATCTTAAAGTGACGATTCAAAAATGGCACTGTGTTCCCAGTTGTGGAACGAAGTTAGAACCTGCGTGCACTCTAGGCAAGTTGCCTACTCTAAGTGCAAGCCCGCTTCCTGATGCTGCCAGGACGTACACTCGATCTTTGGTGAAGATTCCTATGTGGCTGTGTGTTCCCAGTTGTGGGAAGACGTGAGAACAAGGCGCACTATAGCCATGTTGCATACTCTAATGTAAGTGCATGCCAAGTCCCTTATGCTCCCAAAACGTCTAATCGCCCTTAGCGTTAAGTCTCCTATGTGGCAGTGAGTTCCCAGTTGAGGAAAGGTGTTAGTACAAGGGCGGACTCTAGACAGGTTGGAGACTCTGAGTTAAGAGCTTGCCAGTGCGCTTCTACTTCCAAAACGTAAAATCCTGCTGCATACGAAAACCCATTCTCGCAGTGTTTTCCCAGGTGAGGAAAGGAGTTAGAACAAGGACGGACTGTAGGCAAGTTGGATTCTCAGAAGGACATGCACACCAAGTCCCTTAGACTTCCAAAACCTACCATCGCTCTTCAGGTGAAGTCTCCTAAGGGGCAGTGTGTTCACATTTCAGGAAAGAACTTAGAACTCAGGAGGACATAAGCAAGTTGGAAGCTCTAAGGAAAAATGCAGGCTAAGGCCCTGAGGCTTCCAAAACGTAAAAAGGCTCTTAAGGCGAAGAGGCCTCAGCGGCCCTGGGTTCCCAGTTCAGGAAAGAACTTAGAACAAGGGCAGACTACAAGCCAGTTGGATACTCTGAGTTCAGTGCACGTCCAGTCCGTTCTGTTTTCAAAACGTACAATCGCACTTCAGGTGAAGTCTCATCAGTGGCTCTGTGTTCCCACTTAAGGAAAGCATTTAGAACAAGGGCAGAGGAGAAGCTGGTTGGATCCTCTGAGTGACGGGCAGACAAAGACGCTGAGGCTTCCAAAACGTAAACGCGATCTTAAAGTGAAGATTCAAGAATGACACTGTGTTCCCAGTTGTGGAAAGAAGTTAGAACTTGGGCGTCCTCTAGGCAAGTTGCATACTCTAAGTGAACTGCACGCCAAGACCCTTATGCTTGCAAAACGCAAACTCTATCTTTAGAGGATATTCATATGTGGCTGTGTGTTCCCAGTTGTTTAAAGATGGGAGAACAAGGCCGCACTCTAGGCAAGTTGTATACTCTAAGGGAAGGGCAGGCCAAGTCCCGAATGCTTCCAAAACGTATAATCGCTCTGAAGGTTAAGTCTCATAGGTGGCAGTGAGGTCCCAGGTAAGGAGAGATCTTACAACAAGGGCCGATGGTAAGGATTTTCAATACTCTTTAAGTTAAATTGAAGTGAAGCCCCTTATGCTTCCAAAACCTACAAACGCCCTGAAGATGAACACTCCTAAATCGCAATGTTTCCAGTGGAGGACAAGTGTTAGAACAAGGGCGGTCTCTGGGCAGGTTGGACACTCTCAGCTAAGTGCTCACCAATGCGCTTCTGCTTCCAAAACGTCAAATCCCGCTGCATACCAAAACCCATTCTGGCAGTGTTTCCCCAGTTGAGGAAAGAAGTTAGAACAAGGACGGACTGTAGGCAAGTTGGATCATCTGAAGGAAGTGCACACCAAGTCCCATAGACTTCCCAATCCTATCATCGCTCTTAAGGTGAAGTCTCCTAAGTGGCATTGTGTTCACAGTTCAGGAAAGAACTTAGAACAAAGGCGAACATAAGCCAGTTGGAAGCTCGGAGTCAAAGGCAGGCTATGGCCCTGACGCTTCCAAAACGTATGAAGGTTCCTAAGGCGAAGAGGCCGAAGCGGCCCTGGGTTGCCCGTTCAGGAAAGAACTTAGAACACGGGCAGAGTATAAGCCAGTTGGAACACTGAGTTCAGTGCACGTCCATCCCCAAATGCTTCCAAAACATATAATTGCACTTAGGGTGAAGTCTCATAGGTGGCAGTGTGTTCCCAGTTAAGGAAAGAATTTAGAACAAGGCCAGACTAGAAGCTTGTTGGATCCTCTGTGTTGAAGGGACACAAAGACGCTTAGGCTTCCAAAAGGGAAACGCGATCTTAAAGTGACGATTCAAAAATGGCACTGTGTTCCCAGTTGTGGAACGAAGTTAGAACCTGCGTGCACTATAGGCAAGTTGCATACTCTAAGTGCAAGCCCGCTTCCTGATGCTGCCAGGACGTACACTCGATCTTTGGTGAAGATTCCTATGTGGCTCTGTGTTCCCAGTTGTGGGAAGACGTGAGAACAAGGCGCACTATAGCCATGTTGCATACTCTAATGTAAGTGCATGCCAAGTCCCTTATGCTCCCAAAACGTCTAATCGCCCTTAGCGTTAAGTCTCCTATGTGGCAGTGAGTTCCCAGTTGAGGAAAGGTGTTAGTACAAGGGCAGACTCTAGACAGGTTGGAGACTCTGAGTTAAGAGCTTGCCAGTGCGCTTCTACTTCCAAAACGTAAAATCCTGCTGCATACGAAAACCCATTCTCGCAGTGTTTTCCCAGGTGAGGAAAGAAGTTAGAACAAGGACGGACTGTAGGCAAGTTGGATCATCTGAAGGAAGTGCACACCGAGTCCCACAGACTTCCCAATCCTATCATCGCTCTTAAGGTGAAGTCTCCTAAGTGGCATTGTGTTCACAGTTCAGGAAAGAACTTAGAACAAAGGCGAACATAAGCCAGTTGGAAGCTCTGAGTCAAAGGCAGGCTATGGCCCTGACGCTTCCAAAACGTATGAAGGCTCCTAAGGCGAAGAGGCCGACGCGGCCCTGGGTTGCCCGTTCAGGAAAGAACTTAGAACACGGGCAGAGTATAAGCCAGTTGGAACACTGAGTTCAGTGCACGTCCATCCCCAAATGCTTCCAAAACATATAATTGCACTTAGGGTGAAGTCTCATAGGTGGCAGTGTGTTCCCAGTTAAGGAAAGAATTTAGAACAAGGCCAGACTAGAAGCTTGTTGGATAGTCTGTGTTGAAGGGATACAAAGACGCTTAGGCTTCCAAAAGGGAAACGCGATCTTAAAGTGACGATTCAAAAATGGCACTGTGTTCCCAGTTGTGGAACGAAGTTAGAACCTGCGTGCACTATAGGCAAGTTGCATACTCTAAGTGCAAGCCCGCTTCCTGATGCTGCCAGGACGTACACTCGATCTTTGGTGAAGATTCCTATGTGGCTGTGTGTTCCCAGTTGTGGGAAGATTGAGAACAAGGCGCACTATAGCCATGTTGCATACTCTAATGTAAGTGCATGCCAAGTCCCTTATGCTCCCAAAACGTCTAATCGCCCTTAGCGTTAAGTCTCCTATGTGGCAGTGAGTTCCCAGTTGAGGAAAGGTGTTAGTACAAGGGCGGACTCTAGACAGGTTGGAGACTCTGAGTTAAGAGCTTGCCAGTGCGCTTCTACTTCCAAAACGTAAAATCCTGCTGCATACGAAAACCCATTCTCGCAGTGTTTTCCCAGGTGAGGAAAGGAGTTAGAACAAGGACGGACTGTAGGCAAGTTGGATTCTCAGAAGGACATGCACACCAAGTCCCTTAGACTTCCAAAACCTACCATCGCTCTTCAGGTGAAGTCTCCTAAGGGGCAGTGTGTTCACATTTCAGGAAAGAACTTAGAACTCAGGAGGACATAAGCAAGTTGGAAGCTCTAAGGAAAAATGCAGGCTAAGGCCCTGAGGCTTCCAAAACGTAAAAAGGCTCTTAAGGCGAAGAGGCCTCAGCGGCCCTGGGTTCCCAGTTCAGGAAAGAACTTAGAACAAGGGCAGACTACAAGCCAGTTGGATACTCTGAGTTCAGTGCACGTCCAGTCCGTTCTGTTTTCAAAACGTACAATCGCACTTCAGGTGAAGTCTCATCAGTGGCTCTGTGTTCCCACTTAAGGAAAGCATTTAGAACAAGGGCAGAGGAGAAGCTGGTTGGATCCTCTGAGTGACGGGCACACAAAGACGCTGAGGCTTCCAAAACGTAAACGCGATCTTAAAGTGAAGATTCAAGAATGACACTGTGTTCCCAGTTGTGGAAAGAAGTTAGAACTTGGGCGTCCTCTAGGCAAGTTGCATACTCTAAGTGAACTGCACGCCAAGACCCTTATGCTTGCAAAACGCAAACTCTATCTTTAGAGGATATTCATATGTGGCTGTGTGTTCCCAGTTGTTTAAAGATGGGAGAACAAGGCCGCACTCTAGGCAAGTTGTATACTCTAAGGGAAGGGCAGGCCAAGTCCCGAATGCTTCCAAAACGTATAATCGCTCTGAAGGTTAAGTCTCATAGGTGGCAGTGAGGTCCCAGGTAAGGAGAGATCTTACAACAAGGGCCGATGGTAAGGATTTTCAATACTCTTTAAGTTAAATTGAAGTGAAGCCCCTTATGCTTCCAAAACCTACAAACGCCCTGAAGATGAACACTCCTAAATCGCAATGTTTCCAGTGGAGGACAAGTGTTAGAACAAGGGCGGTCTCTGGGCAGGTTGGACACTCTCAGCTAAGTGCTCACCAATGCGCTTCTGCTTCCAAAACGTCAAATCCCGCTGCATACCAAAACCCATTCTGGCAGTGTTTCCCCAGTTGAGGAAAGAAGTTAGAACAAGGACGGACTGTAGGCAAGTTGGATCATCTGAAGGAAGTGCACACCAAGTCCCATAGACTTCCCAATCCTATCATCGCTCTTAAGGTGAAGTCTCCTAAGTGGCATTGTGTTCACAGTTCAGGAAAGAACTTAGAACAAAGGCGAACATAAGCCAGTTGGAAGCTCGGTGTCAAAGGCAGGCTATGGCCCTGACGCTTCCAAAACGTATGAAGGCTCCTAAGGCGAAGAGGCCGAAGCGGCCTTGGGTTGCCCGTTCAGGAAAGAACTTAGAACACGGGCAGAGTATAAGCCAGTTGGAACACTGAGTTCAGTGCACGTCCATCCCCAAATGCTTCCAAAACATATAATTGCACTTAGGGTGAAGTCTCATAGGTGGCAGTGTGTTCCCAGTTAAGGAAAGAATTTAGAACAAGGCCAGACTGGAAGCTTGTTGGATCCTCTGTGTTGAAGGGACACAAAGACGCTTAGGCTTCCAAAAGGGAAACGCGATCTTAAAGTGACGATTCAAAAATGGCACTGTGTTCCCAGTTGTGGAACGAAGTTAGAACCTGCGTGCACTATAGGCAAGTTGCATACTCTAAGTGCAAGCCCGCTTCCTGATGCTGCCAGGACGTACACTCGATCTTTGGTGAAGATTCCTATGTGGCTGTGTGTTCCCAGTTGTGGGAAGACGTGAGAACAAGGCGCACTATAGCCATGTTGCATACTCTAATGTAAGTGCATGCCAAGTCCCTTATGCTCCCAAAACGTCTAATCGCCCTTAGCGTTAAGTCTCCTATGTGGCAGTGAGTTCCCAGTTGAGGAAAGGTGTTAGTACAAGGGCGGACTCTAGACAGGTTGGAGACTCTGAGTTAAGAGCTTGCCAGTGCGCTTCTACTTCCAAAACGTAAAATCCTGCTGCATACGAAAACCCATTCTCGCAGTGTTTTCCCAGGTGAGGAAAGGAGTTAGAACAAGGACGGACTGTAGGCAAGTTGGATTCTCAGAAGGACATGCACACCAAGTCCCTTAGACTTCCAAAACCTACCATCGCTCTTCAGGTGAAGTCTCCTAAGGGGCAGTGTGTTCACATTTCAGGAAAGAACTTAGAACTCAGGAGGACATAAGCAAGTTGGAAGCTCTAAGGAAAAATGCAGGCTAAGGCCCTGAGGCTTCCAAAACGTAAAAAGGCTCTTAAGGCGAAGAGGCCTCAGCGGCCCTGGGTTCCCAGTTCAGGAAAGAACTTAGAACAAGGGCAGACTACAAGCCAGTTGGATACTCTGAGTTCAGTGCACGTCCAGTCCGTTCTGTTTTCAAAACGTACAATCGCACTTCAGGTGAAGTCTCATCAGTGGCTCTGTGTTCCCACTTAAGGAAAGCATTTAGAACAAGGGCAGAGGAGAAGCTGGTTGGATCCTCTGAGTGACGGGCACACAAAGACGCTGAGGCTTCCAAAACGTAAACGCGATCTTAAAGTGAAGATTCAAGAATGACACTGTGTTCCCAGTTGTGGAAAGAAGTTAGAACTTGGGCGTCCTCTAGGCAAGTTGCATACTCTAAGTGAACTGCACGCCAAGACCCTTATGCTTGCAAAACGCAAACTCTATCTTTAGAGGATATTCATATGTGGCTGTGTGTTCCCAGTTGTTTAAAGATGGGAGAACAAGGCCGCACTCTAGGCAAGTTGTATACTCTAAGGGAAGGGCAGGCCAAGTCCCGAATGCTTCCAAAACGTATAATCGCTCTGAAGGTTAAGTCTCATAGGTGGCAGTGAGGTCCCAGGTAAGGAGAGATCTTACAACAAGGGCCGATGGTAAGGATTTTCAATACTCTTTAAGTTAAATTGAAGTGAAGCCCCTTATGCTTCCAAAACCTACAAACGCCCTGAAGATGAACACTCCTAAATGGCAATGTTTCCAGTGGAGGACAAGTGTTAGAACAAGGGCGGTCTCTGGGCAGGTTGGACACTCTCAGCTAAGTGCTCACCAATGCGCTTCTGCTTCCAAAACGTCAAATCCCGCTGCATACCAAAACCCATTCTGGCAGTGCTTCCCCAGTTGAGGAAAGAAGTTAGAACAAGGACGGACTGTAGGCAAGTTGGATCATCTGAAGGAAGTGCACACCAAGTCCCATAGACTTCCCAATCCTATCATCGCTCTTAAGGTTAAGTCTCCTAAGTGGCATTGTGTTCACAGTTCAGGAAAGAACTTAGAACAAAGGCGAACATAAGCCAGTTGGAAGCTCTGAGTCAAATGCAGGCTATGGCCCTGACGCTTCCAAAACGTATGAAGGTTCCTAAGGCGAAGAGGCCGAAGCGGCCCTGGGTTGCCCGTTCAGGAAAGAACTTAGAACACGGGCAGAGTATAAGCCAGTTGGAACACTGAGTTCAGTGCACGTCCATCCCCAAATGCTTCCAAAACATATAATTGCACTTAGGGTGAAGTCTCATAGGTGGCAGTGTGTTCCCAGTTAAGGAAAGAATTTAGAACAAGGCCAGACTAGAAGCTTGTTGGATCCTCTGTGTTGAAGGGACACAAAGACGCTTAGGCTTCCAAAAGGGAAACGCGATCTTAAAGTGACGATTCAAAAATGGCACTGTGTTCCCAGTTGTGGAACGAAGTTAGAACCTGCGTGCACTATAGGCAAGTTGCATACTCTAAGTGCAAGCCCGCTTCCTGATGCTGCCAGGACGTACACTCGATCTTTGGTGAAGATTCCTATGTGGCTCTGTGTTCCCAGTTGTGGGAAGACGTGAGAACAAGGCGCACTATAGCCATGTTGCATACTCTAATGTAAGTGCATGCCAAGTCCCTTATGCTCCCAAAACGTCTAATCGCCCTTAGCGTTAAGTCTCCTATGTGGCAGTGAGTTCCCAGTTGAGGAAAGGTGTTAGTACAAGGGCGGACTCTAGACAGGTTGGAGACTCTGAGTTAAGAGCTTGCCAGTGCGCTTCTACTTCCAAAACGTAAAATCCTGCTGCATACGAAAACCCATTCTCGCAGTGTTTTCCCAGGTGAGGAAAGAAGTTAGAACAAGGACGGACTGTAGGCAAGTTGGATCATCTGAAGGAAGTGCACGCCGAGTCCCACAGACTTCCCAAACCTATCATCGCTCTTCAGGTGAAGTCTCCTAAGGGGCAGTGTGTTCACAGTTCAGGAAAGAACTTAGAACTCAGGAGGACATAAGCAAGTTGGAAGCTCTAAGGAAAAATGCAGGCTAAGGCCCTGAGGCTTCCAAAACGTAAAAAGGCTCTTAAGGCGAAGAGGCCTCAGCGGCCCTGGGTTCCCAGTTCAGGAAAGAACTTAGAACAAGGGCAGACTACAAGCCAGTTGGATACTCTGAGTTCAGTGCACGTCCAGTCCGTTCTGTTTTCAAAACGTACAATCGCACTTCAGGTGAAGTCTCATCAGTGGCTCTGTGTTCCCACTTAAGGAAAGCATTTAGAACAAGGGCAGAGGAGAAGCTGGTTGGATCCTCTGAGTGACGGGCAGACAAAGACGCTTAGGCTTCCAAAACGTAAACGCGATCTTAAAGTGAAGATTCAAGAATGACACTGTGTTCCCAGTTGTGGAAAGAAGTTAGAACTTGGGCGTCCTCTAGGCAAGTTGCATACTCTAAGTGAACTGCACGCCAAGACCCTTATGCTTGCAAAACGCAAACTCTATCTTTAGAGGATATTCATATGTGGCTGTGTGTTCCCAGTTGTTTAAAGATGGGAGAACAAGGCCGCACTCTAGGCAAGTTGTATACTCTAAGGGAAGGGCAGGCCAAGTCCCGAATGCTTCCAAAACGTATAATCGCTCTGAAGGTTAAGTCTCATAGGTGGCAGTGAGGTCCCAGGTAAGGAGAGATCTTACAACAAGGGCCGATGGTAAGGATTTTCAATACTCTTTAAGTTAAATTGAAGTGAAGCCCCTTATGCTTCCAAAACCTACAAACGCCCTGAAGATGAACACTCCTAAATGGCAATGTTTCCAGTGGAGGACAAGTGTTAGAACAAGGGCGGTCTCTGGGCAGGTTGGACACTCTCAGCTAAGTGCTCACCAATGCGCTTCTGCTTCCAAAACGTCAAATCCCGCTTCATACCAAAACCCATTCTGGCAGTGTTTCCCCAGTTGAGGAAAGAAGTTAGAACAAGGACGGACTGTAGGCAAGTTGGATCATCTGAAGGAAGTGCACACCAAGTCCCATAGACTTCCCAATCCTATCATCGCTCTTAAGGTGAAGTCTCCTAAGTGGCATTGTGTTCAAAGTTCAGGAAAGAACTTAGAACAAAGGCGAACATAAGCCAGTTGGAAGCTCTGAGTCTAAGGCAGGCTATGGCCCTGACGCTTCCAAAACGTATGAAGGTTCCTAAGGCGAAGAGGCCGAAGCGGCCCTGGGTTGCCCGTTCAGGAAAGAACTTAGAACACGGGCAGAGTATAAGCCAGTTGGAACACTGAGTTCAGTGCACGTCCATCCCCAAATGCTTCCAAAACATATAATTGCACTTAGGGTGAAGTCTCATAGGTGGCAGTGTGTTCCCAGTTAAGGAAAGAATTTAGAACAAGGCCAGACTAGAAGCTTGTTGGATCCTCTGTGTTGAAGGGACACAAAGACGCTTAGGCTTCCAAAAGGGAAACGCGATCTTAAAGTGACGATTCAAAAATGGCACTGTGTTCCCAGTTGTGGAACGAAGTTAGAACCTGCGTGCACTATAGGCAAGTTGCATACTCTAAGTGCAAGCCCGCTTCCTGATGCTGCCAGGACGTACACTCGATCTTTGGTGAAGATTCCTATGTGGCTCTGTGTTCCCAGTTGTGGGAAGACGTGAGAACAAGGCGCACTATAGCCATGTTGCATACTCTAATGTAAGTGCATGCCAAGTCCCTTATGCTCCCAAAACGTCTAATCGCCCTTAGCGTTAAGTCTCCTATGTGGCAGTGAGTTCCCAGTTGAGGAAAGGTGTTAGTACAAGGGCGGACTCTAGACAGGTTGGAGGCTCTGAGTTAAGAGCTTGCCAGTGCGCTTCTACTTCCAAAACGTAAAATCCTGCTGCATACGAAAACCCATTCTCGCAGTGTTTTCCCATGTGAGGAAAGAAGTTAGAACAAGGACGGACTGTAGGCAAGTTGGATCATCTGAAGGAAGTGCACACCGAGTCCCACAGACTTCCCAATCCTATCATCGCTCTTCAGGTGAAGTCTCCTAAGGGGCAGTGTGTTCACAGTTCAGGAAAGAACTTAGAACTCAGGAGGACATAAGCAAGTTGGAAGCTCTAAGGAAAAATGCAGGCTAAGGCCCTGAGGCTTCCAAAACGTAAAAAGGCTCTTAAGGCGAAGAGGCCTCAGCGGCCCTGGGTTCCCAGTTCAGGAAAGAACTTAGAACAAGGGCAGACTACAAGCCAGTTGGATACTCTGAGTTCAGTGCACGTCCAGTCCGTTCTGTTTTCAAAACGTACAATCGCACTTCAGGTGAAGTCTCATCAGTGGCTCTGTGTTCCCACTTAAGGAAAGCATTTAGAACAAGGGCAGAGGAGAAGCTGGTTGGATCCTCTGAGTGACGGGCAGACAAAGACGCTTAGGCTTCCAAAACGTAAACGCGATCTTAAAGTGAAGATTCAAGAATGACACTGTGTTCCCAGTTGTGGAAAGAAGTTAGAACTTGGGCGTCCTCTAGGCAAGTTGCATACTCTAAGTGAACTGCACGCCAAGACCCTTATGCTTGCAAAACGCAAACTCTATCTTTAGAGGATATTCATATGTGGCTGTGTGTTCCCAGTTGTTTAAAGATGGGAGAACAAGGCCGCACTCTAGGCAAGTTGTATACTCTAAGGGAAGGGCAGGCCAAGTCCCGAATGCTTCCAAAACGTATAATCGCTCTGAAGGTTAAGTCTCATAGGTGGCAGTGAGGTCCCAGGTAAGGAGAGATCTTACAACAAGGGCCGATTGTAAGGATTTTCAATACTCTTTAAGTTAAATTGAAGTGAAGCCCCTTATGCTTCCAAAACCTACAAACGCCCTGAAGATGAACACTCCTAAATGGCAATGTTTCCAGTGGAGGACAAGTGTTAGAACAAGGGCGGTCTCTGGGCAGGTTGGACACTCTCAGCTAAGTGCTCACCAATGCGCTTCTGCTTCCAAAACGTCAAATCCCGCTGCATACCAAAACCCATTCTGGCAGTGTTTCCCCAGTTGAGGAAAGAAGTTAGAACAAGGACGGACTGTAGGCAAGTTGGATCATCTGAAGGAAGTGCACACCAAGTCCCATAGACTTCCCAATCCTATCATCGCTCTTAAGGTGAAGTCTCCTAAGTGGCATTGTGTTCACAGTTCAGGAAAGAACTTAGAACAAAGGCGAACATAAGCCAGTTGGAAGCTCTGAGTCTAAGGCAGGCTATGGCCCTGACGCTTCCAAAACGTATGAAGGTTCCTAAGGCGAAGAGGCCGAAGCGGCCCTGGGTTGCCCGTTCAGGAAAGAACTTAGAACACGGGCAGAGTATAAGCCAGTTGGAACACTGAGTTCAGTGCACGTCCATCCCCAAATGCTTCCAAAACATATAATTGCACTTAGGGTGAAGTCTCATAGGTGGCAGTGTGTTCCCAGTTAAGGAAAGAATTTAGAACAAGGCCAGACTAGAAGCTTGTTGGATCCTCTGTGTTGAAGGGACACAAAGACGCTTAGGCTTCCAAAAGGGAAACGCGATCTTAAAGTGACGATTCAAAAATGGCACTGTGTTCCCAGTTGTGGAACGAAGTTAGAACCTGCGTGCACTCTAGGCAAGTTGCCTACTCTAAGTGCAAGCCCGCTTCCTGATGCTGCCAGGACGTACACTCGATCTTTGGTGAAGATTCCTATGTGGCTGTGTGTTCCCAGTTGTGGGAAGACGTGAGAACAAGGCGCACTATAGCCATGTTGCATACTCTAATGTAAGTGCATGCCAAGTCCCTTATGCTCCCAAAACGTCTAATCGCCCTTAGCGTTAAGTCTCCTAAGTGGCAGTGAGTTCCCAGTTGAGGGAAGGTGTTAGTACACGGGCGGACTCTAGACAGGTTGGAGACTCTGAGTTAAGAGCTTGCCAGTGCGCTTCTACTTCCAAAACGTAAAATCCAGCGGTATAGGAAAACCCATTCTCGCAGTGTTTTCCCAGGTGAGGAAAGAAGTTAGAACAAGGACGGACTGTAGGCAAGTTGGATCATCTGAAGGAAGTGCACACCGAGTCCCACAGACTTCCCAATCCTATCATCGCTCTTAAGGTGAAGTCTCCTAAGTGTCATTGTGTTCACAGTTCAGGAAAGAACTTAGAACAAAGGCGAACATAAGCCAGTTGGAAGCTCTGAGTCAAAGACAGGCTATGGCCCTGACGCTTCCAAAACGTATGAAGGCTCCTAAGGCGAAGAGGCCGAAGCGGCCCTGGGTTGCCCGTTCAGGAAAGAACTTAGAACACGGGCAGAGTATAAGCCAGTTGGAACACTGAGTTCAGTGCACGTCCATCCCCAAATGCTTCCAAAACATATAATTGCACTTAGGGTGAAGTCTCATAGGTGGCAGTGTGTTCCCAGTTAAGGAAAGAATTTAGAACAAGGCCAGACTAGAAGCTTGTTGGATCCTCTGTGTTGAAGGGACACAAAGACGCTTAGGCTTCCAAAAGGGAAACGCGATCTAAAAGTGACGATTCAAAAATGGCACTGTGTTCCCAGTTGTGGAACGAAGTTAGAACCTGCGTGCACTATAGGCAAGTTGCATACTCTAAGTGCAAGCCCGCTTCCTGAAGCTGTCAGGACGTACACTCGATCTTTGGTGAAGATTCCTATGTGGCTCTGTGTTCCCAGTTGTGGGAAGACGTGAGAACAAGGCGCACTATACCCATGTTGCATACTCTAATGTAAGTGCATGCCAAGTCCCTTATGCTCCCAAAACGTCTAATCGCCCTTAGCGTTAAGTCTCCTATGTAGCAGTGAGTTCCCAGTTGAGGAAAGGTGTTAGTACAAGGGCGGACTCTAGACAGGTTGGAGACTCTGAGTTAAGAGCTTGCCAGTGCGCTTCTACTTCCAAAACGTAAAATCCTGCGGCATACGAAAACCCATTCTCGCAGTGTTTTCCCAGGTGAGGAAAGAAGTTAGAACAAGGACGGACTGTAGGCAAGTTGGATTCTCAGAAGGACATGCACACCAAGTCCCTTAGACTTTCAAAACCTACCATCGCTCTTCAGGTGAAGTCTCCTAAGGGGCAGTGTGTTCACAGTTCAGGAAAGAACTTAGAACTCAGGAGGACATAAGCAAGTTGGAAGCTCTAAGGAAAAATGCAGGCTAAGGCCCTGAGGCTTCCAAAACGTAAAAAGGCTCTTAAGGCGAAGAGGCCTCAGCGGCCCTGGGTTCCCAGTTCAGGAAAGAACTTAGAACAAGGGCAGACTACAAGCCAGTTGGATACTCTGAGTTCAGTGCACGTCCAGTCCGTTCTGTTTTCAAAACGTACAATCGCACTTCAGGTGAAGTCTCATCAGTGGCTCTGTGTTCCCACTTAAGGAAAGCATTTAGAACAAGGGCAGAGGAGAAGCTGGTTGGATCCTCTGAGTGACGGGCAGACAAAGACGCTTAGGCTTCCAAAACGTAAACGCGATCTTAAAGTGAAGATTCAAGAATGACACTGTGTTCCCAGTTGTGGAAAGAAGTTAGAACTTGGGCGTCCTCTAGGCAAGTTGCATACTCTAAGTGAACTGCACGCCAAGACCCTTATGCTTGCAAAACGCAAACTCTATCTTTAGAGGTATTCATATGTGGCTGTGTGTTCCCAGTTGTTTAAAGATGGGAGAACAAGGCCGCACTCTAGGCAAGTTGTATACTCTAAGGGAAGGGCAGGCCAAGTCCCGAATGCTTCCAAAACGTATAATCGCTCTGAAGGTTAAGTCTCATAGGTGGCAGTGAGGTCCCAGGTAAGGAGAGATCTTACAACAAGGGCCGATGGTAAGGATTTTCAATACTCTTTAAGTTAAATTGAAGTGAAGCCCCTTATGCTTCCAAAACCTACAAACGCCCTGAAGATGAACACTCCTAAATCGCAATGTTTCCAGTGGAGGACAAGTGTTAGAACAAGGGCGGTCTCTGGGCAGGTTGGACACTCTCAGCTAAGTGCTCACCAATGCGCTTCTGCTTCCAAAACGTCAAATCCCGCTTCATACCAAAACCCATTCTGGCAGTGTTTCCCCAGTTGAGGAAAGAAGTTAGAACAAGGACGGACTGTAGGCAAGTTGGATCATCTGAAGGAAGTGCACACCAAGTCCCATAGACTTCCCAATCCTATCATCGCTCTTAAGGTGAAGTCTCCTAAGTGGCATTGTGTTCACAGTTCAGGAAAGAACTTAGAACAAAGGCGAACATAAGCCAGTTGGAAGCTCTGAGTCAAAGGCAGGCTATGGCCCTGACGCTTCCAAAACGTATGAAGGTTCCTAAGGCGAAGAGGCCGAAGCGGCCCTGGGTTGCCCGTTCAGGAAAGAACTTAGAACACGGGCAGAGTATAAGCCAGTTGGAACACTGAGTTCAGTGCACGTCCATCCCCAAATGCTTCCAAAACATATAATTTCACTTAGGGTGAAGTCTCATAGGTGGCAGTGTGTTCCCAGTTAAGGAAAGAATTTAGAACAAGGCCAGACTAGAAGCTTGTTGGATCCTCTGTTTTGAAGGGACACAAAGACGCTTAGGCTTCCAAAAGGGAAACGCGATCTTAAAGTGACGATTCAAAAATGGCACTGTGTTCCCAGTTGTGGAACGAAGTTAGAACCTGCGTGCACTCTAGGCAAGTTGCCTACTCTAAGTGCAAGCCCGCTTCCTGATGCTGCCAGGACGTACACTCGATCTTTGGTGAAGATTCCTATGTGGCTCTGTGTTCCCAGTTGTGGGAAGACGTGAGAACAAGGCGCACTATAGCCATATTGCATACTCTAATGTAAGTGCATGCCAAGTCCCTTATGCTCCCAAAACGTCTAATCGCCCTTAGCGTTAAGTCTCCTAAGTGGCAGTGAGTTCCCAGTTGAGGGAAGGTGTTAGTACACGGGCGGACTCTAGACAGGTTGGAGACTCTGAGTTAAGAGCTTGCCAGTGCGCTTCTACTTCCAAAACGTAAAATCCAGCGGTATACGAAAACCCATTCTCGCAGTGTTTTCACAGGTGGGGAAAGAAGTTAGAACAAGGACGGACTGTAGGCAAGTTGGATCTTCTGAAGGAAGTGCACACCGAGTCCCACAGACTTCCCAATCCTATCATCGCTCTTAAGGTGAAGTCTCCTAAGTGGCATTGTGTTCACAGTTCAGGAAAGAACTTAGAACAAAGGCGAACATAAGCCAGTTGGAAGCTCGGAGTCAAAGGCAGGCTATGGCCCTGACGCTTCCAAAACGTATGAAGGCTCCTAAGGCGAAGAGGCCGAAGCGGCCCTGGGTTGCCCGTTCAGGAAAGAACTTAGAACACGGGCAGAGTATAAGCCAGTTGGAACACTGAGTTCAGTGCACGTCCATCCCCAAATGCTTCCAAAACATATAATTGCACTTAGGGTGAAGTCTCATAGGTGGCAGTGTGTTCCCAGGTAAGGAAAGAATTTAGAACAAGGCCAGACTAGAAGCTTGTTGGATCCTCTGTGTTGAAGGGACACAAAGACGCTTAGGCTTCCAAAAGGGAAACGCGATCTTAAAGTGACGATTCAAAAATGGCACTGTGTTCCCAGTTGTGGAACGAAGTTAGAACCTGCGTGCACTCTAGGCAAGTTGCCTACTCTAAGTGCAAGCCCGCTTCCTGATGCTGCCAGGACGTACACTCGATCTTTGGTGAAGATTCCTATGTGGCTGTGTGTTCCCAGTTGTGGGAAGACGTGAGAACAAGGCGCACTATAGCCATGTTGCATACTCTAATGTAAGTGCATGCCAAGTCCCTTATGCTCCCAAAACGTCTAATCGCCCTTAGCGTTAAGTCTCCTATGTGGCAGTGAGTTCCCAGTTGAGGAAAGGTGTTAGTACACGGGCGGACTCTAGACAGGTTGGAGACTCTGAGTTAAGAGCTTGCCAGTGCGCTTCTACTTCCAAAAAGTAAAATCCAGCAGTATACGGAAACCCATTCTCGCAGTGTTTTCCCAGGTGAGGAAAGAAGTTAGAACAAGGACGGACTGTAGGCAAGTTGGATCATCTGAAGGAAGTGCACACCGAGTCCCACAGACTTCCCAATCCTATCATCGCTCTTAAGGTGAAGTCTCCTAAGTGGCATTGTGTTCACAGTTCAGGAAAGAACTTAGAACAAAGGCGAACATAAGCCAGTTGTTAGCTCGGAGTCAAAGGCAGGCTATGGCCCTGACGCTTCCAAAACGTATGAAGGCTCCTAAGGCGAAGAGGCCGAAGCGGCCTTGGGTTGCCCGTTCAGGAAAGAACTTAGAACACGGGCAGAGTATAAGCCAGTTGGAACACTGAGTTCAGTGCACGTCCATCCCCAAATGCTTCCAAAACATATAATTGCACTTAGGGTGAAGTCTCATAGGTGGCAGTGTGTTCCCAGTTAAGGAAAGAATTTAGAACAAGGCCAGACTAGAAGCTTGTTGGATCCTCTGTGTTGAAGGGACACAAAGACGCTTAGGCTTCCAAAAGGGAAACGCGATCTTAAAGTGACGATTCAAAAATGGCACTGTGTTCCCAGTTGTGGAACGAAGTTAGAACCTGCGTGCACTCTAGGCAAGTTGCCTACTCTAAGTGCAAGCCCGCTTCCTGATGCTGCCAGGACGTACACTCGATCTTTGGTGAAGATTCCTATGTGGCTGTGTGTTCCCAGTTGTGGGAAGACGTGAGAACAAGGCGCACTATAGCCATGTTGCATACTCTAATGTAAGTGCATGCCAAGTCCCTTATGCTCCCAAAACGTCTAATCGCCCTTAGCGTTAAGTCTCCTATGTAGCAGTGAGTTCCCAGTTGAGGAAAGGTGTTAGTACAAGGGCGGACTCTAGACAGGTTGGAGACTCTGAGTTAAGAGCTTGCCAGTGCGCTTCTACTTCCAAAACGTAAAATCCTGCTGCATACGAAAACCCATTCTCGCAGTGTTTTCCCAGGTGAGGAAAGAAGTTAGAACAAGGACGGACTGTAGGCAAGTTGGATTCTCAGAAGGACATGCACACCAAGTCCCTTAGACTTCCAAAACCTACCATCGCTCTTCAGGTGAAGTCTCCTAAGGGGCAGTGTGTTCACAGTTCAGGAAAGAACTTAGAACTCAGGAGGACATAAGCAAGTTGGAAGCTCTAAGGAAAAATGCAGGCTAAGGCCCTGAGGCTTCCAAAACGTAAAAAGGCTCTTAAGGCGAAGAGGCCTCAGCGGCCCTGGGTTCCCAGTTCAGGAAAGAACTTAGAACAAGGGCAGACTACAAGCCAGTTGGATACTCTGAGTTCAGTGCACGTCCAGTCCGTTCTGTTTTCAAAACGTACAATCGCACTTCAGGTGAAGTCTCATCAGTGGCTCTGTGTTCCCACTTAAGGAAAGCATTTAGAACAAGGGCAGAGGAGAAGCTGGTTGGATCCTCTGAGTGACGGGCACACAAAGACGCTGAGGCTTCCAAAACGTAAACGCGATCTTAAAGTGAAGATTCAAGAATGACACTGTTCCCAGTTGTGGAAAGAAGTTAGAACTTGGGCGTCCTCTAGGCAAGTTGCATACTCTAAGTGAACTGCACGCCAAGACCCTTATGCTTGCAAAACGCAAACTCTATCTTTAGAGGATATTCATATGTGGCTGTGTGTTCCCAGTTGTTTCAAGATGGGAGAACAAGGCCGCACTCTAGGCAAGTTGTATACTCTAAGGGAAGGGCAGGCCAAGTCCCAAATGCTTCCAAAACGTATAATCGCTCTGAAGGTTAAGTCTCATAGGTGGCAGTGAGGTCCCAGGTAAGGAGAGATCTTACAACAAGGGCCGATTGTAAGGATTTTCAATACTCTTTAAGTTAAATTGAAGTGAAGCCCCTTATGCTTCCAAAACCTACAAACGCCCTGAAGATGAACACTCCTAAATCGCAATGTTTCCAGTGGAGGACAAGTGTTAGAACAAGGGCGGTCTCTGGGCAGGTTGGACACTCTCAGCTAAGTGCTCACCAATGCGCTTCTGCTTCCAAAACGTCAAATCCCGCTGCATACGAAAACCCATTCTGGCAGTGTTTCCCCAGTTGAGGAAAGAAGTTAGAACAAGGACGGACTGTAGGCAAGTTGGATCATCTGAAGGAAGTGCACACCAAGTCCCATAGACTTCCCAATCCTATCATCGCTCTTAAGGTGAAGTCTCCTAAGTGGCATTGTGTTCACAGTTCAGGAAAGAACTTAGAACAAAGGCGAACATAAGCCAGTTGGAAGCTCGGAGTCAAAGGCAGGCTATGGCCCTGACGCTTCCAAAACGTATGAAGGCTCCTAAGGCGAAGAGGCCGAAGCGGCCTTGGGTTGCCCGTTCAGGAAAGAACTTAGAACACGGGCAGAGTATAAGCCAGTTGGAACACTGAGTTCAGTGCACGTCCATCCCCAAATGCTTCCAAAACATATAATTGCACTTAGGGTGAAGTCTCATAGGTGGCAGTGTGTTCCCAGTTAAGGAAAGAATTTAGAACAAGGCCAGACTAGAAGCTTGTTGGATCCTCTGTGTTGAAGGGACACAAAGACGCTTAGGCTTCCAAAAGGGAAACGCGATCTTAAAGTGACGATTCAAAAATGGCACTGTGTTCCCAGTTGTGGAACGAAGTTAGAACCTGCGTGCACTCT
Source organism: Meles meles (assembly GCF_922984935.1). Lineage (NCBI taxonomy): Eukaryota > Metazoa > Chordata > Mammalia > Carnivora > Mustelidae > Meles > Meles meles. The sequence continues at coordinate 144,544 of NW_025721206.1, forward strand.
AGGCAAGTTGCCTACTCTAAGTGCAAGCCCGCTTCCTGATGCTGCCAGGACGTACACTCGATCTTTGGTGAAGATTCCTATGTGGCTGTGTGTTCCCAGTTGTGGGAAGACGTGAGAACAAGGCGCACTATAGCCATGTTGCATACTCTAATGTAAGTGCATGCCAAGTCCCTTATGCTCCCAAAACGTCTAATCGCCCTTAGCGTTAAGTCTCCTATGTGGCAGTGAGTTCCCAGTTGAGGAAAGGTGTTAGTACAAGGGCGGACTCTAGACAGGTTGGAGACTCTGAGTTAAGAGCTTGCCAGTGCGCTTCTACTTCCAAAACGTAAAATCCTGCTGCATACGAAAACCCATTCTCGCAGTGTTTTCCCAGGTGAGGAAAGAAGTTAGAACAAGGACGGACAGTAGGCAAGTTGGATTCTCAGAAGGACATGCACACCAAGTCCCTTAGACTTCCAAAACCTACCATCGCTCTTCAGGTGAAGTCTCCTAAGGGGCAGTGTGTTCACAGTTCAGGAAAGAACTTAGAACTCAGGAGGACATAAGCAAGTTGGAAGCTCTAAGGAAAAATGCAGGCTAAGGCCCTGAGGCTTCCAAAACGTAAAAAGGCTCTTAAGGCGAAGAGGCCTCAGCGGCCCTGGGTTCCCAGTTCAGGAAAGAACTTAGAACAAGGGCAGACTACAAGCCAGTTGGATACTCTGAGTTCAGTGCACGTCCAGTCCGTTCTGTTTTCAAAACGTACAATCGCACTTCAGGTGAAGTCTCATCAGTGGCTCTGTGTTCCCACTTAAGGAAAGCATTTAGAACAAGGGCAGAGGAGAAGCTGGTTGGATCCTCTGAGTGACGGGCAGACAAAGACGCTTAGGCTTCCAAAACGTAAACGCGATCTTAAAGTGAAGATTCAAGAATGACACTGTGTTCCCAGTTGTGGAAAGAAGTTAGAACTTGGGCGTCCTCTAGGCAAGTTGCATACTCTAAGTGAACTGCACGCCAAGACCCTTATGCTTGCAAAACGCAAACTCTATCTTTAGAGGATATTCATATGTGGCTGTGTGTTCCCAGTTGTTTAAAGATGGGAGAACAAGGCCGCACTCTAGGCAAGTTGTATACTCTAAGGGAAGGGCAGGCCAAGTCCCGAATGCTTCCAAAACGTATAATCGCTCTGAAGGTTAAGTCTCATAGGTGGCAGTGAGGTCCCAGGTAAGGAGAGATCTTACAACAAGGGCCGATTGTAAGGATTTTCAATACTCTTTAAGTTAAATTGAAGTGAAGCCCCTTATGCTTCCAAAACCTACAAACGCCCTGAAGATGAACACTCCTAAATGGCAATGTTTCCAGTGGAGGACAAGTGTTAGAACAAGGGCGGTCTCTGGGCAGGTTGGACACTCTCAGCTAAGTGCTCACCAATGCGCTTCTGCTTCCAAAACGTCAAATCCCGCTGCATACCAAAACCCATTCTGGCAGTGTTTCCCCAGTTGAGGAAAGAAGTTAGAACAAGGACGGACTGTAGGCAAGTTGGATCATCTGAAGGAAGTGCACACCAAGTCCCATAGACTTCCCAATCCTATCATCGCTCTTAAGGTGAAGTCTCCTAAGTGGCATTGTGTTCAAAGTTCAGGAAAGAACTTAGAACAAAGGCGAACATAAGCCAGTTGGAAGCTCTGAGTCTAAGGCAGGTTATGGCCCTGACGCTTCCAAAACGTATGAAGGTTCCTAAGGCGAAGAGGCCGAAGCGGCCCTGGGTTGCCCGTTCAGGAAAGAACTTAGAACACGGGCAGAGTATAAGCCAGTTGGAACACTGAGTTCAGTGCACGTCCATCCCCAAATGCTTCCAAAACATATAATTGCACTTAGGGTGAAGTCTCATAGGTGGCAGTGTGTTCCCAGTTAAGGAAAGAATTTAGAACAAGGCCAGACTAGAAGCTTGTTGGATCCTCTGTGTTGAAGGGACACAAAGACGCTTAGGCTTCCAAAAGGGAAACGCGATCTTAAAGTGACGATTCAAAAATGGCACTGTGTTCCCAGTTGTGGAACGAAGTTAGAACCTGCGTGCACTATAGGCAAGTTGCATACTCTAAGTGCAAGCCCGCTTCCTGATGCTGCCAGGACGTACACTCGATCTTTGGTGAAGATTCCTATGTGGCTCTGTGTTCCCAGTTGTGGGAAGACGTGAGAACAAGGCGCACTATAGCCATGTTGCATACTCTAATGTAAGTGCATGCCAAGTCCCTTATGCTCCCAAAACGTCTAATCGCCCTTAGCGTTAAGTCTCCTATGTGGCAGTGAGTTCCCAGTTGAGGAAAGGTGTTAGTACAAGGGCGGACTCTAGACAGGTTGGAGACTCTGAGTTAAGAGCTTGCCAGTGCGCTTCTACTTCCAAAACGTAAAATCCTGCTGCATACGAAAACCCATTCTCGCAGTGTTTTCCCATGTGAGGAAAGAAGTTAGAACAAGGACGGACTGTAGGCAAGTTGGATCATCTGAAGGAAGTGCACACCGAGTCCCACAGACTTCCCAATCCTATCATCGCTCTTCAGGTGAAGTCTCCTAAGGGGCAGTGTGTTCACAGTTCAGGAAAGAACTTAGAACTCAGGAGGACATAAGCAAGTTGGAAGCTCTAAGGAAAAATGCAGGCTAAGGCCCTGAGGCTTCCAAAACGTAAAAAGGCTCTAAAGGCGAAGAGGCCTCAGCGGCCCTGGGTTCCCAGTTCAGGAAAGAACTTAGAACAAGGGCAGACTACAAGCCAGTTGGATACTCTGAGTTCAGTGCACGTCCAGTCCGTTCTGTTTTCAAAACGTACAATCGCACTTCAGGTGAAGTCTCATCAGTGGCTCTGTGTTCCCACTTAAGGAAAGCATTTAGAACAAGGGCAGAGGAGAAGCTGGTTGGATCCTCTGAGTGACGGGCAGACAAAGACGCTTAGGCTTCCAAAACGTAAACGCGATCTTAAAGTGAAGATTCAAGAATGACACTGTGTTCCCAGTTGTGGAAAGAAGTTAGAACTTGGGCGTCCTCTAGGCAAGTTGCATACTCTAAGTGAACTGCACGCCAAGACCCTTATGCTTGCAAAACGCAAACTCTATCTTTAGAGGATATTCATATGTGGCTGTGTGTTCCCAGTTGTTTAAAGATGGGAGAACAAGGCCGCACTCTAGGCAAGTTGTATACTCTAAGGGAAGGGCAGGCCAAGTCCCGAATGCTTCCAAAACGTATAATCGCTCTGAAGGTTAAGTCTCATAGGTGGCAGTGAGGTCCCAGGTAAGGAGAGATCTTACAACAAGGGCCGATTGTAAGGATTTTCAATACTCTTTAAGTTAAATTGAAGTGAAGCCCCTTATGCTTCCAAAACCTACAAACGCCCTGAAGATGAACACTCCTAAATGGCAATGTTTCCAGTGGAGGACAAGTGTTAGAACAAGGGCGGTCTCTGGGCAGGTTGGACACTCTCAGCTAAGTGCTCACCAATGCGCTTCTGCTTCCAAAACGTCAAATCCCGCTGCATACCAAAACCCATTCTGGCAGTGTTTCCCCAGTTGAGGAAAGAAGTTAGAACAAGGACGGACTGTAGGCAAGTTGGATCATCTGAAGGAAGTGCACACCAAGTCCCATAGACTTCCCAATCCTATCATCGCTCTTAAGGTGAAGTCTCCTAAGTGGCATTGTGTTCACAGTTCAGGAAAGAACTTAGAACAAAGGCGAACATAAGCCAGTTGGAAGCTCGGAGTCAAAGGCAGGCTATGGCCCTGACGCTTCCAAAACGTATGAAGGTTCCTAAGGCGAAGAGGCCGAAGCGGCCCTGGGTTGCCCGTTCAGGAAAGAACTTAGAACACGGGCAGAGTATAAGCCAGTTGGAACACTGAGTTCAGTGCACGTCCATCCCCAAATGCTTCCAAAACATATAATTGCACTTAGGGTGAAGTCTCATAGGTGGCAGTGTGTTCCCAGTTAAGGAAAGAATTTAGAACAAGGCCAGACTAGAAGCTTGTTGGATCCTCTGTGTTGAAGGGACACAAAGACGCTTAGGCTTCCAAAAGGGAAACGCGATCTTAAAGTGACGATTCAAAAATGGCACTGTGTTCCCAGTTGTGGAACGAAGTTAGAACCTGCGTGCACTCTAGGCAAGTTGCCTACTCTAAGTGCAAGCCCGCTTCCTGATGCTGCCAGGACGTACACTCGATCTTTGGTGAAGATTCCTATGTGGCTGTGTGTTCCCAGTTGTGGGAAGACGTGAGAACAAGGCGCACTATAGCCATGTTGCATACTCTAATGTAAGTGCATGCCAAGTCCCTTATGCTCCCAAAACGTCTAATCGCCCTTAGCGTTAAGTCTCCTAAGTGGCAGTGAGTTCCCAGTTGAGGGAAGGTCTTAGTACACGGGCGGACTCTAGACAGGTTGGAGACTCTGAGTTAAGAGCTTGCCAGTGCGCTTCTACTTCCAAAACGTAAAATCCAGCGGTATAGGAAAACCCATTCTCGCAGTGTTTTCCCAGGTGAGGAAAGAAGTTAGAACAAGGACGGACTGTAGGCAAGTTGGATCATCTGAAGGAAGTGCACACCGAGTCCCACAGACTTCCCAATCCTATCATCGCTCTTAAGGTGAAGTCTCCTAAGTGGCATTGTGTTCACAGTTCAGGAAAGAACTTAGAACAAAGGCGAACATAAGCCAGTTGGAAGCTCTGAGTCAAAGACAGGCTATGGCCCTGACGCTTCCAAAACGTATGAAGGCTCCTAAGGCGAAGAGGCCGAAGCGGCCCTGGGTTGCCCGTTCAGGAAAGAACTTAGAACACGGGCAGAGTATAAGCCAGTTGGAACACTGAGTTCAGTGCACGTCCATCCCCAAATGCTTCCAAAACATATAATTGCACTTAGGGTGAAGTCTCATAGGTGGCAGTGTGTTCCCAGTTAAGGAAAGAATTTAGAACAAGGCCAGACTAGAAGCTTGTTGGATCCTCTGTGTTGAAGGGACACAAAGACGCTTAGGCTTCCAAAAGGGAAACGCGATCTAAAAGTGACGATTCAAAAATGGCACTGTGTTCCCAGTTGTGGAACGAAGTTAGAACCTGCGTGCACTATAGGCAAGTTGCATACTCTAAGTGCAAGCCCGCTTCCTGAAGCTGTCAGGACGTACACTCGATCTTTGGTGAAGATTCCTATGTGGCTCTGTGTTCCCAGTTGTGGGAAGACGTGAGAACAAGGCGCACTATACCCATGTTGCATACTCTAATGTAAGTGCATGCCAAGTCCCTTATGCTCCCAAAACGTCTAATCGCCCTTAGCGTTAAGTCTCCTATGTAGCAGTGAGTTCCCAGTTGAGGAAAGGTGTTAGTACAAGGGCGGACTCTAGACAGGTTGGAGACTCTGAGTTAAGAGCTTGCCAGTGCGCTTCTACTTCCAAAACGTAAAATCCTGCGGCATACGAAAACCCATTCTCGCAGTGTTTTCCCAGGTGAGGAAAGAAGTTAGAACAAGGACGGACTGTAGGCAAGTTGGATTCTCAGAAGGACATGCACACCAAGTCCCTTAGACTTTCAAAACCTACCATCGCTCTTCAGGTGAAGTCTCCTAAGGGGCAGTGTGTTCACAGTTCAGGAAAGAACTTAGAACTCAGGAGGACATAAGCAAGTTGGAAGCTCTAAGGAAAAATGCAGGCTAAGGCCCTGAGGCTTCCAAAACGTAAAAAGGCTCTTAAGGCGAAGAGGCCTCAGCGGCCCTGGGTTCCCAGTTCAGGAAAGAACTTAGAACAAGGGCAGACTACAAGCCAGTTGGATACTCTGAGTTCAGTGCACGTCCAGTCCGTTCTGTTTTCAAAACGTACAATCGCACTTCAGGTGAAGTCTCATCAGTGGCTCTGTGTTCCCACTTAAGGAAAGCATTTAGAACAAGGGCAGAGGAGAAGCTGGTTGGATCCTCTGAGTGACGGGCACACAAAGACGCTGAGGCTTCCAAAACGTAAACGCGATCTTAAAGTGAAGATTCAAGAATGACACTGTGTGCCCAGTTGTGGAAAGAAGTTAGAACTTGGGCGTCCTCTAGGCAAGTTGCATACTCTAAGTGAACTGCACGCCAAGACCCTTATGCTTGCAAAACGCAAACTCTATCTTTAGAGGATATTCATATGTGGCTGTGTGTTCCCAGTTGTTTAAAGATGGGAGAACAAGGCCGCACTCTAGGCAAGTTGTATACTCTAAGGGAAGGGCAGGCCAAGTCCCGAATGCTTCCAAAACGTATAATCGCTCTGAAGGTTAAGTCTCATAGGTGGCAGTGAGGTCCCAGGTAAGGAGAGATCTTACAACAAGGGCCGATTGTAAGGATTTTCAATACTCTTTAAGTTAAATTGAAGTGAAGCCCCTTATGCTTCCAAAACCTACAAACGCCCTGAAGATGAACACTCCTAAATCGCAATGTTTCCAGTGGAGGACAAGTGTTAGAACAAGGGCGGTCTCTGGGCAGGTTGGACACTCTCAGCTAAGTGCTCACCAATGCGCTTCTGCTTCCAAAACGTCAAATCCCGCTTCATACCAAAACCCATTCTGGCAGTGTTTCCCCAGTTGAGGAAAGAAGTTAGAACAAGGACGGACTGTAGGCAAGTTGGATCATCTGAAGGAAGTGCACACCAAGTCCCATAGACTTCCCAATCCTATCATCGCTCTTAAGGTGAAGTCTCCTAAGTGGCATTGTGTTCACAGTTCAGGAAAGAACTTAGAACAAAGGCGAACATAAGCCAGTTGGAAGCTCTGAGTCAAAGGCAGGCTATGGCCCTGACGCTTCCAAAACGTATGAAGGTTCCTAAGGCGAAGAGGCCGAAGCGGCCCTGGGTTGCCCGTTCAGGAAAGAACTTAGAACACGGGCAGAGTATAAGCCAGTTGGAACACTGAGTTCAGTGCACGTCCATCCCCAAATGCTTCCAAAACATATAATTGCACTTAGGGTGAAGTCTCATAGGTGGCAGTGTGTTCCCAGTTAAGGAAAGAATTTAGAACAAGGCCAGACTAGAAGCTTGTTGGATCCTCTGTTTTGAAGGGACACAAAGACGCTTAGGCTTCCAAAAGGGAAACGCGATCTTAAAGTGACGATTCAAAAATGGCACTGTGTTCCCAGTTGTGGAACGAAGTTAGAACCTGCGTGCACTCTAGGCAAGTTGCCTACTCTAAGTGCAAGCCCGCTTCCTGATGCTGCCAGGACGTACACTCGATCTTTGGTGAAGATTCCTATGTGGCTCTGTGTTCCCAGTTGTGGGAAGACGTGAGAACAAGGCGCACTATAGCCATATTGCATACTTAATGTAAGTGCATGCCAAGTCCCTTATGCTCCCAAAACGTCTAATCGCCCTTAGCGTTAAGTCTCCTAAGTGGCAGTGAGTTCCCAGTTGAGGGAAGGTGTTAGTACACGGGCGGACTCTAGACAGGTTGGAGACTCTGAGTTAAGAGCTTGCCAGTGCGCTTCTACTTCCAAAACGTAAAATCCAGCGGTATACGAAAACCCATTCTCGCAGTGTTTTCACAGGTGGGGAAAGAAGTTAGAACAAGGACGGACTGTAGGCAAGTTGGATCATCTGAAGGAAGTGCACACCGAGTCCCACAGACTTCCCAATCCTATCATCGCTCTTAAGGTGAAGTCTCCTAAGTGGCATTGTGTTCACAGTTCAGGAAAGAACTTAGAACAAAGGCGAACATAAGCCAGTTGGAAGCTCGGAGTCAAAGGCAGGCTATGGCCCTGACGCTTCCAAAACGTATGAAGGCTCCTAAGGCGAAGAGGCCGAAGCGGCCCTGGGTTGCCCGTTCAGGAAAGAACTTAGAACACGGGCAGAGTATAAGCCAGTTGGAACACTGAGTTCAGTGCACGTCCATCCCCAAATGCTTCCAAAACATATAATTGCACTTAGGGTGAAGTCTCATAGGTGGCAGTGTGTTCCCAGGTAAGGAAAGAATTTAGAACAAGGCCAGACTAGAAGCTTGTTGGATCCTCTGTGTTGAAGGGACACAAAGACGCTTAGGCTTCCAAAAGGGAAACGCGATCTTAAAGTGACGATTCAAAAATGGCACTGTGTTCCCAGTTGTGGAACGAAGTTAGAACCTGCGTGCACTCTAGGCAAGTTGCCTACTCTAAGTGCAAGCCCGCTTCCTGATGCTGCCAGGACGTACACTCGATCTTTGGTGAAGATTCCTATGTGGCTGTGTGTTCCCAGTTGTGGGAAGACGTGAGAACAAGGCGCACTATAGCCATGTTGCATACTCTAATGTAAGTGCATGCCAAGTCCCTTATGCTCCCAAAACGTCTAATCGCCCTTAGCGTTAAGTCTCCTATGTGGCAGTGAGTTCCCAGTTGAGGAAAGGTGTTAGTACACGGGCGGACTCTAGACAGGTTGGAGACTCTGAGTTAAGAGCTTGCCAGTGCGCTTCTACTTCCAAAACGTAAAATCCAGCGGTATACGGAAACCCATTCTCGCAGTGTTTTCCCAGGTGAGGAAAGAAGTTAGAACAAGGACGGACTGTAGGCAAGTTGGATCATCTGAAGGAAGTGCACACCGAGTCCCACAGACTTCCCAATCCTATCATCGCTCTTAAGGTGAAGTCTCCTAAGTGGCATTGTGTTCACAGTTCAGGAAAGAACTTAGAACAAAGGCGAACATAAGCCAGTTGGAAGCTCGGAGTCAAAGGCAGGCTATGGCCCTGACGCTTCCAAAACGTATGAAGGCTCCTAAGGCGAAGAGGCCGAAGCGGCCTTGGGTTGCCCGTTCAGGAAAGAACTTAGAACACGGGCAGAGTATAAGCCAGTTGGAACACTGAGTTCAGTGCACGTCCATCCCCAAATGCTTCCAAAACATATAATTGCACTTAGGGTGAAGTCTCATAGGTGGCAGTGTGTTCCCAGTTAAGGAAAGAATTTAGAACAAGGCCAGACTAGAAGCTTGTTGGATCCTCTGTGTTGAAGGGACACAAAGACGCTTAGGCTTCCAAAAGGGAAACGCGATCTTAAAGTGACGATTCAAAAATGGCACTGTGTTCCCAGTTGTGGAACGAAGTTAGAACCTGCGTGCACTCTAGGCAAGTTGCCTACTCTAAGTGCAAGCCCGCTTCCTGATGCTGCCAGGACGTACACTCGATCTTTGGTGAAGATTCCTATGTGGCTGTGTGTTCCCAGTTGTGGGAAGACGTGAGAACAAGGCGCACTATAGCCATGTTGCATACTCTAATGTAAGTGCATGCCAAGTCCCTTATGCTCCCAAAACGTCTAATCGCCCTTAGCGTTAAGTCTCCTATGTAGCAGTGAGTTCCCAGTTGAGGAAAGGTGTTAGTACAAGGGCGGACTCTAGACAGGTTGGAGACTCTGAGTTAAGAGCTTGCCAGTGCGCTTCTACTTCCAAAACGTAAAATCCTGCTGCATACGAAAACCCATTCTCGCAGTGTTTTCCCAGGTGAGGAAAGAAGTTAGAACAAGGACGGACTGTAGGCAAGTTGGATTCTCAGAAGGACATGCACACCAAGTCCCTTAGACTTCCAAAACCTACCATCGCTCTTCAGGTGAAGTCTCCTAAGGGGCAGTGTGTTCACAGTTCAGGAAAGAACTTAGAACTCAGGAGGACATAAGCAAGTTGGAAGCTCTAAGGAAAAATGCAGGCTAAGGCCCTGAGGCTTCCAAAACGTAAAAAGGCTCTTAAGGCGAAGAGGCCTCAGCGGCCCTGGGTTCCCAGTTCAGGAAAGAACTTAGAACAAGGGCAGACTACAAGCCAGTTGGATACTCTGAGTTCAGTGCACGTCCAGTCCGTTCTGTTTTCAAAACGTACAATCGCACTTCAGGTGAAGTCTCATCAGTGGCTCTGTGTTCCCACTTAAGGAAAGCATTTAGAACAAGGGCAGAGGAGAAGCTGGTTGGATCCTCTGAGTGACGGGCACACAAAGACGCTGAGGCTTCCAAAACGTAAACGCGATCTTAAAGTGAAGATTCAAGAATGACACTGTGTTCCCAGTTGTGGAAAGAAGTTAGAACTTGGGCGTCCTCTAGGCAAGTTGCATACTCTAAGTGAACTGCACGCCAAGACCCTTATGCTTGCAAAACGCAAACTCTATCTTTAGAGGATATTCATATGTGGCTGTGTGTTCCCAGTTGTTTAAAGATGGGAGAACAAGGCCGCACTCTAGGCAAGTTGTATACTCTAAGGGAAGGGCAGGCCAAGTCCCGAATGCTTCCAAAACGTATAATCGCTCTGAAGGTTAAGTCTCATAGGTGGCAGTGAGGTCCCAGGTAAGGAGAGATCTTACAACAAGGGCCGATTGTAAGGATTTTCAATACTCTTTAAGTTAAATTGAAGTGAAGCCCCTTATGCTTCCAATACCTACAAACGCCCTGAAGATGAACACTCCTAAATCGCAATGTTTCCAGTGGAGGACAAGTGTTAGAACAAGGGCGGTCTCTGGGCAGGTTGGACACTCTCAGCTAAGTGCTCACCAATGCGCTTCTGCTTCCAAAACGTCAAATCCCGCTGCATACGAAAACCCATTCTGGCAGTGTTTCCCCAGTTGAGGAAAGAAGTTAGAACAAGGACGGACTGTAGGCAAGTTGGATCATCTGAAGGAAGTGCACACCAAGTCCCATAGACTTCCCAATCCTATCATCGCTCTTAAGGTGAAGTCTCCTAAGTGGCATTGTGTTCACAGTTCAGGAAAGAACTTAGAACAAAGGCGAACATAAGCCAGTTGGAAGCTCGGAGTCAAAGGCAGGCTATGGCCCTGACGCTTCCAAAACGTATGAAGGCTCCTAAGGCGAAGAGGCCGAAGCGGCCTTGGGTTGCCCGTTCAGGAAAGAACTTAGAACACGGGCAGAGTATAAGCCAGTTGGAACACTGAGTTCAGTGCACGTCCATCCCCAAATGCTTCCAAAACATATAATTGCACTTAGGGTGAAGTCTCATAGGTGGCAGTGTGTTCCCAGTTAAGGAAAGAATTTAGAACAAGGCCAGACTAGAAGCTTGTTGGATCCTCTGTGTTGAAGGGACACAAAGACGCTTAGGCTTCCAAAAGGGAAACGCGATCTTAAAGTGACGATTCAAAAATGGCACTGTGTTCCCAGTTGTGGAACGAAGTTAGAACCTGCGTGCACTCTAGGCAAGTTGCCTACTCTAAGTGCAAGCCCGCTTCCTGATGCTGCCAGGACGTACACTCGATCTTTGGTGAAGATTCCTATGTGGCTGTGTGTTCCCAGTTGTGGGAAGACGTGAGAACAAGGCGCACTATAGCCATGTTGCATACTCTAATGTAAGTGCATGCCAAGTCCCTTATGCTCCCAAAACGTCTAATCGCCCTTAGCGTTAAGTCTCCTATGTGGCAGTGAGTTCCCAGTTGAGGAAAGGTGTTAGTACAAGGGCGGACTCTAGACAGGTTGGAGACTCTGAGTTAAGAGCTTGCCAGTGCGCTTCTACTTCCAAAACGTAAAATCCTGCTGCATACGAAAACCCATTCTCGCAGTGTTTTCCCAGGTGAGGAAAGAAGTTAGAACAAGGACGGACAGTAGGCAAGTTGGATTCTCAGAAGGACATGCACACCAAGTCCCTTAGACTTCCAAAACCTACCATCGCTCTTCAGGTGAAGTCTCCTAAGGGGCAGTGTGTTCACAGTTCAGGAAAGAACTTAGAACTCAGGAGGACATAAGCAAGTTGGAAGCTCTAAGGAAAAATGCAGGCTAAGGCCCTGAGGCTTCCAAAACGTAAAAAGGCTCTTAAGGCGAAGAGGCCTCAGCGGCCCTGGGTTCCCAGTTCAGGAAAGAACTTAGAACAAGGGCAGACTACAAGCCAGTTGGATACTCTGAGTTCAGTGCACGTCCAGTCCGTTCTGTTTTCAAAACGTACAATCGCACTTCAGGTGAAGTCTCATCAGTGGCTCTGTGTTCCCACTTAAGGAAAGCATTTAGAACAAGGGCAGAGGAGAAGCTGGTTGGATCCTCTGAGTGACGGGCACACAAAGACGCTGAGGCTTCCAAAACGTAAACGCGATCTTAAAGTGAAGATTCAAGAATGACACTGTGTTCCCAGTTGTGGAAAGAAGTTAGAACTTGGGCGTCCTCTAGGCAAGTTGCATACTCTAAGTGAACTGCACGCTAAGACCCTTATGCTTGCAAAACGCAAACTCTATCTTTAGAGGATATTCATATGTGGCTGTGTGTTCCCAGTTGTTTAAAGATGGGAGAACAAGGCCGCACTCTAGGCAAGTTGTATACTCTAAGGGAAGGGCAGGCCAAGTCCCGAATGCTTCCAAAACGTATAATCGCTCTGAAGGTTAAGTCTCATAGGTGGCAGTGAGGTCCCAGGTAAGGAGAGATCTTACAACAAGGGCCGATTGTAAGGATTTTCAATACTCTTTAAGTTACATTGAAGTGAAGCCCCTTATGCTTCCAAAACCTACAAACGCCCTGAAGATGAACACTCCTAAATCGCAATGTTTCCAGGGGAGGACAAGTGTTAGAACAAGGGCGGTCTCTGGGCAGGTTGGACACTCTCAGCTAAGTGCTCACCAATGCGCTTCTGCTTCCAAAACGTCAAATCCCGCTGCATACGAAAACCCATTCTGGCAGTGTTTCCCCAGTTGAGGAAAGAAGTTAGAACAAGGACGGACTGTAGGCAAGTTGGATCATCTGAGGGAAGTGCACACCAAGTCCCATAGACTTCCCAATCCTATCATCGCTCTTAAGGTGAAGTCTCCTAAGTGGCATTGTGTTCACAGTTCAGGAAAGAACTTAGAACAAAGGCGAACATAAGCCAGTTGGAAGCTCTGAGTCAAATGCAGGCTATGGCCCTGACGCTTCCAAAACGTATGAAGGTTCCTAAGGCGAAGAGGCCGAAGCGGCCCTGGGTTGCCCGTTTAGGAAAGAACTTAGAACACGGGCAGAGTATAAGCCAGTTGGAACACTGAGTTCAGTGCACGTCCATCCCCAAATGCTTCCAAAACATATAATTGCACTTAGGGTGAAGTCTCATAGGTGGCAGTGTGTTCCCAGTTAAGGAAAGAATTTAGAACAAGGCCAGACTAGAAGCTTGTTGGATCCTCTGTGTTGAAGGGACACAAAGACGCTTAGGCTTCCAAAAGGGAAACGCGATCTTAAAGTGACGATTCAAAAATGGCACTGTGTTCCCAGTTGTGGAACGAAGTTAGAACCTGCGTGCACTCTAGGCAAGTTGCCTACTCTAAGTGCAAGCCCGCTTCCTGATGCTGCCAGGACGTACACTCGATCTTTGGTGAAGATTCCTATGTGGCTGTGTGTTCCCAGTTGTGGGAAGACGTGAGAACAAGGCGCACTATAGCCATGTTGCATACTCTAATGTAAGTGCATGCCAAGTCCCTTATGCTCCCAAAACGTCTAATCGCCCTTAGCGTTAAGTCTCCTATGTGGCAGTGAGTTCCCAGTTGAGGAAAGGTGTTAGTACACGGGCGGACTCTAGACAGGTTGGAGACTCTGAGTTAAGAGCTTGCCAGTGCGCTTCTACTTCCAAAACGTAAAATCCAGCGGTATACGGAAACCCATTCTCGCAGTGTTTTCCCAGGTGAGGAAAGAAGTTAGAACAAGGACGGACTGTAGGCAAGTTGGATCATCTGAAGGAAGTGCACACCGAGTCCCACAGACTTCCCAATCCTATCATCGCTCTTAAGGTGAAGTCTCCTAAGTGGCATTGTGTTCACAGTTCAGGAAAGAACTTAGAACAAAGGCGAACATAAGCCAGTTGGAAGCTCGGAGTCAAAGGCAGGCTATGGCCCTGACGCTTCCAAAACGTATGAAGGCTCCTAAGGCGAAGAGGCCGAAGCGGCCTTGGGTTGCCCGTTCAGGAAAGAACTTAGAACACGGGCAGAGTATAAGCCAGTTGGAACACTGAGTTCAGTGCACGTCCATCCCCAAATGCTTCCAAAACATATAATTGCACTTAGGGTGAAGTCTCATAGGTGGCAGTGTGTTCCCAGTTAAGGAAAGAATTTAGAACAAGGCCAGACTAGAAGCTTGTTGGATCCTCTGTGTTGAAGGGACACAAAGACGCTTAGGCTTCCAAAAGGGAAACGTGATCTTAAAGTGACGATTCAAAAATGGCACTGTGTTCCCAGTTGTGGAACGAAGTTAGAACCTGCGTGCACTATAGGCAAGTTGCCTACTCTAAGTGCAAGCCCGCTTCCTGATGCTGCCAGGACGTACACTCGATCTTTGGTGAAGATTCCTATGTGGCTGTGTGTTCCCAGTTGTGGGAAGACGTGAGAACAAGGCGCACTATAGCCATGTTGCATACTCTAATGTAAGTGCATGCCAAGTCCCTTATGCTCCCAAAACGTCTAATCGCCCTTAGCGTTAAGTCTCCTATGTAGCAGTGAGTTCCCAGATGAGGAAAGGTGTTAGTACAAGGGCGGACTCTAGACAGGTTGGAGACTCTGAGTTAAGAGCTTGCCAGTGCGCTTCTACTTCCAAAACGTAAAATCCTGCTGCATACGAAAACCCATTCTCGCAGTGTTTTCCCAGGTGAGGAAAGAAGTTAGAACAAGGACGGACTGTAGGCAAGTTGGATTCTCAGAAGGACATGCACACCAAGTCCCTTAGACTTCCAAAACCTACCATCGCTCTTCAGGTGAAGTCTCCTAAGGGGCAGTGTGTTCACAGTTCAGGAAAGAACTTAGAACTCAGGAGGACATAAGCAAGTTGGAAGCTCTAAGGAAAAATGCAGGCTAAGGCCCTGAGGCTTCCAAAACGTAAAAAGGCTCTAAAGGCGAAGAGGCCTCAGCGGCCCTGGGTTCCCAGTTCAGGAAAGAACTTAGAACAAGGGCAGACTACAAGCCAGTTGGATACTCTGAGTTCAGTGCACGTCCAGTCCGTTCTGTTTTCAAAACGTACAATCGCACTTCAGGTGAAGTCTCATCAGTGGCTCTGTGTTCCCACTTAAGGAAAGCATTTAGAACAAGGGCAGAGGAGAAGCTGGTTGGATCCTCTGAGTGACGGGCACACAAAGACGCTGAGGCTTCCAAAACGTAAACGCGATCTTAAAGTGAAGATTCAAGAATGACACTGTGTTCCCAGTTGTGGAAAGAAGTTAGAACTTGGGCGTCCTCTAGGCAAGTTGCATACTCTAAGTGAACTGCACGCCAAGACCCTTATGCTTGCAAAACGCAAACTCTATCTTTAGAGGATATTCATATGTGGCTGTGTGTTCCCAGTTGTTTAAAGATGGGAGAACAAGGCCGCACTCTAGGCAAGTTGTATACTCTAAGGGAAGGGCAGGCCAAGTCCCGAATGCTTCCAAAACGTATAATCGCTCTGAAGGTTAAGTCTCATAGGTGGCAGTGAGGTCCCAGGTAAGGAGAGATCTTACAACAAGGGCCGGTTGTAAGGATTTTCAATACTCTTTAAGTTAAATTGAAGTGAAGCCCCTTATGCTTCCAAAACCTACAAACGCCCTGAAGATGAACACTCCTAAATCGCAATGTTTCCAGGGGAGGACAAGTGTTAGAACAAGGGCGGTCTCTGGGCAGGTTGGACACTCTCAGCTAAGTGCTCACCAATGCGCTTCTGCTTCCAAAACGTCAAATCCCGCTGCATACGAAAACCCATTCTGGCAGTGTTTCCCCAGTTGAGGAAAGAAGTTAGAACAAGGACGGACTGTAGGCAAGTTGGATCATCTGAAGGAAGTGCACACCGAGTCCCACAGACTTCCCAATCCTATCATCGCTCTTAAGGTGAAGTCTCCTAAGTGGCATTGTGTTCACAGTTCAGGAAAGAACTTAGAACAATGGCGAACATAAGCCAGTTGGAAGCTCGGAGTCAAAGGCAGGCTATGGCCCTGACGCTTCCAAAACGTATGAAGGCTCCTAAGGCGAAGAGGCCGAAGCGGCCTTGGGTTGCCCGTTCAGGAAAGAACTTAGAACACGGGCAGAGTATAAGCCAGTTGGAACACTGAGTTCAGTGCACGTCCATCCCCAAATGCTTCCAAAACATATAATTGCACTTAGGGTGAAGTCTCATAGGTGGCAGTGTGTTCCCAGTTAAGGAAAGAATTTAGAACAAGGCCAGACTAGAAGCTTGTTGGATCCTCTGTGTTGAAGGGACACAAAGACGCTTAGGCTTCCAAAAGCGAAACGCGATCTAAAAGTGACGATTCAAAAATGGCACTGTGTTCCCAGTTGTGGAACGAAGTTAGAACCTGCATGCACTATAGGCAAGTTGCATACTCTAAGTGCAAGCCCGCTTCCTGATGCTGCCAGGACGTACACTCGATCTTTGGTGAAGATTCCTATGTGGCTGTGTGTTCCCAGTTGTGGGAAGACGTGAGAACAAGGCGCATTATAGCCATGTTTCATACTCTAATGTAAGTGCATGCCAAGTCCCTTATGCTCCCAAAACGTCTAATCGCCCTTAGCGTTAAGTCTCCTATGTGGCAGTGAGTTCCCAGTTGAGGAAAGGTGTTAGTACAAGGGCGGACTCTAGACAGGTTGGAGACTCTGAGTTAAGAGCTTGCCAGTGCGCTTCTACTTCCAAAACGTAAAATCCAGCGGTATACGAAAACCCATTCTCGCAGTGTTTTCCCAGGTGAGGAAAGAAGTTAGAACAAGGACGGACTGTAGGCAAGTTGGATCATCTGAAGGAAGTGCACACCGAGTCCCACAGACTTCCCAATCCTATCATCGCTCTTAAGGTGAAGTCTCCTAAGTGGCATTGTGTTCACAGTTCAGGAAAGAACTTAGAACAATAGCGAACATAAGCCAGTTGGAAGCTCGGAGTCAAAGGCAGGCTATGGCCCTGACGCTTCCAAAACGTATGAAGGCTCCTAAGGCGAAGAGGCCGAAGCGGCCTTGGGTTGCCCGTTCAGGAAAGAACTTAGAACACGGGCAGAGTATAAGCCAGTTGGAACACTGAGTTCAGTGCACGTCCATCCCCAAATGCTTCCAAAACATATAATTGCACTTAGGGTGAAGTCTCATAGGTGGCAGTGTGTTCCCAGTTAAGGAAAGAATTTAGAACAAGGCCAGACTAGAAGCTTGTTGGATCCTCTGTGTTGAAGGGACACAAAGACGCTTAGGCTTCCAAAAGCGAAACGCGATCTTAAAGTGACGATTCAAAAATGGCACTGTGTTCCCAGTTGTGGAACGAAGTTAGAACCTGCGTGCACTCTAGGCAAGTTGCCTACTCTAAGTGCAAGCCCGCTTCCTGATGCTGCCAGGACGTACACTCGATCTTTGGTGAAGATTCCTATGTGGCTGTGTGTTCCCAGTTGTGGGAAGACGTGAGAACAAGGCGCACTATAGCCATGTTGCATACTCTAATGTAAGTGCATGCCAAGTCCCTTATGCTCCCAAAACGTCTAATCGCCCTTAGCGTTAAGTCTCCTATGTGGCAGTGAGTTCCCAGTTGAGGAAAGGTGTTAGTACAAGGGCGGACTCTAGACAGGTTGGAGACTCTGAGTTAAGAGCTTGCCAGTGCGCTTCTACTTCCAAAACGTAAAATCCTGCTGCATACGAAAACCCATTCTCGCAGTGTTTTCCCAGGTGAGGAAAGAAGTTAGAACAAGGACGGACTGTAGGCAAGTTGGATTCTCAGAAGGACATGCACACCAAGTCCCTTAGACTTCCAAAACCTACCATCGCTCTTCAGGTGAAGTCTCCTAAGGGGCAGTGTGTTCACAGTTCAGGAAAGAACTTAGAACTCAGGAGGACATAAGCAAGTTGGAAGCTCTAAGGAAAAATGCAGGCTAAGGCCCTGAGGCTTCCAAAACGTAAAAAGGCTCTTAAGGCGAAGAGGCCTCAGCGGCCCTGGGTTCCCAGTTCAGGAAAGAACTTAGAACAAGGGCAGACTACAAGCCAGTTGGATACTCTGAGTTCAGTGCACGTCCAGTCCGTTCTGTTTTCAAAACGTACAATCGCACTTCAGGTGAAGTCTCATCAGTGGATCTGTGTTCCCACTTAAGGAAAGCATTTAGAACAAGGGCAGAGGAGAAGCTGGTTGGATCCTCTGAGTGACGGGCACACAAAGACGCTGAGGCTTCCAAAACGTAAACGCGATCTTAAAGTGAAGATTCAAGAATGACACTGTGTTCCCAGTTGTGGAAAGAAGTTAGAACTTGGGCGTCCTCTAGGCAAGTTGCATACTCTAAGTGAACTGCACGCCAAGACCCTTATGCTTGCAAAACGCAAACTCTATCTTTAGAGGATATTCATATGTGGCTGTGTGTTCCCAGTTGTTTAAAGATGGGAGAACAAGGCCGCACTCTAGGCAAGTTGTATACTCTAAGGGAAGGGCAGGCCAAGTCCCGAATGCTTCCAAAACGTATAATCGCTCTGAAGGTTAAGTCTCATAGGTGGCAGTGAGGTCCCAGGTAAGGAGAGATCTTACAACAAGGGCCGATTGTAAGGATTTTCAATACTCTTTAAGTTAAATTGAAGTGAAGCCCCTTATGCTTCCAAAACCTACAAACGCCCTGAAGATGAACACTCCTAAATCGCAATGTTTCCAGGGGAGGACAAGTGTTAGAACAAGGGCGGTCTCTGGGCAGGTTGGACACTCTCAGCTAAGTGCTCACCAATGCGCTTCTGCTTCCAAAACGTCAAATCCCGCTGCATACGAAAACCCATTCTGGCAGTGTTTCCCCAGTTGAGGAAAGAAGTTAGAACAAGGACGGACTGTAGGCAAGTTGGATCATCTGAGGGAAGTGCACACCAAGTCCCATAGACTTCCCAATCCTATCATCGCTCTTAAGGTGAAGTCTCCTAAGTGGCATTGTGTTCACAGTTCAGGAAAGAACTTAGAACAAAGGCGAACATAAGCCAGTTGGAAGCTCTGAGTCAAATGCAGGCTATGGCCCTGACGCTTCCAAAACGTATGAAGGTTCCTAAGGCGAAGAGGCCGAAGCGGCCCTGGGTTGCCCGTTTAGGAAAGAACTTAGAACACGGGCAGAGTATAAGCCAGTTGGAACACTGAGTTCAGTGCACGTCCATCCCCAAATGCTTCCAAAACATATAATTGCACTTAGGGTGAAGTCTCATAGGTGGCAGTGTGTTCCCAGTTAAGGAAAGAATTTAGAACAAGGCCAGACTAGAAGCTTGTTGGATCCTCTGTGTTGAAGGGACACAAAGACGCTTAGGCTTCCAAAAGGGAAACGCGATCTTAAAGTGACGATTCAAAAATGGCACTGTGTTCCCAGTTGTGGAACGAAGTTAGAACCTGCGTGCACTCTAGGCAAGTTGCCTACTCTAAGTGCAAGCCCGCTTCCTGATGCTGCCAGGACGTACACTCGATCTTTGGTGAAGATTCCTATGTGGCTGTGTGTTCCCAGTTGTGGGAAGACGTGAGAACAAGGCGCACTATAGCCATGTTGCATACTCTAATGTAAGTGCATGCCAAGTCCCTTATGCTCCCAAAACGTCTAATCGCCCTTAGCGTTAAGTCTCCTATGTGGCAGTGAGTTCCCAGTTGAGGAAAGGTGTTAGTACACGGGCGGACTCTAGACAGGTTGGAGACTCTGAGTTAAGAGCTTGCCAGTGCGCTTCTACTTCCAAAACGTAAAATCCAGCGGTATACGGAAACCCATTCTCGCAGTGTTTTCCCAGGTGAGGAAAGAAGTTAGAACAAGGACGGACTGTAGGCAAGTTGGATCATCTGAAGGAAGTGCACACCGAGTCCCACAGACTTCCCAATCCTATCATCGCTCTTAAGGTGAAGTCTCCTAAGTGGCATTGTGTTCACAGTTCAGGAAAGAACTTAGAACAAAGGCGAACATAAGCCAGTTGGAAGCTCGGAGTCAAAGGCAGGCTATGGCCCTGACGCTTCCAAAACGTATGAAGGCTCCTAAGGCGAAGAGGCCGAAGCGGCCTTGGGTTGTCCGTTCAGGAAAGAACTTAGAACACGGGCAGAGTATAAGCCAGTTGGAACACTGAGTTCAGTGCACGTCCATCCCCAAATGCTTCCAAAACATATAATTGCACTTAGGGTGAAGTCTCATAGGTGGCAGTGTGTTCCCAGTTAAGGAAAGAATTTAGAACAAGGCCAGACTAGAAGCTTGTTGGATCCTCTGTGTTGAAGGGACACAAAGACGCTTAGGCTTCCAAAAGGGAAACGTGATCTTAAAGTGACGATTCAAAAATGGCACTGTGTTCCCAGTTGTGGAACGAAGTTAGAACCTGCGTGCACTATAGGCAAGTTGCATACTCTAAGTGCAAGCCCGCTTCCTGATGCTGCCAGGACGTACACTCGATCTTTGGTGAAGATTCCTATGTGGCTGTGTGTTCCCAGTTGTGGGAAGACGTGAGAACAAGGCGCACTATAGCCATGTTGCATACTCTAATGTAAGTGCATGCCAAGTCCCTTATGCTCCCAAAACGTCTAATCGCCCTTAGCGTTAAGTCTCCTATGTGGCAGTGAGTTCCCAGTTGAGGAAAGGTGTTAGTACAAGGGCGGACTCTAGACAGGTTGGAGACTCTGAGTTAAGAGCTTGCCAGTGCGCTTCTACTTCCAAAACGTAAAATCCTGCTGCATACGAAAACCCATTCTCGCAGTGTTTTCCCAGGTGAGGAAAGAAGTTAGAACAAGGACGGACTGTAGGCAAGTTGGATTCTCAGAAGGACATGCACACCAAGTCCCTTAGACTTCCAAAACCTACCATCGCTCTTCAGGTGAAGTCTCCTAAGGGGCAGTGTGTTCACAGTTCAGGAAAGAACTTAGAACTCAGGAGGACATAAGCAAGTTGGAAGCTCTAAGGAAAAATGCAGGCTAAGGCCCTGAGGCTTCCAAAACGTAAAAAGGCTCTTAAGGCGAAGAGGCCTCAGCGGCCCTGGGTTCCCAGTTCAGGAAAGAACTTAGAACAAGGGCAGACTACAAGCCAGTTGGATACTCTGAGTTCAGTGCACGTCCAGTCCGTTCTGTTTTCAAAACGTACAATCGCACTTCAGGTGAAGTCTCATCAGTGGCTCTGTGTTCCCACTTAAGGAAAGCATTTAGAACAAGGGCAGAGGAGAAGCTGGTTGGATCCTCTGAGTGACGGGCACACAAAGACGCTGAGGCTTCCAAAACGTAAACGCGATCTTAAAGTGAAGATTCAAGAATGACACTGTGTTCCCAGTTGTGGAAAGAAGTTAGAACTTGGGCGTCCTCTAGGCAAGTTGCATACTCTAAGTGAACTGCACGCCAAGACCCTTATGCTTGCAAAACGCAAACTCTATCTTTAGAGGATATTCATATGTGGCTGTGTGTTCCCAGTTGTTTAAAGATGGGAGAACAAGGCCGCACTCTAGGCAAGTTGTATACTCTAAGGGAAGGGCAGGCCAAGTCCCGAATGCTTCCAAAACGTATAATCGCTCTGAAGGTTAAGTCTCATAGGTGGCAGTGAGGTCCCAGGTAAGGAGAGATCTTACAACAAGGGCCGGTTGTAAGGATTTTCAATACTCTTTAAGTTAAATTGAAGTGAAGCCCCTTATGCTTCCAAAACCTACAAACGCCCTGAAGATGAACACTCCTAAATCGCAATGTTTCCAGTGGAGGACAAGTGTTAGAACAAGGGCGGTCTCTGGGCAGGTTGGACACTCTCAGCTAAGTGCTCACCAATGCGCTTCTGCTTCCAAAACGTCAAATCCCGCTGCATACGAAAACCCATTCTGGCAGTGTTTCCCCAGTTGAGGAAAGAAGTTAGAACAAGGACGGACTGTAGGCAAGTTGGATCATCTGAAGGAAGTGCACACCGAGTCCCACAGACTTCCCAATCCTATCATCGCTCTTAAGGTGAAGTCTCCTAAGTGGCATTGTGTTCACAGTTCAGGAAAGAACTTAGAACAATGGCGAACATAAGCCAGTTGGAAGCTCGGAGTCAAAGGCAGGCTATGGCCCTGACGCTTCCAAAACGTATGAAGGCTCCTAAGGCGAAGAGGCCGAAGCGGCCTTGGGTTGCCCGTTCAGGAAAGAACTTAGAACACGGGCAGAGTATAAGCCAGTTGGAACACTGAGTTCAGTGCACGTCCATCCCCAAATGCTTCCAAAACATATAATTGCACTTAGGGTGAAGTCTCATAGGTGGCAGTGTGTTCCCAGTTAAGGAAAGAATTTAGAACAAGGCCAGACTAGAAGCTTGTTGGATCCTCTGTGTTGAAGGGACACAAAGACGCTTAGGCTTCCAAAAGCGAAACGCGATCTAAAAGTGACGATTCAAAAATGGCACTGTGTTCCCAGTTGTGGAACGAAGTTAGAACCTGCATGCACTATAGGCAAGTTGCATACTCTAAGTGCAAGCCCGCTTCCTGATGCTGCCAGGACGTACACTCGATCTTTGGTGAAGATTCCTATGTGGCTGTGTGTTCCCAGTTGTGGGAAGACGTGAGAACAAGGCGCATTATAGCCATGTTTCATACTCTAATGTAAGTGCATGCCAAGTCCCTTATGCTCCCAAAACGTCTAATCGCCCTTAGCGTTAAGTCTCCTATGTGGCAGTGAGTTCCCAGTTGAGGAAAGGTGTTAGTACAAGGGCGGACTCTAGACAGGTTGGAGACTCTGAGTTAAGAGCTTGCCAGTGCGCTTCTACTTCCAAAACGTAAAATCCAGCGGTATACGAAAACCCATTCTCGCAGTGTTTTCCCAGGTGAGGAAAGAAGTTAGAACAAGGACGGACTGTAGGCAAGTTGGATCATCTGAAGGAAGTGCACACCGAGTCCCACAGACTTCCCAATCCTATCATCGCTCTTAAGGTGAAGTCTCCTAAGTGGCATTGTGTTCACAGTTCAGGAAAGAACTTAGAACAATGGCGAACATAAGCCAGTTGGAAGCTCGGAGTCAAAGGCAGGCTATGGCCCTGACGCTTCCAAAACGTATGAAGGCTCCTAAGGCGAAGAGGCCGAAGCGGCCTTGGGTTGCCCGTTCAGGAAAGAACTTAGAACACGGGCAGAGTATAAGCCAGTTGGAACACTGAGTTCAGTGCACGTCCATCCCCAAATGCTTCCAAAACATATAATTGCACTTAGGGTGAAGTCTCATAGGTGGCAGTGTGTTCCCAGTTAAGGAAAGAATTTAGAACAAGGCCAGACTAGAAGCTTGTTGGATCCTCTGTGTTGAAGGGACACAAAGACGCTTAGGCTTCCAAAAGCGAAACGCGATCTAAAAGTGACGATTCAAAAATGGCACTGTGTTCCCAGTTGTGGAACGAAGTTAGAACCTGCATGCACTATAGGCAAGTTGCATACTCTAAGTGCAAGCCCGCTTCCTGATGCTGCCAGGACGTACACTCGATCTTTGGTGAAGATTCCTATGTGGCTGTGTGTTCCCAGTTGTGGGAAGACGTGAGAACAAGGCGCATTATAGCCATGTTTCATACTCTAATGTAAGTGCATGCCAAGTCCCTTATGCTCCCAAAACGTCTAATCGCCCTTAGCGTTAAGTCTCCTATGTGGCAGTGAGTTCCCAGTTGAGGAAAGGTGTTAGTACAAGGGCGGACTCTAGACAGGTTGGAGACTCTGAGTTAAGAGCTTGCCAGTGCGCTTCTACTTCCAAAACGTAAAATCCAGCGGTATACGAAAACCCATTCTCGCAGTGTTTTCCCAGGTGAGGAAAGAAGTTAGAACAAGGACGGACTGTAGGCAAGTTGGATCATCTGAAGGAAGTGCACACCGAGTCCCACAGACTTCCCAATCCGATCATCGCTCTTAAGGTGAAGTCTCCTAAGGGGCAGTGTGTTCACAGTTCAGGAAAGAACTTAGAACAAAGGCGAACATAAGCCAGTTGGAAGCTCTGAGTCAATGGCAGGCTATGGCCCTGACGCTTCCAAAACGTATGAAGGCTCCTAAGGCGAAGAGGCCGACGCGGCCCTGGGTTGCCCGTTCAGGAAAGAACTTAGAACACGGGCAGAGTATAAGCCAGTTGGAACACTGAGTTCAGTGCACGTCCATCCCCAAATGCTTCCAAAACATATAATTGCACTTAGGGTGAAGTCTCATAGGTGGCAGTGTGTTCCCAGTTAAGGAAAGAATTTAGAACAAGGCCAGACTAGAAGCTTGTTGGATAGTCTGTGTTGAAGGGACACAAAGACTCTTAGGCTTCCAAAAGGGAAACGCGATCTTAAAGTGACGATTCAAAAATGGCACTGTGTTCCCAGTTGTGGAACGAAGTTAGAACCTGCGTGCACTATAGGCAAGTTGCATACTCTAAGTGCAAGCCCGCTTCCTGATGCTGCCAGGACGTACACTCGATCTTTGGTGAAGATTCCTATGTGGCTGTGTTCCCAGTTGTGGGAAGACGTGAGAACAAGGCGCACTATAGCCATGTTGCATACTCTAATGTAAGTGCATGCCAAGTCCCTTATGCTCCCAAAACGTCTAATCGCCCTTAGCGTTAAGTCTCCTATGTGGCAGTGAGTTCCCAGTTGAGGAAAGGTGTTAGTACAAGGGCGGACTCTAGACAGGTTGGAGACTCTGAGTTAAGAGCTTGCCAGTGCGCTTCTACTTCCAAAACGTAAAATCCTGCTGCATACGAAAACCCATTCTCGCAGTGTTTTCCCAGGTGAGGAAAGAAGTTAGAACAAGGACGGACTGTAGGCAAGTTGGATTCTCAGAAGGACATGCACACCAAGTCCCTTAGACTTCCAAAACCTACCATCGCTCTTCAGGTGAAGTCTCCTAAGGGGCAGTGTGTTCACAGTTCAGGAAAGAACTTAGAACTCAGGAGGACATAAGCAAGTTGGAAGCTCTAAGGAAAAATGCAGGCTAAGGCCCTGAGGCTTCCAAAACGTAAAAAGGCTCTTAAGGCGAAGAGGCCTCAGCGGCCCTGGGTTCCCAGTTCAGGAAAGAACTTAGAACAAGGGCAGACTACAAGCCAGTTGGATACTCTGAGTTCAGTGCACGTCCAGTCCGTTCTGTTTTCAAAACGTACAATCGCACTTCAGGTGAAGTCTCATCAGTGGCTCTGTGTTCCCACTTAAGGAAAGCATTTAGAACAAGGGCAGAGGAGAAGCTGGTTGGATCCTCTGAGTGACGGGCACACAAAGACGCTGAGGCTTCCAAAACGTAAACGCGATCTTAAAGTGAAGATTCAAGAATGACACTGTGTTCCCAGTTGTGGAAAGAAGTTAGAACTTGGGCGTCCTCTAGGCAAGTTGCATACTCTAAGTGAACTGCACGCCAAGACCCTTATGCTTGCAAAACGCAAACTCTATCTTTAGAGGATATTCATATGTGGCTGTGTGTTCCCAGTTGTTTAAAGATGGGAGAACAAGGCCGCACTCTAGGCAAGTTGTATACTCTAAGGGAAGGGCAGGCCAAGTCCCGAATGCTTCCAAAACGTATAATCGCTCTGAAGGTTAAGTCTCATAGGTGGCAGTGAGGTCCCAGGTAAGGAGAGATCTTACAACAAGGGCCGATTGTAAGGATTTTCAATACTCTTTAAGTTAAATTGAAGTGAAGCCCCTTATGCTTCCAAAACCTACAAACGCCCTGAAGATGAACACTCCTAAATGGCAATGTTTCCAGTGGAGGACAAGTGTTAGAACAAGGGCGGTCTCTGGGCAGGTTGGACACTCTCAGCTAAGTGCTCACCAATGCGCTTCTGCTTCCAAAACGTCAAATCCCGCTGCATACCGAAACCCATTCTGGCAGTGTTTCCCCAGTTGAGGAAAGAAGTTAGAACAAGGACGGACTGTAGGCAAGTTGGATCATCTGAAGGAAGTGCACACCAAGTCCCATAGACTTCCCAATCCTATCATCGCTCTTAAGGTGAAGTCTCCTAAGTGGCATTGTGTTCACAGTTCAGGAAAGAACTTAGAACAAAGGCGAACATAAGCCAGTTGGAAGCTCTGAGTCAAATGCAGGCTATGGCCCTGACGCTTCCAAAACGTATGAAGGTTCCTAAGGCGAAGAGGCCGAAGCGGCCCTGGGTTGCCCGTTCAGGAAAGAACTTAGAACACGGGCAGAGTATAAGCCAGTTGGAACACTGAGTTCAGTGCACGTCCATCCCCAAATGCTTCCAAAACATATAATTGCACTTAGGGTGAAGTCTCATAGGTGGCAGTGTGTTCCCAGTTAAGGAAAGAATTTAGAACAAGGCCAGACTAGAAGCTTGTTGGATCCTCTGTGTTGAAGGGACACAAAGACGCTTAGGCTTCCAAAAGGGAAACGCGATCTTAAAGTGACGATTCAAAAATGGCACTGTGTTCCCAGTTGTGGAACGAAGTTAGAACCTGCGTGCACTCTAGGCAAGTTGCCTACTCTAAGTGCAAGCCCGCTTCCTGATGCTGCCAGGACGTACACTCGATCTTTGGTGAAGATTCCTATGTGGCTCTGTGTTCCCAGTTGTGGGAAGACGTGAGAACAAGGCGCACTATAGCCATGTTGCATACTCTAATGTAAGTGCATGCCAAGTCCCTTATGCTCCCAAAACGTCTAATCGCCCTTAGCGTTAAGTCTCCTAAGTGGCAGTGAGTTCCCAGTTGAGGGAAGGTGTTAGTACACGGGCGGACTCTAGACAGGTTGGAGACTCTGAGTTAAGAGCTTGCCAGTGCGCTTCTACTTCCAAAACGTAAAATCCAGCGGTATACGAAAACCCATTCTCGCAGTGTTTTCCCAGGTGAGGAAAGAAGTTAGAACAAGGACGGACTGTACGCAAGTTGGATCATCTGAAGGAAGTGCACACCGAGTCCCACAGACTTCCCAATCCTATCATCGCTCTTAAGGTGAAGTCTCCTAAGTGGCATTGTGTTCACAGTTCAGGAAAGAACTTAGAACAAAGGCGAACATAAGCCAGTTGGAAGCTCGGAGTCAAAGGCAGGCTATGGCCCTGACGCTTCCAAAACGTATGAAGGCTCCTAAGGCGAAGAGGCCGAAGCGGCCCTGGGTTGCCCGTTCAGGAAAGAACTTAGAACACGGGCAGAGTATAAGCCAGTTGGAACACTGAGTTCAGTGCACGTCCATCCCCAAATGCTTCCAAAACATATAATTGCACTTAGGGTGAAGTCTCATAGGTGGCAGTGTGTTCCCAGTTAAGGAAAGAATTTAGAACAAGGCCAGACTAGAAGCTTGTTGGATCCTCTGTGTTGAAGGGACACAAAGACGCTTAGGCTTCCAAAAGGGAAACGCGATCTTAAAGTGACGATTCAAAAATGGCACTGTGTTCCCAGTTGTGGAACGAAGTTAGAACCTGCGTGCACTCTAGGCAAGTTGCCTACTCTAAGTGCAAGCCCGCTTCCTGATGCTGCCAGGACGTACACTCGATCTTTGGTGAAGATTCCTATGTGGCTGTGTGTTCCCAGTTGTGGGAAGACGTGAGAACAAGGCGCACTATAGCCATGTTGCATACTCTAATGTAAGTGCATGCCAAGTCCCTTATGCTCCCAAAACGTCTAATCGCCCTTAGCGTTAAGTCTCCTATGTGGCAGTGAGTTCCCCGTTGAGGGAAGGTGTTAGTACATGGGCGGACTCTAGACAGGTTGGAGACTCTGAGTTAAGAGCTTGCCAGTGCGCTTCTACTTCCAAAACGTAAAATCCTGCTGCATACGAAAACCCATTCTCGCAGTGTTTTCCCAGGTGAGGAAAGAAGTTAGAACAAGGACGGACTGTAGGCAAGTTGGATTCTCAGAAGGACATGCACACCAAGTCCCTTAGACTTCCAAAACCTACCATCGCTCTTCAGGTGAAGTCTCCTAAAGGGCAGTGTGTTCACAGTTCAGGAAAGAACTTAGAACTCAGGAGGACATAAGCAAGTTGGAAGCTCTAAGGAAAAATGCAGGCTAAGGCCCTGAGGCTTCCAAAACTTAAAAAGGCTCTTAAGGCGAAGAGGCCTCAGCGGCCCTGGGTTCCCAGTTCAGGAAAGAACTTAGAACAAGGGCAGACTACAAGCCAGTTGGATACTCTGAGTTCAGTGCACGTCCAGTCCGTTCTGTTTTCAAAACGTACAATCGCACTTCAGGTGAAGTCTCATCAGTGGCTCTGTGTTCCCACTTAAGGAAAGCATTTAGAACAAGGGCAGAGGAGAAGCTGGTTGGATCCTCTGAGTGACGGGCACACAAAGACGCTGAGGCTTCCAAAACGTAAACGCGATCTTAAAGTGAAGATTCAAGAATGACACTGTGTTCCCAGTTGTGGAAAGAAGTTAGAACTTGGGCGTCCTCTAGGCAAGTTGCATACTCTAAGTGAACTGCACGCCAAGACCCTTATGCTTGCAAAACGCAAACTCTATCTTTAGAGGATATTCATATGTGGCTGTGTGTTCCCAGTTGTTTAAAGATGGGAGAACAAGGCCGCACTCTAGGCAAGTTGTATACTCTAAGGGAAGGGCAGGCCAAGTCCCGAATGCTTCCAAAACGTATAATCGCTCTGAAGGTTAAGTCTCATAGGTGGCAGTGAGGTCCCAGGTAAGGAGAGATCTTACAACAAGGGCCGATTGTAAGGATTTTCAATACTCTTTAAGTTAAATTGAAGTGAAGCCCCTTATGCTTCCAAAACCTACAAACGCCCTGAAGATGAACACTCCTAAATCGCAATGTTTCCAGGGGAGGACAAGTGTTAGAACAAGGGCGGTCTCTGGGCAGGTTGGACACTCTCAGCTAAGTGCTCACCAATGCGCTTCTGCTTCCAAAACGTCAAATCCCGCTGCATACGAAAACCCATTCTGGCAGTGTTTCCCCAGTTGAGGAAAGAAGTTAGAACAAGGACGGACTGTAGGCAAGTTGGATCATCTGAGGGAAGTGCACACCAAGTCCCATAGACTTCCCAATCCTATCATCGCTCTTAAGGTGAAGTCTCCTAAGTGGCATTGTGTTCACAGTTCAGGAAAGAACTTAGAACAAAGGCGAACATAAGCCAGTTGGAAGCTCTGAGTCAAATGCAGGCTATGGCCCTGACGCTTCCAAAACGTATGAAGGTTCCTAAGGCGAAGAGGCCGAAGCGGCCCTGGGTTGCCCGTTTAGGAAAGAACTTAGAACACGGGCAGAGTATAAGCCAGTTGGAACACTGAGTTCAGTGCACGTCCATCCCCAAATGCTTCCAAAACATATAATTGCACTTAGGGTGAAGTCTCATAGGTGGCAGTGTGTTCCCAGTTAAGGAAAGAATTTAGAACAAGGCCAGACTAGAAGCTTGTTGGATCCTCTGTGTTGAAGGGACACAAAGACGCTTAGGCTTCCAAAAGGGAAACGCGATCTTAAAGTGACGATTCAAAAATGGCACTGTGTTCCCAGTTGTGGAACGAAGTTAGAACCTGCGTGCACTATAGGCAAGTTGCCTACTCTAAGTGCAAGCCCGCTTCCTGATGCTGCCAGGACGTACACTCGATCTTTGGTGAAGATTCCTATGTGGCTGTGTGTTCCCAGTTGTGGGAAGACGTGAGAACAAGGCGCACTATAGCCATGTTGCATACTCTAATGTAAGTGCATGCCAAGTCCCTTATGCTCCCAAAACGTCTAATCGCCCTTAGCGTTAAGTCTCCTAAGTGGCAGTGAGTTCCCAGTTGAGGGAAGGTCTTAGTACACGGGCGGACTCTAGACAGGTTGGAGACTCTGAGTTAAGAGCTTGCCAGTGCGCTTCTACTTCCAAAACGTAAAATCCAGCGGTATACGGAAACCCATTCTCGCAGTGTTTTCCCAGGTGAGGAAAGAAGTTAGAACAAGGACGGACTGTAGGCAAGTTGGATCATCTGAAGGAAGTGCACACCGAGTCCCATAGACTTCCCAATCCTATCATCGCTCTTAAGGTGAAGTCTCCTAAGTGGCATTGTGTTCACAGTTCAGGAAAGAACTTAGAACAAAGGCGAACATAAGCCAGTTGGAAGCTCTGAGTCAAAGGCAGGCTATGGCCCTGACGCTTCCAAAACGTATGAAGGCTCCTAAGGCGAAGAGGCCGAAGCGGCCCTGGGTTGCCCGTTCAGGAAAGAACTTAGAACACGGGCAGAGTATAAGCCAGTTGGAACACTGAGTTCAGTGCACGTCCATCCCCAAATGCTTCCAAAACATATAATTGCACTTAGGGTGAAGTCTCATAGGTGGCAGTGTGTTCCCAGTTAAGGAAAGAATTTAGAACAAGGCCAGACTAGAAGCTTGTTGGATCCTCTGTGTTGAAGGGACACAAAGACGCTTAGGCTTCCAAAAGGGAAACGCGATCTTAAAGTGACGATTCAAAAATGGCACTGTGTTCCCAGTTGTGGAACGAAGTTAGAACCTGCATGCACTATAGGCAAGTTGCATACTCTAAGTGCAAGCCCGCTTCCTGATGCTGCCAGGATGTACACTCGATCTTTGGTGAGGATTCCTATGTGGCTGTGTGTTCCCAGTTGTGGGAAGACGTGAGAACAAGGCGCACTATAGCCATGTTGCATACTCTAATGTAAGTGCATGCCAAGTCCCTTATGCTCCCAAAACGTCTAATCGCCCTTAGCGTTAAGTCTCCTATGTGGCAGTGAGTTCCCAGTTGAGGAAAGGTGTTAGTACAAGGGCGGACTCTAGACAGGTTGGAGACTCTGAGTTAAGAGCTTGCCAGTGCGCTTCTACTTCCAAAACGTAAAATCCAGCGGTATACGAAAACCCATTCTCGCAGTGTTTTCCCAGGTGAGGAAAGAAGTTAGAACAAGGACGGACTGTAGGCAAGTTGGATCATCTGAAGGAAGTGCACACCGAGTCCCACAGACTTCCCAATCCTATCATCGCTCTTAAGGTGAAGTCTCCTAAGGGGCAGTGTGTTCACAGTTCAGGAAAGAACTTAGAACAAAGGCGAACATAAGCCAGTTGGAAGCTCTGAGTCAAAGGCAGGCTATGGCCCTGACGCTTCCAAAACGTATGAAGGCTCCTAAGGCGAAGAGGCCGACGCGGCCCTGGGTTGCCCGTTCAGGAAAGAACTTAGAACACGGGCAGAGTATAAGCCAGTTGGAACACTGAGTTCAGTGCACGTCCATCCCCAAATGCTTCCAAAACATATAATTGCACTTAGGGTGAAGTCTCATAGGTGGCAGTGTGTTCCCAGTTAAGGAAAGAATTTAGAACAAGGCCAGACTAGAAGCTTGTTGGATCCTCTGTGTTGAAGGGACACAAAGACGCTTAGGCTTCCAAAAGGGAAACGCGATCTTAAAGTGACGATTCAAAAATGGCACTGTGTTCCCAGTTGTGGAACGAAGTTAGAACCTGCGTGCACTCTAGGCAAGTTGCCTACTCTAAGTGCAAGCCCGCTTCCTGATGCTGCCAGGACGTACACTCGATCTTTGGTGAAGATTCCTATGTGGCTCTGTGTTCCCAGTTGTGGGAAGACGTGAGAACAAGGCGCACTATCGCCATGTTGCATACTCTAATGTAAGTGCATGCCAAGTCCCTTATGCTCCCAAAACGTCTAATCGCCCTTAGCGTTAAGTCTCCTAAGTGGCAGTGAGTTCCCAGTTGAGGGAAGGTGTTAGTACACGGGCGGACTCTAGACAGGTTGGAGACTCTGAGTTAAGAGATTGCCAGTGCGCTTCTACTTCCAAAACGTAAAATCCAGCGGTATACGGAAACCCATTCTCGCAGTGTTTTCCCAGGTGAGGAAAGAAGTTAGAACAAGGACGGACTGTAGGCAAGTTGGATTCTCAGAAGGAAGTGCACACCAAGTCCCACAGACTTCCAAAACCTATCATCGCTCTTCAGGTGAAGTCTCCTAAGGGGCAGTGTGTTCACAGTTCAGGAAAGAACTTAGAACAAAGGCGAACATAAGCCAGTTGGAAGCTCTGAGTCAAAGGCAGGCTATGGCCCTGACGCTTCCAAAACGTATGAAGGCTCCTAAGGCGAAGAGGCCGAAGCGGCCCTGGGTTGCCCGTTCAGGAAAGAACTTAGAGCACGGGCAGAGTATAAGCCAGTTGGAACACTGAGTTCAGTGCACGTCCATCCCCAAATGCTTCCAAAACATATAATTGCACTTAGGGTGAAGTCTCATAGGTGGCAGTGTGTTCCCAGTTAAGGAAAGAATTTAGAACAAGGCCAGACTAGAAGCTTGTTGGATCCTCTGTGTTGAAGGGACACAAAGACGCTTAGGCTTCCAAAAGGGAAACGCGATCTTAAAGTGACGATTCAAAAATGGCACTGTGTTCCCAGTTGTGGAACGAAGTTAGAACCTGCGTGCACTATAGGCAAGTTGCATACTCTAAGTGCAAGCCCGCTTCCTGATGCTGCCAGGACGTACACTCGATCTTTGGTGAAGATTCCTATGTGGCTGTGTGTTCCCAGTTGTGGGAAGACGTGAGAACAAGGCGCACTATAGCCATGTTGCATACTCTAATGTAAGTGCATGCCAAGTCCCTTATGCTCCCAAAACGTCTAATCGCCCTTAGCGTTAAGTCTCCTATGTGGCAGTGAGTTCCCAGTTGAGGAAAGGTGTTAGTACAAGGGCGGACTCTAGACAGGTTGGAGACTCTGAGTTAAGAGCTTGCCAGTGCGCTTCTACTTCCAAAACGTAAAATCCTGCTGCATACGAAAACCCATTCTCGCAGTGTTTTCCCAGGTGAGGAAAGGAGTTAGAACAAGGACGGACTGTAGGCAAGTTGGATTCTCAGAAGGACATGCACACCAAGTCCCTTAGACTTCCAAAACCTACCATCGCTCTTCAGGTGAAGTCTCCTAAGGGGCAGTGTGTTCACAGTTCAGGAAAGATCTTAGAACTCAGGAGGACATAAGCAAGTTGGAAGCTCTAAGGAAAAATGCAGGCTAAGGCCCTGAGGCTTCCAAAACGTAAAAAGGCTCTTAAGGCGAAGAGGCCTCAGCGGCCCTGGGTTCCCAGTTCAGGAAAGAACTTAGAACAAGGGCGGACTACAAGCCAGTTGGATACTCTGAGTTCAGTGCACGTCCAGTCCGTTCTGTTTTCAAAACGTACAATCGCACTTCAGGTGAAGTCTCATCAGTGGCTCTGTGTTCCCACTTAAGGAAAGCATTTAGAACAAGGGTAGAGGAGAAGCTGGTTGGATCCTCTGAGTGACGGGCACACAAAGACGCTTAGGCTTCCAAAACGTAAACGCGATCTTAAAGTGAAGATTCAAGAATGACACTGTGTTCCCAGTTGTGGAAAGAAGTTAGAACTTGGGCGTCCTCTAGGCAAGTTGCATACTCTAAGTGAACTGCACGCCAAGACCCTTATGCTTGCAAAACGCAAACTCTATCTTTAGAGGATATTCATATGTGGCTGTGTGTTCCCAGTTGTTTAAAGATGGGAGAACAAGGCCGCACTCTAGGCAAGTTGTATACTCTAAGGAAAGGGCAGGCCAAGTCCCGAATGCTTCCAAAACGTATAATCGCTCTGAAGGTTAAGTCTCATAGGTGGCAGTGAGGTCCCAGGTAAGGAGAGATCTTACAACAAGGGCCGATTGTAAGGATTTTCAATACTCTTTAAGTTAAATTGAAGTGAAGCCCCTTATGCTTCCAAAACCTACAAACGCCCTGAAGATGAACACTCCTAAATCGCAATGTTTCCAGGGGAGGACAAGTGTTAGAACAAGGGCGGTCTCTGGGCAGGTTGGACACTCTCAGCTAAGTGCTCACCAATGCGCTTCTGCTTCCAAAACGTCAAATCCCGCTGCATACGAAAACCCATTCTGGCAGTGTTTCCCCAGTTGAGGAAAGAAGTTAGAACAAGGACGGACTGTAGGCAAGTTGGATCATCTGAGGGAAGTGCACACCAAGTCCCATAGACTTCCCAATCCTATCATCGCTCTTAAGGTGAAGTCTCCTAAGTGGCATTGTGTTCACAGTTCAGGAAAGAACTTAGAACAAAGGCGAACATAAGCCAGTTGGAAGCTCTGTGTCAAATGCAGGCTATGGCCCTGACGCTTCCAAAACGTATGAAGGTTCCTAAGGCGACGAGGCCGAAGCGGCCCTGGGTTGCCCGTTTAGGAAAGAACTTAGAACACGGGCAGAGTATAAGCCAGTTGGAACACTGAGTTCAGTGCACGTCCATCCCCAAATGCTTCCAAAACATATAATTGCACTTAGGGTGAAGTCTCATAGGTGGCAGTGTGTTCCCAGTTAAGGAAAGAATTTAGAACAAGGCCAGACTAGAAGCTTGTTGGATCCTCTGTGTTGAAGGGACACAAAGACGCTTAGGCTTCCAAAAGGGAAACGCGATCTTAAAGTGACGATTCAAAAATGGCACTGTGTTCCCAGTTGTGGAACGAAGTTAGAACCTGCGTGCACTCTAGGCAAGTTGCCTACTCTAAGTGCAAGCCCGCTTCCTGATGCTGCCAGGACGTACACTCGATCTTTGGTGAAGATTCCTATGTGGCTGTGTGTTCCCAGTTGTGGGAAGACGTGAGAACAAGGCGCACTATAGGCATGTTGCATACTCTAATGTAAGTGCATGCCAAGTCCCTTATGCTCCCAAAACGTCTAATCGCCCTTAGCGTTAAGTCTCCTAAGTGGCAGTGAGTTCCCAGTTGAGGGAAGGTGTTAGTACACGGGCGGACTCTAGACAGGTTGGAGACTCTGAGTTAAGAGCTTGCCAGTGCGCTTCTACTTCCAAAACGTAAAATCCAGCGGTATACGGAAACCCATTCTCGCAGTGTTTTCCCAGGTGAGGAAAGAAGTTAGAACAAGGACGGACTGTAGGCAAGTTGGATCATCTGAAGGAAGTGCACACCGAGTCCCATAGACTTCCCAATCCTATCATCGCTCTTAAGGTGAAGTCTCCTAAGTGGCATTGTGTTCACAGTTCAGGAAAGAACTTAGAACAAAGGCGAACATAAGCCATTTGGAAGCTCTGAGTCAAAGGCAGGCTATGGCCCTGACGCTTCCAAAACGTATGAAGGCTCCTAAGGCGAAGAGGCCGAAGCGGCCCTGGGTTGCCCGTTCAGGAAAGAACTTAGAACACGGGCAGAGTATAAGCCAGTTGGAACACTGAGTTCAGTGCACGTCCATCCCCAAATGCTTCCAAAACATATAATTGCACTTAGGGTGAAGTCTCATAGGTGGCAGTGTGTTCCCAGTTAAGGAAAGAATTTAGAACAAGGCCAGACTAGAAGCTTGTTGGATCCTCTGTGTTGAAGGGACACAAAGACGCTTAGGCTTCCAAAAGGGAAACGCGATCTTAAAGTGACGATTCAAAAATGGCACTGTGTTCCCAGTTGTGGAACGAAGTTAGAACCTGCATGCACTATAGGCAAGTTGCATACTCTAAGTGCAAGCCCGCTTCCTGATGCTGCCAGGACGTACACTCGATCTTTGGTGAAGATTCCTATGTGGCTCTGTGTGCCCAGTTGTGGGAAGACGTGAGAACAAGGCGCACTATAGCCATGTTGCATACTCTAATGTAAGTGCATGCCAAGTCCCTTATGCTCCCAAAACGTCTAATCGCCCTTAGCGTTAAGTCTCCTATGTAGCAGTGAGTTCCCAGTTGAGGAAAGGTGTTAGTACAAGGGCGGACTCTAGACAGGTTGGAGACTCTGAGTTAAGAGCTTGCCAGTGCGCTTCTACTTCCAAAACGTAAAATCCTGCGGCATACGAAAACACATTCTCGCAGTGTTTTCCCAGGTGAGGAAAGAAGTTAGAACAAGGACGGACTGTAGGCAAGTTGGATTCTCAGAAGGACATGCACACCAAGTCCCTTAGACTTCCAAAACCTACCATCGCTCTTCAGGTGAAGTCTCCTAAGGGGCAGTGTGTTCACAGTTCAGGAAAGAACTTAGAACTCAGGAGGACATAAGCAAGTTGGAAGCTCTAAGGAAAAATGCAGGCTAAGGCCCTGAGGCTTCCAAAACGTAAAAAGGCTCTTAAGGCGAAGAGGCCTCAGCGGCCCTGGGTTCCCAGTTCAGGAAAGAACTTAGAACAAGGGCAGACTACAAGCCAGTTGGATACTCTGAGTTCAGTGCACGTCCAGTCCGTTCTGTTTTCAAAACGTACAATCGCACTTCAGGTGAAGTCTCATCAGTGGCTCTGTGTTCCCACTTAAGGAAAGCATTTAGAACAAGGGCAGAGGAGAAGCTGGTTGGATCCTCTGAGTGACGGGCACACAAAGACGCTGAGGCTTCCAAAACGTAAACGCGATCTTAAAGTGAAGATTCAAGAATGACACTGTGTTCCCAGTTGTGGAAAGAAGTTAGAACTTGGGCGTCCTCTAGGCAAGTTGCATACTCTAAGTGAACTGCACGCCAAGACCCTTATGCTTGCAAAACGCAAACTCTATCTTTAGAGGATATTCATATGTGGCTGTGTGTTCCCAGTTGTTTAAAGATGGGAGAACAAGGCCGCACTCTAGGCAAGTTGTATACTCTAAGGGAAGGGCAGGCCAAGTCCCGAATGCTTCCAAAACGTATAATCGCTCTGAAGGTTAAGTCTCATAGGTGGCAGTGAGGTCCCAGGTAAGGAGAGATCTTACACAAGGGCCGATTGTAAGGATTTTCAATACTCTTTAAGTTAAATTGAAGTGAAGCCCCTTATGCTTCCAAAACCTACAAACGCCCTGAAGATGAACACTCCTAAATGGCAATGTTTCCAGTGGAGGACAAGTGTTAGAACAAGGGCGGTCTCTGGGCAGGTTGGACACTCTCAGCTAAGTGCTCACCAATGCGCTTCTGCTTCCAAAACGTCAAATCCCGCTGCATACCAAAACCCATTCTGGCAGTGTTTCCCCAGTTGAGGAAAGAAGTTAGAACAAGGACGGACTGTAGGCAAGTTGGATCATCTGAAGGAAGTGCACACCAAGTCCCATAGACTTCCCAATCCTATCATCGCTCTTAAGGTGAAGTCTCCTAAGTGGCATTGTGTTCACAGTTCAGGAAAGAACTTAGAACAAAGGCGAACATAAGACAGTTGGAAGCTCGGAGTCAAAGGCAGGCTATGGCCCTGACGCTTCCAAAACGTATGAAGGCTCCTAAGGCGAAGAGGCCGAAGCGGCCTTGGGTTGCCCGTTCAGGAAAGAACTTAGAACACGGGCAGAGTATAAGCCAGTTGGAACACTGAGTTCAGTGCACGTCCATCCCCAAATGCTTCCAAAACATATAATTGCACTTAGGGTGAAGTCTCATAGGTGGCAGTGTGTTCCCAGTTAAGGAAAGAATTTAGAACAAGGCCAGACTAGAAGCTTGTTGGATCCTCTGTGTTGAAGGGACACAAAGACGCTTAGGCTTCCAAAAGGGAAACGCGATCTTAAAGTGACGATTCAAAAATGGCACTGTGTTCCCAGTTGTGGAACGAAGTTAGAACCTGCGTGCACTATAGGCAAGTTGCCTACTCTAAGTGCAAGCCCGCTTCCTGATGCTGCCAGGACGTACACTCAATCTTTGGTGAAGATTCCTATGTGGCTGTGTGTTCCCAGTTGTGTGAAGACGTGAGAACAAGGCACACTATAGCCATGTTGCATACTCTAATGTAAGTGCATGCCAAGTCCCTTATGCTCCCAAAACGTCTAATCGCCCTTAGCGTTAAGTCTCCTATGTGGCAGTGAGTTCCCCGTTGAGGGAAGGTGTTAGTACACGGGCGGACTCTAGACAGGTTGGAGACTCTGAGTTAAGAGCTTGCCAGTGCGCTTCTACTTCCAAAACGTAAAATCCTGCTGCATACGAAAACCCATTCTCGCAGTGTTTTCCCAGGTGAGGAAAGAAGTTAGAACAAGGACGGACTGTAGGCAAGTTGGATTCTCAGAAGGACATGCACACCAAGTCCCTTAGACTTCCAAAACCTACCATCGCTCTTCAGGTGAAGTCTCCTAAGGGGCAGTGTGTTCACAGTTCAGGAAAGAACTTAGAACTCAGGAGGACATAAGCAAGTTGGAAGCTCTAAGGAAAAATGCAGGCTAAGTCCCTGAGGCTTCCAAAACGTAAAAAGGCTCTTAAGGCGAAGAGGCCTCAGCGGCCCTGGGTTCCCAGTTCAGGAAAGAACTTAGAACAAGGGCAGACTACAAGCCAGTTGGATACTCTGAGTTCAGTGCACGTCCAGTCCGTTCTGTTTTCAAAACGTACAATCGCACTTCAGGTGAAGTCTCATCAGTGGCTCTGTGTTCCCACTTAAGGAAAGCATTTAGAACAAGGGCAGAGGAGAAGCTGGTTGGATCCTCTGAGTGACGGGCACACAAAGACGCTGAGGCTTCCAAAACGTAAACGCGATCTTAAAGTGAAGATTCAAGAATGACACTGTGTTCCCAGTTGTGGAAAGAAGTTAGAACTTGGGCGTCCTCTAGGCAAGTTGCATACTCTAAGTGAACTGCACGCCAAGACCCTTATGCTTGCAAAACGCAAACTCTATCTTTAGAGGATATTCATATGTGGCTGTGTGTTCCCAGTTGTTTAAAGATGGGAGAACAAGGCCGCACTCTAGGCAAGTTGTATACTCTAAGGGAAGGGCAGGCCAAGTCCCGAATGCTTCCAAAACGTATAATCGCTCTGAAGGTTAAGTCTCATAGGTGGCAGTGAGGTCCCAGGTAAGGAGAGATCTTACAACAAGGGCCGATTGTAAGGATTTTCAATACTCTTTAAGTTAAATTGAAGTGAAGCCCCTTATGCTTCCAAAACCTACAAACGCCCTGAAGATGAACACTCCTAAATCGCAATGTTTCCAGGGGAGGACAAGTGTTAGAACAAGGGCGGTCTCTGGGCAGGTTGGACACTCTCAGCTAAGTGCTCACCAATGCGCTTCTGCTTCCAAAACGTCAAATCCCGCTGCATACCAAAACCCATTCTGGCAGTGTTTCCCCAGTTGAGGAAAGAAGTTAGAACAAGGACGGACTGTAGGGAAGTTGGATCATCTGAGGGAAGTGCACACCAAGTCCCATAGACTTCCCAATCCTATCATCGCTCTTAAGGTGAAGTCTCCTAAGTGGCATTGTGTTCACAGTTCAGGAAAGAACTTAGAACAAAGGCGAACATAAGCCAGTTGGAAGCTCTGAGTCAAATGCAGGCTATGGCCCTGACGCTTCCAAAACGTATGAAGGTTCCTAAGGCGAAGAGGCCGAAGCGGCCCTGGGTTGCCCGTTTAGGAAAGAACTTAGAACACGGGCAGAGTATAAGCCAGTTGGAACACTGAGTTCAGTGCACGTCCATCCCCAAATGCTTCCAAAACATATAATTGCACTTAGGGTGAAGTCTCATAGGTGGCAGTGTGTTCCCAGTTAAGGAAAGAATTTAGAACAAGGCCAGACTAGAAGCTTGTTGGATCCTCTGTGTTGAAGGGACACAAAGACGCTTAGGCTTCCAAAAGGGAAACGCGATCTTAAAGTGACGATTCAAAAATGGCACTGTGTTCCCAGTTGTGGAACGAAGTTAGAACCTGCGTGCACTCTAGGCAAGTTGCCTACTCTAAGTGCAAGCCCGCTTCCTGATGCTGCCAGGACGTACACTCGATCTTTGGTGAAGATTCCTATGTGGCTGTGTGTTCCCAGTTGTGGGAAGACGTGAGAACAAGGCGCACTATAGCCATGTTGCATACTCTAATGTAAGTGCATGCCAAGTCCCTTATGCTCCCAAAACGTCTAATCGCCCTTAGCGTTAAGTCTCCTATGTGGCAGTGAGTTCCCCGTTGAGGGAAGGTGTTAGTACAAGGGCGGACTCTAGACAGGTTGGAGACTCTGAGTTAAGAGCTTGCCAGTGCGCTTCTACTTCCAAAACGTAAAATCCAGCGGTATACGGAAACCCATTCTCGCAGTGTTTTCCCAGGTGAGGAAAGAAGTTAGAACAAGGACGGACTGTAGGCAAGTTGGATCATCTGAAGGAAGTGCACACCGAGTCCCACAGACTTCCCAATCCTATCATCGCTCTTAAGGTGAAGTCTCCTAAGTGGCATTGTGTTCACAGTTCAGGAAAGAACTTAGAACAAAGGCGAACATAAGCCAGTTGGAAGCTCTGAGTCAAAGGCAGCCTATGGCCCTGACGCTTCCAAAACGTATGAAGGCTCCTAAGGCGAAGAGGCCGAAGCGGCCCTGGGTTGCCCGTTCAGGAAAGAACTTAGAGCACGGGCAGAGTATAAGCCAGTTGGAACACTGAGTTCAGTGCACGTCCATCCCCAAATGCTTCCAAAACATATAATTGCACTTAGGGTGAAGTCTCATAGGTGGCAGTGTGTTCCCAGTTAAGGAAAGAATTTAGAACAAGGCCAGACTAGAAGCTTGTTGGATCCTCTGTGTTGAAGGGACACAAAGACGCTTAGGCTTCCAAAAGGGAAACGCGATCTTAAAGTGACGATTCAAAAATGGCACTGTGTTCCCAGTTGTGGAACGAAGTTAGAACCTGCGTGCACTATAGGCAAGTTGCATACTCTAAGTGCAAGCCCGCTTCCTGATGCTGCCAGGACGTACACTCGATCTTTGGTGAAGATTCCTATGTGGCTGTGTGTTCCCAGTTGTGGGAAGACGTGAGAACAAGGCGCACTATAGCCATGTTGCATACTCTAATGTAAGTGCATGCCAAGTCCCTTATGCTCCCAAAACGTCTAATCGCCCTTAGCGTTAAGTCTCCTATGTGGCAGTGAGTTCCCAGTTGAGGAAAGGTGTTAGTACAAGGGCGGACTCTAGACAGGTTGGAGACTCTGAGTTAAGAGCTTGCCAGTGCGCTTCTACTTCCAAAACGTAAAATCCTGCTGCATACGAAAACCCATTCTCGCAGTGTTTTCCCAGGTGAGGAAAGGAGTTAGAACAAGGACGGACTGTAGGCAAGTTGGATTCTCAGAAGGACATGCACACCAAGTCCCTTAGACTTCCAAAACCTACCATCGCTCTTCAGGTGAAGTCTCCTAAGGGGCAGTGTGTTCACAGTTCAGGAAAGATCTTAGAACTCAGGAGGACATAAGCAAGTTGGAAGCTCTAAGGAAAAATGCAGGCTAAGGCCCTGAGGCTTCCAAAACGTAAAAAGGCTCTTAAGGAGAAGAGGCCTCAGCGGCCCTGGGTTCCCAGTTCAGGAAAGAACTTAGAACAAGGGCAGACTACAAGCCAGTTGGATACTCTGAGTTCAGTGCACGTCCAGTCCGTTCTGTTTTCAAAACGTACAATCGCACTTCAGGTGAAGTCTCATCAGTGGCTCTGTGTTCCCACTTAAGGAAAGCATTTAGAACAAGGGCAGAGGAGAAGCTGGTTGGATCCTCTGAGTGACGGGCAGACAAAGACGCTTAGGCTTCCAAAACGTAAACGCGATCTTAAAGTGAAGATTCAAGAATGACACTGTGTTCCCAGTTGTGGAAAGAAGTTAGAACTTGGGCGTCCTCTAGGCAAGTTGCATACTCTAAGTCAACTGCACGCCAAGACCCTTATGCTTGCAAAACGCAAACTCTATCTTTAGAGGATATTCATATGTGGCTGTGTGTTCCCAGTTGTTTAAAGATGGGAGAACAAGGCCGCACTCTAGGCAAGTTGTATACTCTAAGGGAAGGGCAGGCCAAGTCCCGAATGCTTCCAAAACGTATAATCGCTCTGAAGGTTAAGTCTCATAGGTGGCAGTGAGGTCCCACGTAAGGAGAGATCTTACAACAAGGGCCGATTGTAAGGATTTTCAATACTCTTTAAGTTAAATTGAAGTGAAGCCCCTTATGCTTCCAAAACCTACAAACGCCCTGAAGATGAACACTCCTAAATCGCAATGTTTCCAGTGGAGGACAAGTGTTAGAACAAGGGCGGTCTCTGGGCAGGTTGGACACTCTCAGCTAAGTGCTCACCAATGCGCTTCTGCTTCCAAAACGTCAAATCCCGCTGCATACCAAAACCCATTCTGGCAGTGTTTCCCCAGTTGAGGAAAGAAGTTAGAACAAGGACGGACTGTAGGCAAGTTGGATCATCTGAAGGAAGTGCACACCAAGTCCCATAGACTTCCCAATCCTATCATCGCTCTTAAGGTGAAGTCTCCTAAGTGGCATTGTGTTCACAGTTCAGGAAAGAACTTAGAACAAAGGCGAACATAAGCCAGTTGGAAGCTCTGAGTCAAATGCAGGCTATGGCCCTGACGCTTCCAAAACGTATGAAGGTTCCTAAGGCGAAGAGGCCGAAGCGGCCCTGGGTTGCCCGTTCAGGAAAGAACTTAGAACACGGGCAGAGTATAAGCCAGTTGGAACACTGAGTTCAGTGCACGTCCATCCCCAAATGCTTCCAAAACATATAATTGCACTTAGGGTGAAGTCTCATAGGTGGCAGTGTGTTCCCAGTTAAGGAAAGAATTTAGAACAAGGCCAGACTAGAAGCTTGTTGGATCCTCTGTGTTGAAGGGACACAAAGACGCTTAGGCTTCCAAAAGGGAAACGCGATCTTAAAGTGACGATTCAAAAATGGCACTGTGTTCCCAGTTGTGGAACGAAGTTAGAACCTGCATGCACTATAGGCAAGTTGCATACTCTAAGTGCAAGCCCGCTTCCTGATGCTGCCAGGACGTACACTCGATCTTTGGTGAAGATTCCTATGTGGCTCTGTGTTCCCAGTTGTGGGAAGACGTGAGAACAAGGCGCACTATAGCCATGTTGCATACTCTAATGTAAGTGCATGCCAAGTCCCTTATGCTCCCAAAACGTCTAATCGCCCTTAGCGTTAAGTCTCCTATGTGGCAGTGAGTTCCCAGTTGAGGAAAGGTGTTAGTACAAGGGCGGACTCTAGACTGGTTGGAGACTCTGAGTTAAGAGCTTG
The DNA here is from genome assembly GCF_922984935.1 of Meles meles. Taxonomy (NCBI): domain Eukaryota; kingdom Metazoa; phylum Chordata; class Mammalia; order Carnivora; family Mustelidae; genus Meles; species Meles meles. The sequence continues at coordinate 187,037 of NW_025721206.1, forward strand.
CCAGTGCGCTTCTACTTCCAAAACGTAAAATCCTGCTGCATACGAAAACCCATTCTCGCAGTGTTTTCCCAGGTGAGGAAAGAGGTTAGAACAAGGACGGACTGTAGGCAAGTTGGATCATCTGAAGGAAGTGCACACCGAGTCCCACAGACTTCCCAATCCTATCATCGCTCTTAAGGTGAAGTCTCCTAAGTGGCATTGTGTTCACAGTTCAGGAAAGAACTTAGAACAATGGCGAACATAAGCCAGTTGGAAGCTCGGAGTCAAAGGCAGGCTATGGCCCTGACGCTTCCAAAACGTATGAAGGCTCCTAAGGCGAAGAGGCCGAAGCGGCCTTGGGTTGCCCGTTCAGGAAAGAACTTAGAACACGGGCAGAGTATAAGCCAGTTGGAACACTGAGTTCAGTGCACGTCCATCCCCAAATGCTTCCAAAACATATAATTGCACTTAGGGTGAAGTCTCATAGGTGGCAGTGTGTTCCCAGTTAAGGAAAGAACTTAGAACAAGGCCAGACTAGAAGCTTGTTGGATCCTCTGTGTTGAAGGGACACAAAGACGCTTAGGCTTCCAAAAGGGAAACGCGATCTAAAAGTGACGATTCAAAAATGGCACTGTGTTCCCAGTTGTGGAACGAAGTTAGAACCTGCATGCACTATAGGCAAGTTGCATACTCTAAGTGCAAGCCCGCTTCCTGATGCTGCCAGGACGTACACTCAATCTTTGGTGAAGATTCCTATGTGGCTGTGTGTTCCCAGTTGTGGGAAGACGTGAGAATAAGGCGCACTATAGCCATGTTGCATACTCTAATGTAAGTGCATGCCAAGTCCCTTATGCTCCCAAAACGTCTATTCGCCCTTAGCGTTAAGTCTCCTATGTGGCAGTGAGTTCCCAGTTGAGGAAAGGTGTTAGTACAAGGGCGGACTCTAGACAGGTTGGAGACTCTGAGTTAAGAGCTTGCCAGTGCGCTTCTACTTCCAAAACGTAAAATCCTGCTGCATACGAAAACCCATTCTCACAGTGTTTTCCCAGGTGAGGAAAGAAGTTAGAACAAGGACGGACTGTAGGCAAGTTGGATCATCTGAAGGAAGTGCACACCGAGTCCCACAGACTTCCCAATCCTATCATCGCTCTTAAGGTGAAGTCTCCTAAGTGGCATTGTGTTCACAGTTCAGGAAAGAACTTAGAACAAAGGCGAACATAAGCCAGTTGGAAGCTCTGAGTCAAAGGCAGGCTATGGCCCTGACGCTTCCAAAACGTATGAAGGCTCCTAAGGCGAAGAGGCCGAAGCGGCCCTGGGTTGCCCGTTCAGGAAAGAACTTAGAACACGGGCAGAGTATAAGCCAGTTGGAACACTGAGTTCAGTGCACGTCCATCCCCAAATGCTTCCAAAACATATAATTGCACTTAGGGTGAAGTCTCATAGGTGGCAGTGTGTTCCCAGTTAAGGAAAGAATTTAGAACAAGGCCAGACTAGAAGCTTGTTGGATCCTCTGTGTTGAAGGGACACAAAGACGCTTAGGCTTCCAAAAGGGAAACGCGATCTTAAAGTGACGATTCAAAAATGGCACTGTGTTCCCAGTTGTGGAACGAAGTTAGAACCTGCGTGCACTATAGGCAAGTTGCCTACTCTAAGTGCAAGCCCGCTTCCTGATGCTGCCAGGACGTACACTCGATCTTTGGTGAAGATTCCTATGTGGCTGTGTGTTCCCAGTTGTGGGAAGACGTGAGAACAAGGCGCACTATAGCCATGTTGCATACTCTAATGTAAGTGCATGCCAAGTCCCTTATGCTCCCAAAACGTCTAATCGCCCTTAGCGTTAAGTCTCCTATGTGGCAGTGAGTTCCCAGTTGAGGAAAGGTGTTAGTACAAGGGCGGACTCTAGACAGGTTGGAGACTCTGAGTTAAGAGCTTGCCAGTGCGCTTCTACTTCCAAAACGTAAAATCCTGCTGCATACGAAAACCCATTCTCGCAGTGTTTTCCCAGGTGAGGAAAGGAGTTAGAACAAGGACGGACTGTAGGCAAGTTGGATTCTCAGAAGGACATGCACACCAAGTCCCTTAGACTTCCAAAACCTACCATCGCTCTTCAGGTGAAGTCTCCTAAGGGGCAGTGTGTTCACAGTTCAGGAAAGATCTTAGAACTCAGGAGGACATAAGCAAGTTGGAAGCTCTAAGGAAAAATGCAGGCTAAGGCCCTGAGGCTTCCAAAACGTAAAAAGGCTCTTAAGGAGAAGAGGCCTCAGCGGCCCTGGGTTCCCAGTTCAGGAAAGAACTTAGAACAAGGGCAGACTACAAGCCAGTTGGATACTCTGAGTTCAGTGCACGTCCAGTCCGTTCTGTTTTCAAAACGTACAATCGCACTTCAGGTGAAGTCTCATCAGTGGCTCTGTGTTCCCACTTAAGGAAAGCATTTAGAACAAGGGCAGAGGAGAAGCTGGTTGGATCCTCTGAGTGACGGGCAGACAAAGACGCTTAGGCTTCCAAAACGTAAACGCGATCTTAAAGTGAAGATTCAAGAATGACACTGTGTTCCCAGTTGTGGAAAGAAGTTAGAACTTGGGCGTCCTCTAGGCAAGTTGCATACTCTAAGTCAACTGCACGCCAAGACCCTTATGCTTGCAAAACGCAAACTCTATCTTTAGAGGATATTCATATGTGGCTGTGTGTTCCCAGTTGTTTAAAGATGGGAGAACAAGGCCGCACTCTAGGCAAGTTGTATACTCTAAGGGAAGGGCAGGCCAAGTCCCGAATGCTTCCAAAACGTATAATCGCTCTGAAGGTTAAGTCTCATAGGTGGCAGTGAGGTCCCACGTAAGGAGAGATCTTACAACAAGGGCCGATTGTAAGGATTTTCAATACTCTTTAAGTTAAATTGAAGTGAAGCCCCTTATGCTTCCAAAACCTACAAACGCCCTGAAGATGAACACTCCTAAATCGCAATGTTTCCAGTGGAGGACAAGTGTTAGAACAAGGGCGGTCTCTGGGCAGGTTGGACACTCTCAGCTAAGTGCTCACCAATGCGCTTCTGCTTCCAAAACGTCAAATCCCGCTGCATACCAAAACCCATTCTGGCAGTGTTTCCCCAGTTGAGGAAAGAAGTTAGAACAAGGACGGACTGTAGGCAAGTTGGATCATCTGAAGGAAGTGCACACCAAGTCCCATAGACTTCCCAATCCTATCATCGCTCTTAAGGTGAAGTCTCCTAAGTGGCATTGTGTTCACAGTTCAGGAAAGAACTTAGAACAAAGGCGAACATAAGCCAGTTGGAAGCTCTGAGTCAAATGCAGGCTATGGCCCTGACGCTTCCAAAACGTATGAAGGTTCCTAAGGCGAAGAGGCCGAAGCGGCCCTGGGTTGCCCGTTCAGGAAAGAACTTAGAACACGGGCAGAGTATAAGCCAGTTGGAACACTGAGTTCAGTGCACGTCCATCCCCAAATGCTTCCAAAACATATAATTGCACTTAGGGTGAAGTCTCATAGGTGGCAGTGTGTTCCCAGTTAAGGAAAGAATTTAGAACAAGGCCAGACTAGAAGCTTGTTGGATCCTCTGTGTTGAAGGGACACAAAGACGCTTAGGCTTCCAAAAGGGAAACGCGATCTTAAAGTGACGATTCAAAAATGGCACTGTGTTCCCAGTTGTGGAACGAAGTTAGAACCTGCATGCACTATAGGCAAGTTGCATACTCTAAGTGCAAGCCCGCTTCCTGATGCTGCCAGGACGTACACTCGATCTTTGGTGAAGATTCCTATGTGGCTCTGTGTTCCCAGTTGTGGGAAGACGTGAGAACAAGGCGCACTATAGCCATGTTGCATACTCTAATGTAAGTGCATGCCAAGTCCCTTATGCTCCCAAAACGTCTAATCGCCCTTAGCGTTAAGTCTCCTATGTGGCAGTGAGTTCCCAGTTGAGGAAAGGTGTTAGTACAAGGGCGGACTCTAGACTGGTTGGAGACTCTGAGTTAAGAGCTTGCCAGTGCGCTTCTACTTCCAAAACGTAAAATCCTGCTGCATACGAAAACCCATTCTCGCAGTGTTTTCCCAGGTGAGGAAAGAGGTTAGAACAAGGACGGACTGTAGGCAAGTTGGATCATCTGAAGGAAGTGCACACCGAGTCCCACAGACTTCCCAATCCTATCATCGCTCTTAAGGTGAAGTCTCCTAAGTGGCATTGTGTTCACAGTTCAGGAAAGAACTTAGAACAATGGCGAACATAAGCCAGTTGGAAGCTCGGAGTCAAAGGCAGGCTATGGCCCTGACGCTTCCAAAACGTATGAAGGCTCCTAAGGCGAAGAGGCCGAAGCGGCCTTGGGTTGCCCGTTCAGGAAAGAACTTAGAACACGGGCAGAGTATAAGCCAGTTGGAACACTGAGTTCAGTGCACGTCCATCCCCAAATGCTTCCAAAACATATAATTGCACTTAGGGTGAAGTCTCATAGGTGGCAGTGTGTTCCCAGTTAAGGAAAGAACTTAGAACAAGGCCAGACTAGAAGCTTGTTGGATCCTCTGTGTTGAAGGGACACAAAGACGCTTAGGCTTCCAAAAGGGAAACGCGATCTAAAAGTGACGATTCAAAAATGGCACTGTGTTCCCAGTTGTGGAACGAAGTTAGAACCTGCATGCACTATAGGCAAGTTGCATACTCTAAGTGCAAGCCCGCTTCCTGATGCTGCCAGGACGTACACTCAATCTTTGGTGAAGATTCCTATGTGGCTGTGTGTTCCCAGTTGTGGGAAGACGTGAGAATAAGGCGCACTATAGCCATGTTGCATACTCTAATGTAAGTGCATGCCAAGTCCCTTATGCTCCCAAAACGTCTATTCGCCCTTAGCGTTAAGTCTCCTATGTGGCAGTGAGTTCCCAGTTGAGGAAAGGTGTTAGTACAAGGGCGGACTCTAGACAGGTTGGAGACTCTGAGTTAAGAGCTTGCCAGTGCGCTTCTACTTCCAAAACGTAAAATCCTGCTGCATACGAAAACCCATTCTCACAGTGTTTTCCCAGGTGAGGAAAGAAGTTAGAACAAGGACGGACTGTAGGCAAGTTGGATCATCTGAAGGAAGTGCACACCGAGTCCCACAGACTTCCCAATCCTATCATCGCTCTTAAGGTGAAGTCTCCTAAGTGGCATTGTGTTCACAGTTCAGGAAAGAACTTAGAACAAAGGCGAACATAAGCCAGTTGGAAGCTCTGAGTCAAAGGCAGGCTATGGCCCTGACGCTTCCAAAACGTATGAAGGCTCCTAAGGCGAAGAGGCCGAAGCGGCCCTGGGTTGCCCGTTCAGGAAAGAACTTAGAACACGGGCAGAGTATAAGCCAGTTGGAACACTGAGTTCAGTGCACGTCCATCCCCAAATGCTTCCAAAACATATAATTGCACTTAGGGTGAAGTCTCATAGGTGGCAGTGTGTTCCCAGTTAAGGAAAGAATTTAGAACAAGGCCAGACTAGAAGCTTGTTGGATCCTCTGTGTTGAAGGGACACAAAGACGCTTAGGCTTCCAAAAGGGAAACGCGATCTTAAAGTGACGATTCAAAAATGGCACTGTGTTCCCAGTTGTGGAACGAAGTTAGAACCTGCGTGCACTATAGGCAAGTTGCCTACTCTAAGTGCAAGCCCGCTTCCTGATGCTGCCAGGACGTACACTCGATCTTTGGTGAAGATTCCTATGTGGCTGTGTGTTCCCAGTTGTGGGAAGACGTGAGAACAAGGCGCACTATAGCCATGTTGCATACTCTAATGTAAGTGCATGCCAAGTCCCTTATGCTCCCAAAACGTCTAATCGCCCTTAGCGTTAAGTCTCCTATGTGGCAGTGAGTTCCCAGTTGAGGAAAGGTGTTAGTACAAGGGCGGACTCTAGACAGGTTGGAGACTCTGAGTTAAGAGCTTGCCAGTGCGCTTCTACTTCCAAAACGTAAAATCCTGCTGCATACGAAAACCCATTCTCGCAGTGTTTTCCCAGGTGAGGAAAGGAGTTAGAACAAGGACGGACTGTAGGCAAGTTGGATTCTCAGAAGGACATGCACACCAAGTCCCTTAGACTTCCAAAACCTACCATCGCTCTTCAGGTGAAGTCTCCTAAGGGGCAGTGTGTTCACAGTTCAGGAAAGATCTTAGAACTCAGGAGGACATAAGCAAGTTGGAAGCTCTAAGGAAAAATGCAGGCTAAGGCCCTGAGGCTTCCAAAACGTAAAAAGGCTCTTAAGGCGAAGAGGCCTCAGCGGCCCTGGGTTCCCAGTTCAGGAAAGAACTTAGAACAAGGGCGGACTACAAGCCAGTTGGATACTCTGAGTTCAGTGCACGTCCAGTCCGTTCTGTTTTCAAAACGTACAATCGCACTTCAGGTGAAGTCTCATCAGTGGCTCTGTGTTCCCACTTAAGGAAAGCATTTAGAACAAGGGCAGAGGAGAAGCTGGTTGGATCCTCTGAGTGACGGGCAGACAAAGACGCTTAGGCTTCCAAAACGTAAACGCGATCTTAAAGTGAAGATTCAAGAATGACACTGTGTTCCCAGTTGTGGAAAGAAGTTAGAACTTGGGCGTCCTCTAGGCAAGTTGCATACTCTAAGTGAACTGCACGCCAAGACCCTTATGCTTGCAAAACGCAAACTCTATCTTTAGAGGATATTCATATGTGGCTGTGTGTTCCCAGTTGTTTAAAGATGGGAGAACAAGGCCGCACTCTAGGCAAGTTGTATACTCTAAGGGAAGGGCAGGCCAAGTCCCGAATGCTTCAAAAACGTATAATCGCTCTGAAGGTTAAGTCTCATAGGTGGCAGTGAGGTCCCAGGTAAGGAGAGATCTTACAACAAGGGCCGATTGTAAGGATTTTCAATACTCTTTAAGTTAAATTGAAGTGAAGCCCCTTATGCTTCCAAAACCTACAAACGCCCTGAAGATGAACACTCCTAAATCGCAATGTTTCCAGGGGAGGACAAGTGTTAGAACAAGGGCGGTCTCTGGGCAGGTTGGACACTCTCAGCTAAGTGCTCACCAATGCGCTTCTGCTTCCAAAACGTCAAATCCCGCTGCATACGAAAACCCATTCTGGCAGTGTTTCCCCAGTTGAGGAAAGAATTTAGAACAAGGACGGACTGTAGGCAAGTTGGATCATCTGAGGGAAGTGCACACCAAGTCCCATAGACTTCCCAATCCTATCATCGCTCTTAAGGTGAAGTCTCCTAAGTGGCATTGTGTTCACAGTTCAGGAAAGAACTTAGAACAAAGGCGAACATAAGCCAGTTGGAAGCTCTGTGTCAAATGCAGGCTATGGCCCTGACGCTTCCAAAACGTATGAAGGTTCCTAAGGCGAAGAGGCCGAAGCGGCCCTGGGTTGCCCGTTTAGGAAAGAACTTAGAACACGGGCAGAGTATAAGCCAGTTGGAACACTGAGTTCAGTGCACGTCCATCCCCAAATGCTTCCAAAACATATAATTGCACTTAGGGTGAAGTCTCATGGGTGGCAGTGTGTTCCCAGTTAAGGAAAGAATTTAGAACAAGGCCAGACTAGAAGCTTGTTGGATCCTCTGTGTTGAAGGGACACAAAGACGCTTAGGCTTCCAAAAGGGAAACGCGATCTTAAAGTGACGATTCAAAAATGGCACTGTGTTCCCAGTTGTGGAACGAAGTTAGAACCTGCGTGCACTCTAGGCAAGTTGCCTACTCTAAGTGCAAGCCCGCTTCCTGATGCTGCCAGGACGTACACTCGATCTTTGGTGAAGATTCCTATGTGGCTGTGTGTTCCCAGTTGTGGGAAGACGTGAGAACAAGGCGCACTATAGGCATGTTGCATACTCTAATGTAAGTGCATGCCAAGTCCCTTATGCTCCCAAAACGTCTAATCGCCCTTAGCGTTAAGTCTCCTAAGTGGCAGTGAGTTCCCAGTTGAGGGAAGGTGTTAGTACACGGGCGGACTCTAGACAGGTTGGAGACTCTGAGTTAAGAGCTTGCCAGTGCGCTTCTACTTCCAAAACGTAAAATCCAGCGGTATACGGAAACCCATTCTCGCAGTGTTTTCCCAGGTGAGGAAAGAAGTTAGAACAAGGACGGACTGTAGGCAAGTTGGATCATCTGAAGGAAGTGCACACCGAGTCCCATAGACTTCCCAATCCTATCATCGCTCTTAAGGTGAAGTCTCCTAAGTGGCATTGTGTTCACAGTTCAGGAAAGAACTTAGAACAAAGGCGAACATAAGCCATTTGGAAGCTCTGAGTCAAAGGCAGGCTATGGCCCTGACGCTTCCAAAACGTATGAAGGCTCCTAAGGCGAAGAGGCCGAAGCGGCCCTGGGTTGCCCGTTCAGGAAAGAACTTAGAACACGGGCAGAGTATAAGCCAGTTGGAACACTGAGTTCAGTGCACGTCCATCCCCAAATGCTTCCAAAACATATAATTGCACTTAGGGTGAAGTCTCATAGGTGGCAGTGTGTTCCCAGTTAAGGAAAGAATTTAGAACAAGGCCAGACTAGAAGCTTGTTGGATCCTCTGTGTTGAAGGGACACAAAGACGCTTAGGCTTCCAAAAGGGAAACGCGATCTTAAAGTGACGATTCAAAAATGGCACTGTGTTCCCAGTTGTGGAACGAAGTTAGAACCTGCGTGCACTATAGGCAAGTTGCATACTCTAAGTGCAAGCCCGCTTCCTGATGCTGCCAGGACGTACACTCGATCTTTGGTGAAGATTCCTATGTGGCTCTGTGTGCCCAGTTGTGGGAAGACGTGAGAACAAGGCGCACTATAGCCATGTTGCATACTCTAATGTAAGTGCATGCCAAGTCCCTTATGCTCCCAAAACGTCTAATCTCCCTTAGCGTTAAGTCTCCTATGTAGCAGTGAGTTCCCAGTTGAGGAAAGGTGTTAGTACAAGGGCGGACTCTAGACAGGTTGGAGACTCTGAGTTAAGAGCTTGCCAGTGCGCTTCTACATCCAAAACGTAAAATCCTGCGGCATACGAAAACCCATTCTCGCAGTGTTTTCCCAGGTGAGGAAAGAAGTTAGAACAAGGACGGACTGTAGGCAAGTTGGATTCTCAGAAGGACATGCACACCAAGTCCCTTAGACTTCCAAAACCTACCATCGCTCTTCAGGTGAAGTCTCCTAAGGGGCAGTGTGTTCACAGTTCAGGAAAGAACTTAGAACTCAGGAGGACATAAGCAAGTTGGAAGCTCTAAGGAAAAATGCAGGCTAAGGCCCTGAGGCTTCCAAAACGTAAAAAGGCTCTTAAGGCGAAGAGGCCTCAGCGGCCCTGGGTTCCCAGTTCAGGAAAGAACTTAGAACAAGGGCAGACTACAAGCCAGTTGGATACTCTGAGTTCAGTGCACGTCCAGTCCGTTCTGTTTTCAAAACGTACAATCGCACTTCAGGTGAAGTCTCATCAGTGGCTCTGTGTTCCCACTTAAGGAAAGCATTTAGAACAAGGGCAGAGGAGAAGCTGGTTGGATCCTCTGAGTGACGGGCACACAAAGACGCTGAGGCTTCCAAAACGTAAACGCGATCTTAAAGTGAAGATTCAAGAATGACACTGTGTTCCCAGTTGTGGAAAGAAGTTAGAACTTGGGCGTCCTCTAGGCAAGTTGCATACTCTAAGTGAACTGCACGCCAAGACCCTTATGCTTGCAAAACGCAAACTCTATCTTTAGAGGATATTCATATGTGGCTGTGTGTTCCCAGTTGTTTAAAGATGGGAGAACAAGGCCGCACTCTAGGCAAGTTGTATACTCTAAGGGAAGGGCAGGCCAAGTCCCGAATGCTTCCAAAACGTATAATCGCTCTGAAGGTTAAGTCTCATAGGTGGCAGTGAGGTCCCAGGTAAGGAGAGATCTTACAACAAGGGCCGATTGTAAGGATTTTCAATACTCTTTAAGTTAAATTGAAGTGAAGCCCCTTATGCTTCCAAAACCTACAAACGCCCTGAAGATGAACACTCCTAAATGGCAATGTTTCCAGTGGAGGACAAGTGTTAGAACAAGGGCGGTCTCTGGGCAGGTTGGACACTCTCAGCTAAGTGCTCACCAATGCGCTTCTGCTTCCAAAACGTCAAATCCCGCTGCATACCAAAACCCATTCTGGCAGTGTTTCCCCAGTTGAGGAAAGAAGTTAGAACAAGGACGGACTGTAGGCAAGTTGGATCATCTGAAGGAAGTGCACACCAAGTCCCATAGACTTCCCAATCCTATCATCGCTCTTAAGGTGAAGTCTCCTAAGTGGCATTGTGTTCACAGTTCAGGAAAGAACTTAGAACAAAGGCGAACATAAGACAGTTGGAAGCTCGGAGTCAAAGGCAGGCTATGGCCCTGACGCTTCCAAAACGTATGAAGGCTCCTAAGGCGAAGAGGCCGAAGCGGCCTTGGGTTGCCCGTTCAGGAAAGAACTTAGAACACGGGCAGAGTATAAGCCAGTTGGAACACTGAGTTCAGTGCACGTCCATCCCCAAATGCTTCCAAAACATATAATTGCACTTAGGGTGAAGTCTCATAGGTGGCAGTGTGTTCCCAGTTAAGGAAAGAATTTAGAACAAGGCCAGACTAGAAGCTTGTTGGATCCTCTGTGTTGAAGGGACACAAAGACGCTTAGGCTTCCAAAAGGGAAACGCGATCTTAAAGTGACGATTCAAAAATGGCACTGTGTTCCCAGTTGTGGAACGAAGTTAGAACCTGCGTGCACTATAGGCAAGTTGCCTACTCTAAGTGCAAGCCCGCTTCCTGATGCTGCCAGGACGTACACTCAATCTTTGGTGAAGATTCCTATGTGGCTGTGTGTTCCCAGTTGTGTGAAGACGTGAGAACAAGGCGCACTATAGCCATGTTGCATACTCTAATGTAAGTGCATGCCAAGTCCCTTATGCTCCCAAAACGTCTAATCGCCCTTAGCGTTAAGTCTCCTATGTGGCAGTGAGTTCCCCGTTGAGGGAAGGTGTTAGTACACGGGCGGACTCTAGACAGGTTGGAGACTCTGAGTTAAGAGCTTGCCAGTGCGCTTCTACTTCCAAAACGTAAAATCCTGCTGCATACGAAAACCCATTCTCGCAGTGTTTTCCCAGGTGAGGAAAGAAGTTAGAACAAGGACGGACTGTAGGCAAGTTGGATTCTCAGAAGGACATGCACACCAAGTCCCTTAGACTTCCAAAACCTACCATCGCTCTTCAGGTGAAGTCTCCTAAGGGGCAGTGTGTTCACAGTTCAGGAAAGATCTTAGAACTCAGGAGGACATAAGCAAGTTGGAAGCTCTAAGGAAAAATGCAGGCTAAGGCCCTGAGGCTTCCAAAACGTAAAAAGGCTCTTAAGGCGAAGAGGCCTCAGCGGCCCTGGGTTCCCAGTTCAGGAAAGAACTTAGAACAAGGGCAGACTACAAGCCAGTTGGATACTCTGAGTTCAGTGCACGTCCAGTCCGTTCTGTTTTCAAAACGTACAATCGCACTTCAGGTGAAGTCTCATCAGTGGCTCTGTGTTCCCACTTAAGGAAAGCATTTAGAACAAGGGCAGAGGAGAAGCTGGTTGGATCCTCTGAGTGACGGGCACACAAAGACGCTGAGGCTTCCAAAACGTAAACGCGATCTTAAAGTGAAGATTCAAGAATGACACTGTGTTCCCAGTTGTGGAAAGAAGTTAGAACTTGGGCGTCCTCTAGGCAAGTTGCATACTCTAAGTGAACTGCACGCCAAGACCCTTATGCTTGCAAAACGCAAACTCTATCTTTAGAGGATATTCATATGTGGCTGTGTGTTCCCAGTTGTTTAAAGATGGGAGAACAAGGCCGCACTCTAGGCAAGTTGTATACTCTAAGGGAAGGGCAGGCCAAGTCCCGAATGCTTCCAAAACGTATAATCGCTCTGAAGGTTAAGTCTCATAGGTGGCAGTGAGGTCCCAGGTAAGGAGAGATCTTACAACAAGGGCCGATTGTAAGGATTTTCAATACTCTTTAAGTTAAATTGAAGTGAAGCCCCTTATGCTTCCAAAACCTACAAACGCCCTGAAGATGAACACTCCTAAATCGCAATGTTTCCAGGGGAGGACAAGTGTTAGAACAAGGGCGGTCTCTGGGCAGGTTGGACACTCTCAGCTAAGTGCTCACCAATGCGCTTCTGCTTCCAAAACGTCAAATCCCGCTGCATACCAAAACCCATTCTGGCAGTGTTTCCCCAGTTGAGGAAAGAAGTTAGAACAAGGACGGACTGTAGGGAAGTTGGATCATCTGAGGGAAGTGCACACCAAGTCCCATAGACTTCCCAATCCTATCATCGCTCTTAAGGTGAAGTCTCCTAAGTGGCATTGTGTTCACAGTTCAGGAAAGAACTTAGAACAAAGGCGAACATAAGCCAGTTGGAAGCTCTGAGTCAAATGCAGGCTATGGCCCTGACGCTTCCAAAACGTATGAAGGTTCCTAAGGCGAAGAGGCCGAAGCGGCCCTGGGTTGCCCGTTTAGGAAAGAACTTAGAACACGGGCAGAGTATAAGCCAGTTGGAACACTGAGTTCAGTGCACGTCCATCCCCAAATGCTTCCAAAACATATAATTGCACTTAGGGTGAAGTCTCATAGGTGGCAGTGTGTTCCCAGTTAAGGAAAGAATTTAGAACAAGGCCAGACTAGAAGCTTGTTGGATCCTCTGTGTTGAAGGGACACAAAGACGCTTAGGCTTCCAAAAGGGAAACGCGATCTTAAAGTGACGATTCAAAAATGGCACTGTGTTCCCAGTTGTGGAACGAAGTTAGAACCTGCGTGCACTCTAGGCAAGTTGCCTACTCTAAGTGCAAGCCCGCTTCCTGATGCTGCCAGGACGTACACTCGATCTTTGGTGAAGATTCCTATGTGGCTGTGTGTTCCCAGTTGTGGGAAGACGTGAGAACAAGGCGCACTATAGCCATGTTGCATACTCTAATGTAAGTGCATGCCAAGTCCCTTATGCTCCCAAAACGTCTAATCGCCCTTAGCGTTAAGTCTCCTATGTGGCAGTGAGTTCCCCGTTGAGGGAAGGTGTTAGTACAAGGGCGGACTCTAGACAGGTTGGAGACTCTGAGTTAAGAGCTTGCCAGTGCGCTTCTACTTCCAAAACGTAAAATCCAGCGGTATACGGAAACCCATTCTCGCAGTGTTTTCCCAGGTGAGGAAAGAAGTTAGAACAAGGACGGACTGTAGGCAAGTTGGATCATCTGAAGGAAGTGCACACCGAGTCCCACAGACTTCCCAATCCTATCATCGCTCTTAAGGTGAAGTCTCCTAAGTGGCATTGTGTTCACAGTTCAGGAAAGAACTTAGAACAAAGGCGAACATAAGCCAGTTGGAAGCTCTGAGTCAAAGGCAGGCTATGGCCCTGACGCTTCCAAAACGTATGAAGGCTCCTAAGGCGAAGAGGCCGAAGCGGCCCTGGGTTGCCCGTTCAGGAAAGAACTTAGAGCACGGGCAGAGTATAAGCCAGTTGGAACACTGAGTTCAGTGCACGTCCATCCCCAAATGCTTCCAAAACATATAATTGCACTTAGGGTGAAGTCTCATAGGTGGCAGTGTGTTCCCAGTTAAGGAAAGAATTTAGAACAAGGCCAGACTAGAAGCTTGTTGGATCCTCTGTGTTGAAGGGACACAAAGACGCTTAGGCTTCCAAAAGGGAAACGCGATCTTAAAGTGACGATTCAAAAATGGCACTGTGTTCCCAGTTGTGGAACGAAGTTAGAACCTGCGTGCACTATAGGCAAGTTGCATACTCTAAGTGCAAGCCCGCTTCCTGATGCTGCCAGGACGTACACTCGATCTTTGGTGAAGATTCCTATGTGGCTGTGTGTTCCCAGTTGTGGGAAGACGTGAGAACAAGGCGCACTATAGCCATGTTGCATACTCTAATGTAAGTGCATGCCAAGTCCCTTATGCTCCCAAAACGTCTAATCGCCCTTAGCGTTAAGTCTCCTATGTGGCAGTGAGTTCCCCGTTGAGGGAAGGTGTTAGTACACGGGCGGACTCTAGACAGGTTGGAGACTCTGAGTTAAGAGCTTGCCAGTGCGCTTCTACTTCCAAAACGTAAAATCCTGCTGCATACGAAAACCCATTCTCGCAGTGTTTTCCCAGGTGAGGAAAGGAGTTAGAACAAGGACGGACTGTAGGCAAGTTGGATTCTCAGAAGGACATGCACACCAAGTCCCTTAGACTTCCAAAACCTACCATCGCTCTTCAGGTGAAGTCTCCTAAGGGGCAGTGTGTTCACAGTTCAGGAAAGATCTTAGAACTCAGGAGGACATAAGCAAGTTGGAAGCTCTAAGGAAAAATGCAGGCTAAGGCCCTGAGGCTTCCAAAACGTAAAAAGGCTCTTAAGGAGAAGAGGCCTCAGCGGCCCTGGGTTCCCAGTTCAGGAAAGAACTTAGAACAAGGGCAGACTACAAGCCAGTTGGATACTCTGAGTTCAGTGCACGTCCAGTCCGTTCTGTTTTCAAAACGTACAATCGCACTTCAGGTGAAGTCTCATCAGTGGCTCTGTGTTCCCACTTAAGGAAAGCATTTAGAACAAGGGCAGAGGAGAAGCTGGTTGGATCCTCTGAGTGACGGGCAGACAAAGACGCTTAGGCTTCCAAAACGTAAACGCGATCTTAAAGTGAAGATTCAAGAATGACACTGTGTTCCCAGTTGTGGAAAGAAGTTAGAACTTGGGCGTCCTCTAGGCAAGTTGCATACTCTAAGTGAACTGCACGCCAAGACCCTTATGCTTGCAAAACGCAAACTCTATCTTTAGAGGATATTCATATGTGGCTGTGTGTTCCCAGTTGTTTAAAGATGGGAGAACAAGGCCGCACTCTAGGCAAGTTGTATACTCTAAGGGAAGGGCAGGCCAAGTCCCGAATGCTTCCAAAACGTATAATCGCTCTGAAGGTTAAGTCTCATAGGTGGCAGTGAGGTCCCAGGTAAGGAGAGATCTTACAACAAGGGCCGATTGTAAGGATTTTCAATACTCTTTAAGTTAAATTGAAGTGAAGCCCCTTATGCTTCCAAAACCTACAAACGCCCTGAAGATGAACACTCCTAAATGGCAATGTTTCCAGTGGAGGACAAGTGTTAGAACAAGGGCGGTCTCTGGGCAGGTTGGACACTCTCAGCTAAGTGCTCACCAATGCGCTTCTGCTTCCAAAACGTCAAATCCCGCTGCATACCAAAACCCATTCTGGCAGTGTTTCCCCAGTTGAGGAAAGAAGTTAGAACAAGGACGGACTGTAGGCAAGTTGGATCATCTGAAGGAAGTGCACACCAAGTCCCATAGACTTCCCAATCCTATCATCGCTCTTAAGGTGAAGTCTCCTAAGTGGCATTGTGTTCACAGTTCAGGAAAGAACTTAGAACAAAGGCGAACATAAGACAGTTGGAAGCTCGGAGTCAAAGGCAGGCTATGGCCCTGACGCTTCCAAAACGTATGAAGGCTCCTAAGGCGAAGAGGCCGAAGCGGCCTTGGGTTGCCCGTTCAGGAAAGAACTTAGAACACGGGCAGAGTATAAGCCAGTTGGAACACTGAGTTCAGTGCACGTCCATCCCCAAATGCTTCCAAAACATATAATTGCACTTAGGGTGAAGTCTCATAGGTGGCAGTGTGTTCCCAGTTAAGGAAAGAATTTAGAACAAGGCCAGACTAGAAGCTTGTTGGATCCTCTGTGTTGAAGGGACACAAAGACGCTTAGGCTTCCAAAAGGGAAACGCGATCTTAAAGTGACGATTCAAAAATGGCACTGTGTTCCCAGTTGTGGAACGAAGTTAGAACCTGCGTGCACTATAGGCAAGTTGCCTACTCTAAGTGCAAGCCCGCTTCCTGATGCTGCCAGGACGTACACTCAATCTTTGGTGAAGATTCCTATGTGGCTGTGTGTTCCCAGTTGTGTGAAGACGTGAGAACAAGGCGCACTATAGCCATGTTGCATACTCTAATGTAAGTGCATGCCAAGTCCCTTATGCTCCCAAAACGTCTAATCGCCCTTAGCGTTAAGTCTCCTATGTGGCAGTGAGTTCCCCGTTGAGGGAAGGTGTTAGTACACGGGCGGACTCTAGACAGGTTGGAGACTCTGAGTTAAGAGCTTGCCAGTGCGCTTCTACTTCCAAAACGTAAAATCCTGCTGCATACGAAAACCCATTCTCGCAGTGTTTTCCCAGGTGAGGAAAGAAGTTAGAACAAGGACGGACTGTAGGCAAGTTGGATTCTCAGAAGGACATGCACACCAAGTCCCTTAGACTTCCAAAACCTACCATCGCTCTTCAGGTGAAGTCTCCTAAGGGGCAGTGTGTTCACAGTTCAGGAAAGATCTTAGAACTCAGGAGGACATAAGCAAGTTGGAAGCTCTAAGGAAAAATGCAGGCTAAGGCCCTGAGGCTTCCAAAACGTAAAAAGGCTCTTAAGGCGAAGAGGCCTCAGCGGCCCTGGGTTCCCAGTTCAGGAAAGAACTTAGAACAAGGGCAGACTACAAGCCAGTTGGATACTCTGAGTTCAGTGCACGTCCAGTCCGTTCTGTTTTCAAAACGTACAATCGCACTTCAGGTGAAGTCTCATCAGTGGCTCTGTGTTCCCACTTAAGGAAAGCATTTAGAACAAGGGCAGAGGAGAAGCTGGTTGGATCCTCTGAGTGACGGGCACACAAAGACGCTGAGGCTTCCAAAACGTAAACGCGATCTTAAAGTGAAGATTCAAGAATGACACTGTGTTCCCAGTTGTGGAAAGAAGTTAGAACTTGGGCGTCCTCTAGGCAAGTTGCATACTCTAAGTGAACTGCACGCCAAGACCCTTATGCTTGCAAAACGCAAACTCTATCTTTAGAGGATATTCATATGTGGCTGTGTGTTCCCAGTTGTTTAAAGATGGGAGAACAAGGCCGCACTCTAGGCAAGTTGTATACTCTAAGGGAAGGGCAGGCCAAGTCCCGAATGCTTCCAAAACGTATAATCGCTCTGAAGGTTAAGTCTCATAGGTGGCAGTGAGGTCCCAGGTAAGGAGAGATCTTACAACAAGGGCCGATTGTAAGGATTTTCAATACTCTTTAAGTTAAATTGAAGTGAAGCCCCTTATGCTTCCAAAACCTACAAACGCCCTGAAGATGAACACTCCTAAATCGCAATGTTTCCAGGGGAGGACAAGTGTTAGAACAAGGGCGGTCTCTGGGCAGGTTGGACACTCTCAGCTAAGTGCTCACCAATGCGCTTCTGCTTCCAAAACGTCAAATCCCGCTGCATACCAAAACCCATTCTGGCAGTGTTTCCCCAGTTGAGGAAAGAAGTTAGAACAAGGACGGACTGTAGGGAAGTTGGATCATCTGAGGGAAGTGCACACCAAGTCCCATAGACTTCCCAATCCTATCATCGCTCTTAAGGTGAAGTCTCCTAAGTGGCATTGTGTTCACAGTTCAGGAAAGAACTTAGAACAAAGGCGAACATAAGCCAGTTGGAAGCTCTGAGTCAAATGCAGGCTATGGCCCTGACGCTTCCAAAACGTATGAAGGTTCCTAAGGCGAAGAGGCCGAAGCGGCCCTGGGTTGCCCGTTTAGGAAAGAACTTAGAACACGGGCAGAGTATAAGCCAGTTGGAACACTGAGTTCAGTGCACGTCCATCCCCAAATGCTTCCAAAACATATAATTGCACTTAGGGTGAAGTCTCATAGGTGGCAGTGTGTTCCCAGTTAAGGAAAGAATTTAGAACAAGGCCAGACTAGAAGCTTGTTGGATCCTCTGTGTTGAAGGGACACAAAGACGCTTAGGCTTCCAAAAGGGAAACGCGATCTTAAAGTGACGATTCAAAAATGGCACTGTGTTCCCAGTTGTGGAACGAAGTTAGAACCTGCGTGCACTCTAGGCAAGTTGCCTACTCTAAGTGCAAGCCCGCTTCCTGATGCTGCCAGGACGTACACTCGATCTTTGGTGAAGATTCCTATGTGGCTGTGTGTTCCCAGTTGTGGGAAGACGTGAGAACAAGGCGCACTATAGCCATGTTGCATACTCTAATGTAAGTGCATGCCAAGTCCCTTATGCTCCCAAAACGTCTAATCGCCCTTAGCGTTAAGTCTCCTATGTGGCAGTGAGTTCCCCGTTGAGGGAAGGTGTTAGTACAAGGGCGGACTCTAGACAGGTTGGAGACTCTGAGTTAAGAGCTTGCCAGTGCGCTTCTACTTCCAAAACGTAAAATCCAGCGGTATACGGAAACCCATTCTCGCAGTGTTTTCCCAGGTGAGGAAAGAAGTTAGAACAAGGACGGACTGTAGGCAAGTTGGATCATCTGAAGGAAGTGCACACCGAGTCCCACAGACTTCCCAATCCTATCATCGCTCTTAAGGTGAAGTCTCCTAAGTGGCATTGTGTTCACAGTTCAGGAAAGAACTTAGAACAAAGGCGAACATAAGCCAGTTGGAAGCTCTGAGTCAAAGGCAGGCTATGGCCCTGACGCTTCCAAAACGTATGAAGGCTCCTAAGGCGAAGAGGCCGAAGCGGCCCTGGGTTGCCCGTTCAGGAAAGAACTTAGAGCACGGGCAGAGTATAAGCCAGTTGGAACACTGAGTTCAGTGCACGTCCATCCCCAAATGCTTCCAAAACATATAATTGCACTTAGGGTGAAGTCTCATAGGTGGCAGTGTGTTCCCAGTTAAGGAAAGAATTTAGAACAAGGCCAGACTAGAAGCTTGTTGGATCCTCTGTGTTGAAGGGACACAAAGACGCTTAGGCTTCCAAAAGGGAAACGCGATCTTAAAGTGACGATTCAAAAATGGCACTGTGTTCCCAGTTGTGGAACGAAGTTAGAACCTGCGTGCACTATAGGCAAGTTGCATACTCTAAGTGCAAGCCCGCTTCCTGATGCTGCCAGGACGTACACTCGATCTTTGGTGAAGATTCCTATGTGGCTGTGTGTTCCCAGTTGTGGGAAGACGTGAGAACAAGGCGCACTATAGCCATGTTGCATACTCTAATGTAAGTGCATGCCAAGTCCCTTATGCTCCCAAAACGTCTAATCGCCCTTAGCGTTAAGTCTCCTATGTGGCAGTGAGTTCCCAGTTGAGGAAAGGTGTTAGTACAAGGGCGGACTCTAGACAGGTTGGAGACTCTGAGTTAAGAGCTTGCCAGTGCGCTTCTACTTCCAAAACGTAAAATCCTGCTGCATACGAAAACCCATTCTCGCAGTGTTTTCCCAGGTGAGGAAAGGAGTTAGAACAAGGACGGACTGTAGGCAAGTTGGATTCTCAGAAGGACATGCACACCAAGTCCCTTAGACTTCCAAAACCTACCATCGCTCTTCAGGTGAAGTCTCCTAAGGGGCAGTGTGTTCACAGTTCAGGAAAGATCTTAGAACTCAGGAGGACATAAGCAAGTTGGAAGCTCTAAGGAAAAATGCAGGCTAAGGCCCTGAGGCTTCCAAAACGTAAAAAGGCTCTTAAGGAGAAGAGGCCTCAGCGGCCCTGGGTTCCCAGTTCAGGAAAGAACTTAGAACAAGGGCAGACTACAAGCCAGTTGGATACTCTGAGTTCAGTGCACGTCCAGTCCGTTCTGTTTTCAAAACGTACAATCGCACTTCAGGTGAAGTCTCATCAGTGGCTCTGTGTTCCCACTTAAGGAAAGCATTTAGAACAAGGGCAGAGGAGAAGCTGGTTGGATCCTCTGAGTGACGGGCAGACAAAGACGCTTAGGCTTCCAAAACGTAAACGCGATCTTAAAGTGAAGATTCAAGAATGACACTGTGTTCCCAGTTGTGGAAAGAAGTTAGAACTTGGGCGTCCTCTAGGCAAGTTGCATACTCTAAGTCAACTGCACGCCAAGACCCTTATGCTTGCAAAACGCAAACTCTATCTTTAGAGGATATTCATATGTGGCTGTGTGTTCCCAGTTGTTTAAAGATGGGAGAACAAGGCCGCACTCTAGGCAAGTTGTATACTCTAAGGGAAGGGCAGGCCAAGTCCCGAATGCTTCCAAAACGTATAATCGCTCTGAAGGTTAAGTCTCATAGGTGGCAGTGAGGTCCCACGTAAGGAGAGATCTTACAACAAGGGCCGATTGTAAGGATTTTCAATACTCTTTAAGTTAAATTGAAGTGAAGCCCCTTATGCTTCCAAAACCTACAAACGCCCTGAAGATGAACACTCCTAAATGGCAATGTTTCCAGTGGAGGACAAGTGTTAGAACAAGGGCGGTCTCTAGGCAGGTTGGACACTCTCAGCTAAGTGCTCACCAATGCGCTTCTGCTTCCAAAACGTCAAATCCCGCTGCATACCAAAACCCATTCTGGCAGTGTTTCCCCAGTTGAGGAAAGAAGTTAGAACAAGGACGGACTGTAGGCAAGTTGGATCATCTGAAGGAAGTGCACACCAAGTCCCATAGACTTCCCAATCCTATCATCGCTCTTAAGGTGAAGTCTCCTAAGTGGCATTGTGTTCACAGTTCAGGAAAGAACTTAGAACAAAGGCGAACATAAGCCAGTTGGAAGCTCTGAGTCAAATGCAGGCTATGGCCCTGACGCTTCCAAAACGTATGAAGGTTCCTAAGGCGAAGAGGCCGAAGCGGCCCTGGGTTGCCCGTTCAGGAAAGAACTTAGAACACGGGCAGAGTATAAGCCAGTTGGAACACTGAGTTCAGTGCACGTCCATCCCCAAATGCTTCCAAAACATATAATTGCACTTAGGGTGAAGTCTCATAGGTGGCAGTGTGTTCCCAGTTAAGGAAAGAATTTAGAACAAGGCCAGACTAGAAGCTTGTTGGATCCTCTGTGTTGAAGGGACACAAAGACGCTTAGGCTTCCAAAAGGGAAACGCGATCTTAAAGTGACGATTCAAAAATGGCACTGTGTTCCCAGTTGTGGAACGAAGTTAGAACCTGCATGCACTATAGGCAAGTTGCATACTCTAAGTGCAAGCCCGCTTCCTGATGCTGCCAGGACGTACACTCGATCTTTGGTGAAGATTCCTATGTGGCTCTGTGTTCCCAGTTGTGGGAAGACGTGAGAACAAGGCGCACTATAGCCATGTTGCATACTCTAATGTAAGTGCATGCCAAGTCCCTTATGCTCCCAAAACGTCTAATCGCCCTTAGCGTTAAGTCTCCTATGTGGCAGTGAGTTCCCAGTTGAGGAAAGGTGTTAGTACAAGGGCGGACTCTAGACTGGTTGGAGACTCTGAGTTAAGAGCTTGCCAGTGCGCTTCTACTTCCAAAACGTAAAATCCTGCTGCATACGAAAACCCATTCTCGCAGTGTTTTCCCAGGTGAGGAAAGAGGTTAGAACAAGGACGGACTGTAGGCAAGTTGGATCATCTGAAGGAAGTGCACACCGAGTCCCACAGACTTCCCAATCCTATCATCGCTCTTAAGGTGAAGTCTCCTAAGTGGCATTGTGTTCACAGTTCAGGAAAGAACTTAGAACAATGGCGAACATAAGCCAGTTGGAAGCTCGGAGTCAAAGGCAGGCTATGGCCCTGACGCTTCCAAAACGTATGAAGGCTCCTAAGGCGAAGAGGCCGAAGCGGCCTTGGGTTGCCCGTTCAGGAAAGAACTTAGAACACGGGCAGAGTATAAGCCAGTTGGAACACTGAGTTCAGTGCACGTCCATCCCCAAATGCTTCCAAAACATATAATTGCACTTAGGGTGAAGTCTCATAGGTGGCAGTGTGTTCCCAGTTAAGGAAAGAACTTAGAACAAGGCCAGACTAGAAGCTTGTTGGATCCTCTGTGTTGAAGGGACACAAAGACGCTTAGGCTTCCAAAAGGGAAACGCGATCTAAAAGTGACGATTCAAAAATGGCACTGTGTTCCCAGTTGTGGAACGAAGTTAGAACCTGCATGCACTATAGGCAAGTTGCATACTCTAAGTGCAAGCCCGCTTCCTGATGCTGCCAGGACGTACACTCAATCTTTGGTGAAGATTCCTATGTGGCTGTGTGTTCCCAGTTGTGGGAAGACGTGAGAATAAGGCGCACTATAGCCATGTTGCATACTCTAATGTAAGTGCATGCCAAGTCCCTTATGCTCCCAAAACGTCTATTCGCCCTTAGCGTTAAGTCTCCTATGTGGCAGTGAGTTCCCAGTTGAGGAAAGGTGTTAGTACAAGGGCGGACTCTAGACAGGTTGGAGACTCTGAGTTAAGAGCTTGCCAGTGCGCTTCTACTTCCAAAACGTAAAATCCTGCTGCATACGAAAACCCATTCTCACAGTGTTTTCCCAGGTGAGGAAAGAAGTTAGAACAAGGACGGACTGTAGGCAAGTTGGATCATCTGAAGGAAGTGCACACCGAGTCCCACAGACTTCCCAATCCTATCATCGCTCTTAAGGTGAAGTCTCCTAAGTGGCATTGTGTTCACAGTTCAGGAAAGAACTTAGAACAAAGGCGAACATAAGCCAGTTGGAAGCTCTGAGTCAAAGGCAGGCTATGGCCCTGACGCTTCCAAAACGTATGAAGGCTCCTAAGGCGAAGAGGCCGAAGCGGCCCTGGGTTGCCCGTTCAGGAAAGAACTTAGAACACGGGCAGAGTATAAGCCAGTTGGAACACTGAGTTCAGTGCACGTCCATCCCCAAATGCTTCCAAAACATATAATTGCACTTAGGGTGAAGTCTCATAGGTGGCAGTGTGTTCCCAGTTAAGGAAAGAATTTAGAACAAGGCCAGACTAGAAGCTTGTTGGATCCTCTGTGTTGAAGGGACACAAAGACGCTTAGGCTTCCAAAAGGGAAACGCGATCTTAAAGTGACGATTCAAAAATGGCACTGTGTTCCCAGTTGTGGAACGAAGTTAGAACCTGCGTGCACTATAGGCAAGTTGCCTACTCTAAGTGCAAGCCCGCTTCCTGATGCTGCCAGGACGTACACTCGATCTTTGGTGAAGATTCCTATGTGGCTGTGTGTTCCCAGTTGTGGGAAGACGTGAGAACAAGGCGCACTATAGCCATGTTGCATACTCTAATGTAAGTGCATGCCAAGTCCCTTATGCTCCCAAAACGTCTAATCGCCCTTAGCGTTAAGTCTCCTATGTGGCAGTGAGTTCCCAGTTGAGGAAAGGTGTTAGTACAAGGGCGGACTCTAGACAGGTTGGAGACTCTGAGTTAAGAGCTTGCCAGTGCGCTTCTACTTCCAAAACGTAAAATCCTGCTGCATACGAAAACCCATTCTCGCAGTGTTTTCCCAGGTGAGGAAAGGAGTTAGAACAAGGACGGACTGTAGGCAAGTTGGATTCTCAGAAGGACATGCACACCAAGTCCCTTAGACTTCCAAAACCTACCATCGCTCTTAAGGTGAAGTCTCCTAAATGGCAGTGTGTTCACAGTTCAGGAAAGATCTTAGAACTCAGGAGGACATAAGCAAGTTGGAAGCTCTAAGGAAAAATGCAGGCTAAGGCCCTGAGGCTTCCAAAACGTAAAAAGGCTCTTAAGGCGAAGAGGCCTCAGCGGCCCTGGGTTCCCAGTTCAGGAAAGAACTTAGAACAAGGGCGGACTACAAGCCAGTTGGATACTCTGAGTTCAGTGCACGTCCAGTCCGTTCTGTTTTCAAAACGTACAATCGCACTTCAGGTGAAGTCTCATCAGTGGCTCTGTGTTCCCACTTAAGGAAAGCATTTAGAACAAGGGCAGAGGAGAAGCTGGTTGGATCCTCTGAGTGACGGGCAGACAAAGACGCTTAGGCTTCCAAAACGTAAACGCGATCTTAAAGTGAAGATTCAAGAATGACACTGTGTTCCCAGTTGTGGAAAGAAGTTAGAACTTGGGCGTCCTCTAGGCAAGTTGCATACTCTAAGTGAACTGCACGCCAAGACCCTTATGCTTGCAAAACGCAAACTCTATCTTTAGAGGATATTCATATGTGGCTGTGTGTTCCCAGTTGTTTAAAGATGGGAGAACAAGGCCGCACTCTAGGCAAGTTGTATACTCTAAGGGAAGGGCAGGCCAAGTCCCGAATGCTTCCAAAACGTATAATCGCTCTGAAGGTTAAGTCTCATAGGTGGCAGTGAGGTCCCAGGTAAGGAGAGATCTTACAACAAGGGCCGATTGTAAGGATTTTCAATACTCTTTAAGTTAAATTGAAGTGAAGCCCCTTATGCTTCCAAAACCTACAAACGCCCTGAAGATGAACACTCCTAAATCGCAATGTTTCCAGGGGAGGACAAGTGTTAGAACAAGGGCGGTCTCTGGGCAGGTTGGACACTCTCAGCTAAGTGCTCACCAATGCGCTTCTGCTTCCAAAACGTCAAATCCCGCTGCATACGAAAACCCATTCTGGCAGTGTTTCCCCAGTTGAGGAAAGAATTTAGAACAAGGACGGACTGTAGGCAAGTTGGATCATCTGAGGGAAGTGCACACCAAGTCCCATAGACTTCCCAATCCTATCATCGCTCTTAAGGTGAAGTCTCCTAAGTGGCATTGTGTTCACAGTTCAGGAAAGAACTTAGAACAAAGGCGAACATAAGCCAGTTGGAAGCTCTGTGTCAAATGCAGGCTATGGCCCTGACGCTTCCAAAACGTATGAAGGTTCCTAAGGCGAAGAGGCCGAAGCGGCCCTGGGTTGCCCGTTTAGGAAAGAACTTAGAACACGGGCAGAGTATAAGCCAGTTGGAACACTGAGTTCAGTGTACGTCCATCCCCAAATGCTTCCAAAACATATAATTGCACTTAGGGTGACGTCTCATGGGTGGCAGTGTGTTCCCAGTTAAGGAAAGAATTTAGAACAAGGCCAGACTAGAAGCTTGTTGGATCCTCTGTGTTGAAGGGACACAAAGACGCTTAGGCTTCCAAAAGGGAAACGCGATCTTAAAGTGACGATTCAAAAATGGCACTGTGTTCCCAGTTGTGGAACGAAGTTAGAACCTGCGTGCACTCTAGGCAAGTTGCCTACTCTAAGTGCAAGCCCGCTTCCTGATGCTGCCAGGACGTACACTCGATCTTTGGTGAAGATTCCTATGTGGCTGTGTGTTCCCAGTTGTGGGAAGACGTGAGAACAAGGCGCACTATAGGCATGTTGCATACTCTAATGTAAGTGCATGCCAAGTCCCTTATGCTCCCAAAACGTCTAATCGCCCTTAGCGTTAAGTCTCCTAAGTGGCAGTGAGTTCCCAGTTGAGGGAAGGTGTTAGTACACGGGCGGACTCTAGACAGGTTGGAGACTCTGAGTTAAGAGCTTGCCAGTGCGCTTCTACTTCCAAAACGTAAAATCCAGCGGTATACGGAAACCCATTCTCGCAGTGTTTTCCCAGGTGAGGAAAGAAGTTAGAACAAGGACGGACTGTAGGCAAGTTGGATCATCTGAAGGAAGTGCACACCGAGTCCCATAGACTTCCCAATCCTATCATCGCTCTTAAGGTGAAGTCTCCTAAGTGGCATTGTGTTCACAGTTCAGGAAAGAACTTAGAACAAAGGCGAACATAAGCCATTTGGAAGCTCTGAGTCAAAGGCAGGCTATGGCCCTGACGCTTCCAAAACGTATGAAGGCTCCTAAGGCGAAGAGGCCGAAGCGGCCCTGGGTTGCCCGTTCAGGAAAGAACTTAGAACACGGGCAGAGTATAAGCCAGTTGGAACACTGAGTTCAGTGCACGTCCATCCCCAAATGCTTCCAAAACATATAATTGCACTTAGGGTGAAGTCTCATAGGTGGCAGTGTGTTCCCAGTTAAGGAAAGAATTTAGAACAAGGCCAGACTAGAAGCTTGTTGGATCCTCTGTGTTGAAGGGACACAAAGACGCTTAGGCTTCCAAAAGGGAAACGCGATCTTAAAGTGACGATTCAAAAATGGCACTGTGTTCCCAGTTGTGGAACGAAGTTAGAACCTGCGTGCACTATAGGCAAGTTGCATACTCTAAGTGCAAGCCCGCTTCCTGATGCTGCCAGGACGTACACTCGATCTTTGGTGAAGATTCCTATGTGGCTCTGTGTGCCCAGTTGTGGGAAGACGTGAGAACAAGGCGCACTATAGCCATGTTGCATACTCTAATGTAAGTGCATGCCAAGTCCCTTATGCTCCCAAAACGTCTAATCTCCCTTAGCGTTAAGTCTCCTATGTAGCAGTGAGTTCCCAGTTGAGGAAAGGTGTTAGTACAAGGGCGGACTCTAGACAGGTTGGAGACTCTGAGTTAAGAGCTTGCCAGTGCGCTTCTACTTCCAAAACGTAAAATCCTGCGGCATACGAAAACCCATTCTCGCAGTGTTTTCCCAGGTGAGGAAAGAAGTTAGAACAAGGACGGACTGTAGGCAAGTTGGATTCTCAGAAGGACATGCACACCAAGTCCCTTAGACTTCCAAAACCTACCATCGCTCTTCAGGTGAAGTCTCCTAAGGGGCAGTGTGTTCACAGTTCAGGAAAGAACTTAGAACTCAGGAGGACATAAGCAAGTTGGAAGCTCTAAGGAAAAATGCAGGCTAAGGCCCTGAGGCTTCCAAAACGTAAAAAGGCTCTTAAGGCGAAGAGGCCTCAGCGGCCCTGGGTTCCCAGTTCAGGAAAGAACTTAGAACAAGGGCAGACTACAAGCCAGTTGGATACTCTGAGTTCAGTGCACGTCCAGTCCGTTCTGTTTTCAAAACGTACAATCGCACTTCAGGTGAAGTCTCATCAGTGGCTCTGTGTTCCCACTTAAGGAAAGCATTTAGAACAAGGGCAGAGGAGAAGCTGGTTGGATCCTCTGAGTGACGGGCACACAAAGACGCTGAGGCTTCCAAAACGTAAACGCGATCTTAAAGTGAAGATTCAAGAATGACACTGTGTTCCCAGTTGTGGAAAGAAGTTAGAACTTGGGCGTCCTCTAGGCAAGTTGCATACTCTAAGTGAACTGCACGCCAAGACCCTTATGCTTGCAAAACGCAAACTCTATCTTTAGAGGATATTCATATGTGGCTGTGTGTTCCCAGTTGTTTAAAGATGGGAGAACAAGGCCGCACTCTAGGCAAGTTGTATACTCTAAGGGAAGGGCAGGCCAAGTCCCGAATGCTTCCAAAACGAATAATCGCTCTGAAGGTTAAGTCTCATAGGTGGCAGTGAGGTCCCAGGTAAGGAGAGATCTTACAACAAGGGCCGATTGTAAGGATTTTCAATACTCTTTAAGTTATATTGAAGTGAAGCCCCTTATGCTTCCAAAACCTACAAACGCCCTGAAGATGAACACTCCTAAATGGCAATGTTTCCAGTGGAGGACAAGTGTTAGAACAAGGGCGGTCTCTGGGCAGGTTGGACACTCTCAGCTAAGTGCTCACCAATGCGCTTCTGCTTCCAAAACGTCAAATCCCGCTGCATACCAAAACCCATTCTGGCAGTGTTTCCCCAGTTGAGGAAAGAAGTTAGAACAAGGACGGACTGTAGGCAAGTTGGATCATCTGAAGGAAGTGCACACCAAGTCCCATAGACTTCCCAATCCTATCATCGCTCTTAAGGTGAAGTCTCCTAAGTGGCATTGTGTTCACAGTTCAGGAAAGAACTTAGAACAAAGGCGAACATAAGCCAGTTGGAAGCTCTGAGTCAAATGCAGGCTATGGCCCTGACGCTTCCAAAACGTATGAAGGTTCCTAACGCGAAGAGGCCGAAGCGGCCCTGGGTTGCCCGTTCAGGAAAGAACTTAGAACACGGGCAGAGTATAAGCCAGTTGGAACACTGAGTTCAGTGCACGTCCATCCCCAAATGCTTCCAAAACATATAATTGCACTTAGGGTGAAGTCTCATAGGTGGCAGTGTGTTCCCAGTTAAGGAAAGAATTTAGAACAAGGCCAGACTAGAAGCTTGTTGGATCCTCTGTGTTGAAGGGACACAAAGACGCTTAGGCTTCCAAAAGGGAAACGCGATCTTAAAGTGACGATTCAAAAATGGCACTGTGTTCCCAGTTGTGGAACGAAGTTAGAACCTGCGTGCACTCTAGGCAAGTTGCCTACTCTAAGTGCAAGCCCGCTTCCTGATGCTGCCAGGACGTACACTCGATCTTTGGTGAAGATTCCTATGTGGCTCTGTGTTCCCAGTTGTGGGAAGACGTGAGAACAAGGCGCACTATAGCCATGTTGCATACTCTAATGTAAGTGCATGCCAAGTCCCTTATGCTCCCAAAACGTCTAATCGCCCTTAGCGTTAAGTCTCCTATGTGGCAGTGAGTTCCCAGTTGAGGAAAGGTGTTAGTACAAGGGCGGACTCTAGACAGGTTGGAGACTCTGAGTTAAGAGCTTGCCAGTGCGCTTCTACTTCCAAAACGTAAAATCCTGCTGCATACGAAAACCCATTCTCGCAGTGTTTTCCCAGGTGAGGAAAGAAGTTAGAACAAGGACGGACTGTAGGCAAGTTGGATCATCTGAAGGAAGTGCACACCGAGTCCCACAGACTTCCCAATCCTATCATCGCTCTTAAGGTGAAGTCTCCTAAGTGGCATTGTGTTCACAGTTCAGGAAAGAACTTAGAACAAAGGCGAACATAAGCCAGTTGGAAGCTCTGAGTCAAAGGCAGGCTATGGCCCTGACGCTTCCAAAACGTATGAAGGCTCCTAAGGCGAAGAGGCCGAAGCGGCCCTGGGTTGCCCGTTCAGGAAAGAACTTAGAACACGGGCAGAGTATAAGCCAGTTGGAACACTGAGTTCAGTGCACGTCCATCCCCAAATGCTTCCAAAACATATAATTGCACTTAGGGTGAAGTCTCATAGGTGGCAGTGTGTTCCCAGTTAAGGAAAGAATTTAGAACAAGGCCAGACTAGAAGCTTGTTGGATCCTCTGTGTTGAAGGGACACAAAGACGCTTAGGCTTCCAAAAGGGAAACGCGATCTTAAAGTGACGATTCAAAAATGGCACTGTGTTCCCAGTTGTGGAACGAAGTTAGAACCTGCGTGCACTATAGGCAATTTGCATACTCTAAGTGCAAGCCCGCTTCCTGATGCTGCCAGGACGTACACTCGATCTTTGGTGAAGATTCCTATGTGGCTCTGTGTTCCCAGTTGTGGGAAGACGTGAGAACAAGGCGCACTATAGCCATGTTGCATACTCTAATGTAAGTGCATGCCAAGTCCCTTATGCTCCCAAAACGTCTAATCGCCCTTAGCGTTAAGTCTCCTATGTAGCAGTGAGTTCCCAGTTGAGGAAAGGTGTTAGTACAAGGGCGGACTCTAGACAGGTTGGAGACTCTGAGTTAAGAGCTTGCCAGTGCGCTTCTACTTCCAAAACGTAAAATCCTGCGGCATACGAAAACCCATTCTCGCAGTGTTTTCCCAGGTGAGGAAAGAAGTTAGAACAAGGACGGACTGTAGGCAAGTTGGATTCTCAGAAGGACATGCACACCAAGTCCCTTAGACTTCCAAAACCTACCATCGCTCTTCAGGTGAAGTCTCCTAAAGGGCAGTGTGTTCACAGTTCAGGAAAGAACTTAGAACTCAGGAGGACATAAGCAAGTTGGAAGCTCTAAGGAAAAATGCAGGCTAAGGCCCTGAGGCTTCCAAAACGTAAAAAGGCTCTTAAGGCGAAGAGGCCTCAGCGGCCCTGGGTTCCCAGTTCAGGAAAGAACTTAGAACAAGGGCAGACTACAAGCCAGTTGGATACTCTGAGTTCAGTGCACGTCCAGTCCGTTCTGTTTTCAAAACGTACAATCGCACTTCAGGTGAAGTCTCATCAGTGGCTCTGTGTTCCCACTTAAGGAAAGCATTTAGAACAAGGGCAGAGGAGAAGCTGGTTGGATCCTCTGAGTGACGGGCACACAAAGACGCTGAGGCTTCCAAAACGTAAACGCGATCTTAAAGTGAAGATTCAAGAATGACACTGTGTTCCCAGTTGTGGAAAGAAGTTAGAACTTGGGCGTCCTCTAGGCAAGTTGCATACTCTAAGTGAACTGCACGCCAAGACCCTTATGCTTGCAAAACGCAAACTCTATCTTTAGAGGATATTCATATGTGGCTGTGTGTTCCCAGTTGTTTAAAGATGGGAGAACAAGGCCGCACTCTAGGCAAGTTGTATACTCTAAGGGAAGGGCAGGCCAAGTCCCGAATGCTTCCAAAACGTATAATCGCTCTGAAGGTTAAGTCTCATAGGTGGCAGTGAGGTCCCAGGTAAGGAGAGATCTTACAACAAGGGCCGATTGTAAGGATTTTCAATACTCTTTAAGTTAAATTGAAGTGAAGCCCCTTATGCTTCCAAAACCTACAAACGCCCTGAAGATGAACACTCCTAAATGGCAATGTTTCCAGTGGAGGACAAGTGTTAGAACAAGGGCGGTCTCTGGGCAGGTTGGACACTCTCAGCTAAGTGCTCACCAATGCGCTTCTGCTTCCAAAACGTCAAATCCCGCTGCATACCAAAACCCATTCTGGCAGTGTTTCCCCAGTTGAGGAAAGAAGTTAGAACAAGGACGGACTGTAGGCAAGTTGGATCATCTGAAGGAAGTGCACACCAAGTCCCATAGACTTCCCAATCCTATCATCGCTCTTAAGGTGAAGTCTCCTAAGTGGCATTGTGTTCACAGTTCAGGAAAGAACTTAGAACAAAGGCGAACATAAGCCAGTTGGAAGCTCTGAGTCAAATGCAGGCTATGGCCCTGACGCTTCCAAAACGTATGAAGGTTCCTAAGGCGAAGAGGCCGAAGCGGCCCTGGGTTGCCCGTTCAGGAAAGAACTTAGAACACGGGCAGAGTATAAGCCAGTTGGAACACTGAGTTCAGTGCACGTCCATCCCCAAATGCTTCCAAAACATATAATTGCACTTAGGGTGAAGTCTCATAGGTGGCAGTGTGTTCCCAGTTAAGGAAAGAATTTAGAACAAGGCCAGACTAGAAGCTTGTTGGATCCTCTGTGTTGAAGGGACACAAAGACGCTTAGGCTTCCAAAAGGGAAACGCGATCTTAAAGTGACGATTCAAAAATGGCACTGTGTTCCCAGTTGTGGAACGAAGTTAGAACCTGCGTGCACTATAGGCAAGTTGCATACTCTAAGTGCAAGCCCGCTTCCTGATGCTGCCAGGACGTACACTCGATCTTTGGTGAAGATTCCTATGTGGCTGTGTGTTCCCAGTTGTGGGAAGACGTGAGAACAAGGCGCACTATAGCCATGTTGCATACTCTAATGTAAGTGCATGCCAAGTCCCTTATGCTCCCAAAACGTCTAATCGCCCTTAGCGTTAAGTCTCCTATGTGGCAGTGAGTTCCCAGTTGAGGAAAGGTGTTAGTACAAGGGCGGACTCTAGACAGGTTGGAGACTCTGAGTTAAGAGCTTGCCAGTGCACTTCTACTTCCAAAACGTAAAATCCTGCTGCATACGAAAACCCATTCTCGCAGTGTTTTCCCAGGTGAGGAAAGAAGTTAGAACAAGGACGGACTGTAGGCAAGTTGGATCATCTGAAGGAAGTGCACACCGAGTCCCACAGACTTCCCAATCCTATCATCGCTCTTAAGGTGAAGTCTCCTAAGTGGCATTGTGTTTACAGTTCAGGAAAGAACTTAGAACAAAGGCGAACATAAGCTAGTTGGAAGCTCTGAGTCAAAGGCAGGCTATGGCCATGACGCTTCCAAAACGTATGAAGGCTCCTAAGGCGAAGAGGCCGAAGCGGCCCTGGGTTGCCCGTTCAGGAAAGAACTTAGAACACGGGCAGAGTATCAGCCAGTTGGAACACTGAGTTCAGTGCACGTCCATCCCCAAATGCTTCCAAAACATATAATTGCACTTAGGGTGAAGTCTCATAGGTGGCAGTGTGTTCCCAGTTAAGGAAAGAATTTAGAACAAGGCCAGACTAGAAGCTTGTTGGATCCTCTGTGTTGAAGGGACACAAAGACGCTTAGGCTTCCAAAAGGGAAACGCGATCTTAAAGTGACGATTCAAAAATGGCACTGTGTTCCCAGTTGTGGAACGAAGTTAGAACCTGCGTGCACTATAGGCAAGTTGCATACTCTAAGTGCAAGCCCGCTTCCTGATGCTGCCAGGACGTACACTCGATCTTTGGTGAAGATTCCTATGTGGCTCTGTGTTCCCAGTTGTGGGAAGACGTGAGAACAAGGCGCACTATAGCCATGTTGCATACTCTAATGTAAGTGCATGCCAAGTCCCTTATGCTCCCAAAACGTCTAATCGCCCTTAGCGTTAAGTCTCCTATGTGGCAGTGAGTTCCCAGTTGAGGAAAGGTGTTAGTACAAGGGCGGACTCTAGACAGGTTGGAGACTCTGAGTTAAGAGCTTGCCAGTGCGCTTCTACTTCCAAAACGTAAAATCCTGCTGCATACGAAAACCCATTCTCGCAGTGTTTTCCCAGGTGAGGAAAGAAGTTAGAACAAGGACGGACTGTAGGCAAGTTGGATCATCTGAAGGAAGTGCACACCGAGTCCCACAGACTTCCCAATCCTATCATCGCTCTTAAGGTGAAGTCTCCTAAGTGGCATTGTGTTCACAGTTCAGGAAAGAACTTAGAACAAAGGCGAACATAAGCCAGTTGGAAGCTCTGAGTCAAAGGCAGGCTATGGCCCTGACGCTTCCAAAACGTATGAAGGCTCCTAAGGCGAAGAGGCCGACGCGGCCCTGGGTTGCCCGTTCAGGAAAGAACTTAGAACACGGGCAGAGTATAAGCCAGTTGGAACACTGAGTTCAGTGCACGTCCATCCCCAAATGCTTCCAAAACATATAATTGCACTTAGGGTGAAGTCTCATAGGTGGCAGTGTGTTCCCAGTTAAGGAAAGAATTTAGAACAAGGCCAGACTAGAAGCTTGTTGGATAGTCTGTGTTGAATGGATACAAAGACGCTTAGGCTTCCAAAAGGGAAACGCGATCTTAAAGTGACGATTCAAAAATGGCACTGTGTTCCCAGTTGTGGAACGAAGTTAGAACCTGCGTGCACTATAGGCAAGTTGCATACTCTAAGTGCAAGCCCGCTTCCTGATGCTGCCTGGACGTACACTCGATCTTTGGTGAAGATTCCTATGTGGCTGTGTGTTCCCAGTTGTGGGAAGATTGAGAACAAGGCGCACTATAGCCATGTTGCATACTCTAATGTAAGTGCATGCCAAGTCCCTTATGCTCCCAAAACGTCTAATCGCCCTTAGCGTTAAGTCTCCTATGTGGCAGTGAGTTCCCAGTTGAGGAAAGGTGTTAGTACAAGGGCGGACTCTAGACAGGTTGGAGACTCTGAGTTAAGAGCTTGCCAGTGCGCTTCTACTTCCAAAACGTAAAATCCTGCTGCATACGAAAACCCATTCTCGCAGTGTTTTCCCAGGTGAGGAAAGGAGTTAGAACAAGGACGGACTGTAGGCAAGTTGGATTCTCAGAAGGACATGCACACCAAGTCCCTTAGACTTCCAAAACCTACCATCGCTCTTCAGGTGAAGTCTCCTAAGGGGCAGTGTGTTCACATTTCAGGAAAGAACTTAGAACTCAGGAGGACATAAGCAAGTTGGAAGCTCTAAGGAAAAATGCAGGCTAAGGCCCTGAGGCTTCCAAAACGTAAAAAGGCTCTTAAGGCGAAGAGGCCTCAGCGGCCCTGGGTTCCCAGTTCAGGAAAGAACTTAGAACAAGGGCAGACTACAAGCCAGTTGGATACTCTGAGTTCAGTGCACGTCCAGTCCGTTCTGTTTTCAAAACGTACAATCGCACTTCAGGTGAAGTCTCATCAGTGGCTCTGTGTTCCCACTTAAGGAAAGCATTTAGAACAAGGGCAGAGGAGAAGCTGGTTGGATCCTCTGAGTGACGGGCAGACAAAGACGCTTAGGCTTCCAAAACGTAAACGCGATCTTAAAGTGAAGATTCAAGAATGACACTGTGTTCCCAGTTGTGGAAAGAAGTTAGAACTTGGGCGTCCTCTAGGCAAGTTGCATACTCTAAGTGAACTGCACGCCAAGACCCTTATGCTTGCAAAACGCAAACTCTATCTTTAGAGGATATTCATATGTGGCTGTGTGTTCCCAGTTGTTTAAAGATGGGAGAACAAGGCCGCACTCTAGGCAAGTTGTATACTCTAAGGGAAGGGCAGGCCAAGTCCCGAATGCTTCCAAAACGTATAATCGCTCTGAAGGTTAAGTCTCATAGGTGGCAGTGAGGTCCCAGGTAAGGAGAGATCTTACAACAAGGGCCGATGGTAAGGATTTTCAATACTCTTTAAGTTAAATTGAAGTGAAGCCCCTTATGCTTCCAAAACCTACAAACGCCCTGAAGATGAACACTCCTAAATCGCAATGTTTCCAGTGGAGGACAAGTGTTAGAACAAGGGCGGTCTCTGGGCAGGTTGGACACTCTCAGCTAAGTGCTCACCAATGCGCTTCTGCTTCCAAAACGTCAAATCCCGCTGCATACCAAAACCCATTCTGGCTGTGTTTCCCCAGTTGAGGAAAGAAGTTAGAACAAGGACGGACTGTAGGCAAGTTGGATCATCTGAAGGAAGTGCACACCAAGTCCCATAGACTTCCCAATCCTATCATCGCTCTTAAGGTGAAGTCTCCTAAGTGGCATTGTGTTCACAGTTCAGGA
This sequence comes from Meles meles, assembly GCF_922984935.1. Classification (NCBI taxonomy): domain Eukaryota; kingdom Metazoa; phylum Chordata; class Mammalia; order Carnivora; family Mustelidae; genus Meles; species Meles meles. The sequence continues at coordinate 221,363 of NW_025721206.1, forward strand.
AAGAACTTAGAACAAAGGCGAACATAAGCCAGTTGGAAGCTCGGAGTCAAAGGCAGGCTATGGCCCTGACGCTTCCAAAACGTATGAAGGCTCCTAAGGCGAAGAGGCCGAAGCGGCCTTGGGTTGCCCGTTCAGGAAAGAACTTAGAACACGGGCAGAGTATAAGCCAGTTGGAACACTGAGTTCAGTGCACGTCCATCCCCAAATGCTTCCAAAACATATAATTGCACTTAGGGTGAAGTCTCATAGGTGGCAGTGTGTTCCCAGTTAAGGAAAGAATTTAGAACAAGGCCAGACTGGAAGCTTGTTGGATCCTCTGTGTTGAAGGGACACAAAGACGCTTAGGCTTCCAAAAGGGAAACGCGATCTTAAAGTGACGATTCAAAAATGGCACTGTGTTCCCAGTTGTGGAACGAAGTTAGAACCTGCGTGCACTCTAGGCAAGTTGCCTACTCTAAGTGCAAGCCCACTTCCTGATGCTGCCAGGACGTACACTCGATCTTTGGTGAAGATTGCTATGTGGCTCTGTGTTCCCAGTTGTGGGAAGACGTGAGAACAAGGCGCACTATAGCCATGTTGCATACTCTAATGTAAGTGCATGCCAAGTCCCTTATGCTCCCAAAACGTCTAATCGCCCTTAGCGTTAAGTCTCCTATGTGGCAGTGAGTTCCCAGTTGAGGAAAGGTGTTAGTACAAGGGCGGACTCTAGACAGGTTGGAGACTCTGAGTTAAGAGCTTGCCAGTGCGCTTCTACTTCCAAAACGTAAAATCCAGCGGTATACGAAAACCTATTCTCGCACTGTTTTCCCATGTGAGGAAAGAAGTTAGAACAAGGACGGACTGTAGGCAAGTTGGATCATCTGAAGGAAGTGCACACCGAGTCCCACAGACTTCCCAATCCTATCATCGCTCTTAAGGTGAAGTCTCCTAAGTGGCATTGTGTTCACAGTTCAGGAAAGAACTTAGAACAATGGCGAACATAAGCCAGTTGGAAGCTCGGAGTCAAAGGCAGGCTATGGCCCTGACGCTTCCAAAACGTATGAAGGCTCCTAAGGCGAAGAGGCCGAAGCGGCCTTGGGTTGGCCGTTCAGGAAAGAACTTAGAACACGGGCAGAGTATAAGCCAGTTGGAACACTGAGTTCAGTGCACGTCCATCCCCAAATGCTTCCAAAACATATAATTGCACTTAGGGTGAAGTCTCATAGGTGGCAGTGTGTTCCCAGTTAAGGAAAGAACTTAGAACAAGGCCAGACTAGAAGCTTGTTGGATCCTCTGTGTTGAAGGGACACAAAGACGCTTAGGCTTCCAAAAGGGAAACGCGATCTAAAAGTGACGATTCAAAAATGGCACTGTGTTCCCAGTTGTGGAGCGAAGTTAGAACCTGCATGCACTATAGGCAAGTTGCATACTCTAAGTGCAAGCCCGCTTCCTGATGCTGCCAGGATGTACACTCGATCTTTGGTGAAGATTCCTATGTGGCTGTGTGTTCCCAGTTGTGGGAAGACGTGAGAACAAGGCGCACTATAGCCATGTTGCATACTCTAATGTAAGTGCATGCCAAGTCCCTTATGCTCCCAAAACGTCTAATCGCCCTTAGCGTTATGTCTCCTATGTGGCAGTGAGTTCCCAGTTGAGGAAAGGTGTTAGTACAAGGGCGGACTCTAGACAGGTTGGAGACTCTGAGTTAAGAGCTTGCCAGTGCGCTTCTACTTCCAAAACGTAAAATCCTGCTGCATACGAAAACCCATTCTCGCAGTGTTTTCCCAGGTGAGGAAAGAAGTTAGAACAAGGACGGACTGTAGGCAAGTTGGATCATCTGAAGGAAGTGCACACCGAGTCCCACAGACTTCCCAATCCTATCATCGCTCTTAAGGTGAAGTCTCCTAAGTGGCATTGTGTTCACAGTTCAGGAAAGAACTTAGAACAAAGGCGAACATAAGCCAGTTGGAAGCTCTGAGTCAAAGGCAGGCTATGGCCCTGACGCTTCCAAAACGTATGAAGGCTCCTAAGGCGAAGAGGCCGACGCGGCCCTGGGTTGCCCGTTCAGGAAAGAACTTAGAACACGGGCAGAGTATAAGCCAGTTGGAACACTGAGTTCAGTGCACGTCCATCCCCAAATGCTTCCAAAACATATAATTGCACTTAGGGTGAAGTCTCATAGGTGGCAGTGTGTTCCCAGTTAAGGAAAGAATTTAGAACAAGGCCAGACTAGAAGCTTGTTGGATAGTCTGTGTTGAAGGGATACAAAGACGCTTAGGCTTCCAAAAGGGAAACGCGATCTTAAAGTGACGATTCAAAAATGGCACTGTGTTCCCAGTTGTGGAACGAAGTTAGAACCTGCGTGCACTATAGGCAAGTTGCATACTCTAAGTGCAAGCCCGCTTCCTGATGCTGCCAGGACGTACACTCGATCTTTGGTGAAGATTCCTATGTGGCTGTGTGTTCCCAGTTGTGGGAAGACGTGAGAACAAGGCGCACTATAGCCATGTTGCATACTCTAATGTAAGTGCATGCCAAGTCCCTTATGCTCCCAAAACGTCTAATCGCCCTTAGCGTTAAGTCTCCTATGTGGCAGTGAGTTCCCAGTTGAGGAAAGGTGTTAGTACAAGGGCGGACTCTAGACAGGTTGGAGACTCTGAGTTAAGAGCTTGCCAGTGCGCTTCTACTTCCAAAACGTAAAATCCTGCTGCATACGAAAACCCATTCTCGCAGTGTTTTCCCAGGTGAGGAAAGGAGTTAGAACAAGGACGGACTGTAGGCAAGTTGGATTCTCAGAAGGACATGCACACCAAGTCCCTTAGACTTCCAAAACCTACCATCGCTCTTCAGGTGAAGTCTCCTAAGGGGCAGTGTGTTCACATTTCAGGAAAGAACTTAGAACTCAGGAGGACATAAGCAAGTTGGAAGCTCTAAGGAAAAATGCAGGCTAAGGCCCTGAGGCTTCCAAAACGTAAAAAGGCTCTTAAGGCGAAGAGGCCTCAGCGGCCCTGGGTTCCCAGTTCAGGAAAGAACTTAGAACAAGGGCAGACTACAAGCCAGTTGGATACTCTGAGTTCAGTGCACGTCCAGTCCGTTCTGTTTTCAAAACGTACAATCGCACTTCAGGTGAAGTCTCATCAGTGGCTCTGTGTTCCCACTTAAGGAAAGCATTTAGAACAAGGGCAGAGGAGAAGCTGGTTGGATCCTCTGAGTGACGGGCAGACAAAGACGCTTAGGCTTCCAAAACGTAAACGCGATCTTAAAGTGAAGATTCAAGAATGACACTGTGTTCCCAGTTGTGGAAAGAAGTTAGAACTTGGGCGTCCTCTAGGCAAGTTGCATACTCTAAGTGAACTGCACGCCAAGACCCTTATGCTTGCAAAACGCAAACTCTACCTTTAGAGGATATTCATATGTGGCTGTGTGTTCCCAGTTGTTTAAAGATGGGAGAACAAGGCCGCACTCTAGGCAAGTTGTATACTCTAAGGGAAGGGCAGGCCAAGTCCCGAATGCTTCCAAAACGTATAATCGCTCTGAAGGTTAAGTCTCATAGGTGGCAGTGAGGTCCCAGGTAAGGAGAGATCTTACAACAAGGGCCGATGGTAAGGATTTTCAATACTCTTTAAGTTAAATTGAAGTGAAGCCCCTTATGCTTCCAAAACCTACAAACGCCCTGAAGATGAACACTCCTAAATGGCAATGTTTCCAGTGGAGGACAAGTGTTAGAACAAGGGCGGTCTCTGGGCAGGTTGGACACTCTCAGCTAAGTACTCACCAATGCGCTTCTGCTTCCAAAACGTCAAATCCCGCTGCATACCAAAACCCATTCTGGCAGTGTTTCCCCAGTTGAGGAAAGAAGTTAGAACAAGGACGGACTGTAGGCAAGTTGGATCATCTGAAGGAAGTGCACACCAAGTCCCATAGACTTCCCAATCCTATCATCGCTCTTAAGGTGAAGTCTCCTAAGTGGCATTGTGTTCACAGTTCAGGAAAGAACTTAGAACAAAGGCGAACATAAGCCAGTTGGAAGCTCTGAGTCAAATGCAGGCTATGGCCCTGACGCTTCCAAAACGTATGAAGGTTCCTAAGGCGAAGAGGCCGAAGCGGCCCTGGGTTGCCCGTTCAGGAAAGAACTTAGAACACGGGCAGAGTATAAGCCAGTTGGAACACTGAGTTCAGTGCACGTCCATCCCCAAATGCTTCCAAAACATATAATTGCACTTAGGGTGAAGTCTCATAGGTGGCAGTGTGTTCCCAGTTAAGGAAAGAATTTAGAACAAGGCCAGACAAAAGCTTGTTGGATCCTCTGTGTTGAAGGGACACAAAGACGCTTAGGCTTCCAAAAGGGAAACGCGATCTTAAAGTGACGATTCAAAAATGGCACTGTGTTCCCAGTTGTGGAACGAAGTTAGAACCTGCGTGCACTATAGGCAAGTTGCATACTCTAAGTGCAAGCCCGCTTCCTGATGCTGCCAGGACGTACACTCGATCTTTGGTGAAGATTCCTATGTGGCTCTGTGTTCCCAGTTGTGGGAAGACGTGAGAACAAGGCGCACTATAGCCATGTTGCATACTCTAATGTAAGTGCATGCCAAGTCCCTTATGCTCCCAAAACGTCTAATCGCCCTTAGCGTTAAGTCTCCTATGTGGCAGTGAGTTCCCAGTTGAGGAAAGGTGTTAGTACAAGGGCGGACTCTAGACAGGTTGGAGACTCTGAGTTAAGAGCTTGCCAGTGCGCTTCTACTTCCAAAACGTAAAATCCTGCTGCATACGAAAACCCATTCTCGCAGTGTTTTCCCAGGTGAGGAAAGAAGTTAGAACAAGGACGGACTGTAGGCAAGTTGGATCATCTGAAGGAAGTGCACACCGAGTCCCACAGACTTCCCAATCCTATCATCGCTCTTCAGGTGAAGTCTCCTAAGGGGCAGTGTGTTCACAGTTCAGGAAAGAACTTAGAACTCAGGAGGACATAAGCAAGTTGGAAGCTCTAAGGAAAAATGCAGGCTAAGGCCCTGAGGCTTCCAAAACGTAAAAAGGCTCTTAAGGCGAAGAGGCCTCAGCGGCCCGGGGTTCCCAGTTCAGGAAAGAACTTAGAACAAGGGCAGACTACAAGCCAGTTGGATACTCTGAGTTCAGTGCACGTCCAGTCCGTTCTGTTTTCAAAACGTACAATCGCACTTCAGGTGAAGTCTCATCAGTGGCTCTGTGTTCCCACTTAAGGAAAGCATTTAGAACAAGGGCAGAGGAGAAGCTGGTTGGATCCTCTGAGTGACGGGCACACAAAGACGCTTAGGCTTCCAAAACGTAAACGCGATCTTAAAGTGAAGATTCAAGAATGACACTGTGTTCCCAGTTGTGGAAAGAAGTTAGAACTTGGGCGTCCTCTAGGCAAGTTGCATACTCTAAGTGAACTGCACGCCAAGACCCTTATGCTTGCAAAACGCAAACTCTATCTTTAGAGGATATTCATATGTGGCTGTGTGTTCCCAGTTGTTTAAAGATGGGAGAACAAGGCCGCACTCTAGGCAAGTTGTATACTCTAAGGGAAGGGCAGGCCAAGTCCCGAATGCTTCCAAAACGTATAATCGCTCTGAAGGTTAAGTCTCATAGGTGGCAGTGAGGTCCCAGGTAAGGAGAGATCTTACAACAAGGGCCGATTGTAAGGATTTTCAATACTCTTTAAGTTAAATTGAAGTGAAGCCCCTTATGCTTCCAAAACCTACAAACGCCCTGAAGATGAACACTCCTAAATGGCAATGTTTCCAGTGGAGGACAAGTGTTAGAACAAGGGCGGTCTCTGGGCAGGTTGGACACTCTCAGCTAAGTGCTCACCAATGCGCTTCTGCTTCCAAAACGTCAAATCCCGCTTCATACCAAAACCCATTCTGGCAGTGTTTCCCCAGTTGAGGAAAGAAGTTAGAACAAGGACGGACTGTAGGCAAGTTGGATCATCTGAAGGAAGTGCACACCAAGTCCCATAGACTTCCCAATCCTATCATCACTCTTAAGGTGAAGTCTCCTAAGTGGCATTGTGTTCAAAGTTCAGGAAAGAACTTAGAACAAAGGCGAACATAAGCCAGTTGGAAGCTCTGAGTCAAAGGCAGGCTATGGCCCTGACGCTTCCAAAACGTATGAAGGTTCCTAAGGCGAAGAGGCCGAAGCGGCCCTGGGTTGCCCGTTCAGGAAAGAACTTAGAACACGGGCAGAGTATAAGCCAGTTGGAACACTGAGTTCAGTGCACGTCCATCCCCAAATGCTTCCAAAACATATAATTGCACTTAGGGTGAAGTCTCATAGGTGGCAGTGTGTTCCCAGTTAAGGAAAGAATTTAGAACAAGGCCAGACTGGAAGCTTGTTGGATCCTCTGTGTTGAAGGGACACAAAGACGCTTAGGCTTCCAAAAGGGAAACGCGATCTTAAAGTGACGATTCAAAAATGGCACTGTGTTCCCAGTTGTGGAACGAAGTTAGAACCTGCGTGCACTATAGGCAAGTTGCATACTCTAAGTGCAAGCCCGCTTCCTGATGCTGCCAGGACGTACACTCGATCTTTGGTGAAGATTCCTATGTGGCTCTGTGTTCCCAGTTGTGGGAAGACGTGAGAACAAGGCGCACTATAGCCATGTTGCATACTCTAATGTAAGTGCATGCCAAGTCCCTTATGCTCCCAAAACGTCTAATCGCCCTTAGCGTTAAGTCTCCTATGTGGCAGTGAGTTCCCAGTTGAGGAAAGGTGTTAGTACAAGGGCGGACTCTAGACAGGTTGGAGACTCTGAGTTAAGAGCTTGCCAGTGCGCTTCTACTTCCAAAACGTAAAATCCTGCTGCATACGGAAACCCATTCTCGCAGTGTTTTCCCATGTGAGGAAAGAAGTTAGAACAAGGACGGACTGTAGGCAAGTTGGATCATCTGAAGGAAGTGCACACCGAGTCCCACAGACTTCCCAATCCTATCATCGCTCTTCAGGTGAAGTCTCCTAAGGGGCAGTGTGTTCACAGTTCAGGAAAGAACTTAGAACTCAGGAGGACATAAGCAAGTTGGAAGCTCTAAGGAAAAATGCAGGCTAAGGCCCTGAGGCTTCCAAAACGTAAAAAGGCTCTTAAGGCGAAGAGGCCTCAGCGGCCCTGGGTTCCCAGTTCAGGAAAGAACTTAGAACAAGGGCAGACTACAAGCCAGTTGGATACTCTGAGTTCAGTGCACGTCCAGTCCGTTCTGTTTTCAAAACGTACAATCGCACTTCAGGTGAAGTCTCATCAGTGGCTCTGTGTTCCCACTTAAGGAAAGCATTTAGAACAAGGGCAGAGGAGAAGCTGGTTGGATCCTCTGAGTGACGGGCAGACAAAGACGCTTAGGCTTCCAAAACGTAAACGCGATCTTAAAGTGAAGATTCAAGAATGACACTGTGTTCCCAGTTGTGGAAAGAAGTTAGAACTTGGGCGTCCTCTAGGCAAGTTGCATACTCTAAGTGAACTGCACGCCAAGACCCTTATGCTTGCAAAACGCAAACTCTATCTTTAGAGGATATTCATATGTGGCTGTGTGTTCCCAGTTGTTTAAAGATGGGAGAACAAGGCCGCACTCTAGGCAAGTTGTATACTCTAAGGGAAGGGCAGGCCAAGTCCCGAATGCTTCCAAAACGTATAATCGCTCTGAAGGTTAAGTCTCATAGGTGGCAGTGAGGTCCCAGGTAAGGAGAGATCTTACAACAAGGGCCGATTGTAAGGATTTTCAATACTCTTTAAGTTAAATTGAAGTGAAGCCCCTTATGCTTCCAAAACCTACAAACGCCCTGAAGATGAACACTCCTAAATGGCAATGTTTCCAGTGGAGGACAAGTGTTAGAACAAGGGCGGTCTCTGGGCAGGTTGGACACTCTCAGCTAAGTGCTCACCAATGCGCTTCTGCTTCCAAAACGTCAAATCCCGCTGCATACCAAAACCCATTCTGGCAGTGTTTCCCCAGTTGAGGAAAGAAGTTAGAACAAGGACGGACTGTAGGCAAGTTGGATCATCTGAAGGAAGTGCACACCAAGTCCCATAGACTTCCCAATCCTATCATCGCTCTTAAGGTGAAGTCTCCTAAGTGGCATTGTGTTCACAGTTCAGGAAAGAACTTAGAACAAAGGCGAACATAAGCCAGTTGGAAGCTCGGAGTCAAAGGCAGGCTATGGCCCTGACGCTTCCAAAACGTATGAAGGTTCCTAAGGCGAAGAGGCCGAAGCGGCCCTGGGTTGCCCGTTCAGGAAAGAACTTAGAACACGGGCAGAGTATAAGCCAGTTGGAACACTGAGTTCAGTGCACGTCCATCCCCAAATGCTTCCAAAACATATAATTGCACTTAGGGTGAAGTCTCATAGGTGGCAGTGTGTTCCCAGTTAAGGAAAGAATTTAGAACAAGGCCAGACTAGAAGCTTGTTGGATCCTCTGTGTTGAAGGGACACAAAGACGCTTAGGCTTCCAAAAGGGAAACGCGATCTTAAAGTGACGATTCAAAAATGGCACTGTGTTCCCAGTTGTGGAACGAAGTTAGAACCTGCGTGCACTCTAGGCAAGTTGCCTACTCTAAGTGCAAGCCCGCTTCCTGATGCTGCCAGGACGTACACTCGATCTTTGGTGAAGATTCCTATGTGGCTCTGTGTTCCCAGTTGTGGGAAGACGTGAGAACAAGGCGCACTATAGCCATGTTGCATACTCTAATGTAAGTGCATGCCAAGTCCCTTATGCTCCCAAAACGTCTAATCGCCCTTAGCGTTAAGTCTCCTAAGTGGCCGTGAGTTCCCAGTTGAGGGAAGGTGTTAGTACACGGGCGGACTCTAGACTGGTTGGAGACTCTGAGTTAAGAGCTTGCCAGTGCGCTTCTACTTCCAAAACGTAAAATCCTGCTGCATACGAAAACCCATTCTCGCAGTGTTTTCCCAGGTGAGGAAAGAGGTTAGAACAAGGACGGACTGTAGGCAAGTTGGATCATCTGAAGGAAGTGCACACCGAGTCCCACAGACTTCCCAATCCTATCATCGCTCTTAAGGTGAAGTCTCCTAAGTGGCATTGTGTTCACAGTTCAGGAAAGAACTTAGAACAATGGCGAACATAAGCCAGTTGGAAGCTCGGAGTCAAAGGCAGGCTATGGCCCTGACGCTTCCAAAACGTATGAAGGCTCCTAAGGCGAAGAGGCCGAAGCGGCCTTGGGTTGCCCGTTCAGGAAAGAACTTAGAACACGGGCAGAGTATAAGCCAGTTGGAACACTGAGTTCAGTGCACGTCCATCCCCAAATGCTTCCAAAACATATAATTGCACTTAGGGTGAAGTCTCATAGGTGGCAGTGTGTTCCCAGTTAAGGAAAGAACTTAGAACAAGGCCAGACTAGAAGCTTGTTGGATCCTCTGTGTTGAAGGGACACAAAGACGCTTAGGCTTCCAAAAGGGAAACGCGATCTAAAAGTGACGATTCAAAAATGGCACTGTGTTCCCAGTTGTGGAACGAAGTTAGAACCTGCATGCACTATAGGCAAGTTGCATACTCTAAGTGCAAGCCCGCTTCCTGATGCTGCCAGGACGTACACTCGATCTTTGGTGAAGATTCCTATGTGGCTGTGTGTTCCCAGTTGTGGGAAGACGTGAGAATAAGGCGCACTATAGCCATGTTGCATACTCTAATGTAAGTGCATGCCAAGTCCCTTATGCTCCCAAAACGTCTATTCGCCCTTAGCGTTAAGTCTCCTATGTGGCAGTGAGTTCCCAGTTGAGGAAAGGTGTTAGTACAAGGGCGGACTCTAGACAGGTTGGAGACTCTGAGTTAAGAGCTTGCCAGTGCGCTTCTACTTCCAAAACGTAAAATCCTGCTGCATACGAAAACCCATTCTCACAGTGTTTTCCCAGGTGAGGAAAGAAGTTAGAACAAGGACGGACTGTAGGCAAGTTGGATCATCTGAAGGAAGTGCACACCGAGTCCCACAGACTTCCCAATCCTATCATCGCTCTTAAGGTGAAGTCTCCTAAGTGGCATTGTGTTCACAGTTCAGGAAAGAACTTAGAACAAAGGCGAACATAAGCCAGTTGGAAGCTCTGAGTCAAAGGCAGGCTATGGCCCTGACGCTTCCAAAACGTATGAAGGCTCCTAAGGCGAAGAGGCCGAAGCGGCCCTGGGTTGCCCGTTCAGGAAAGAACTTAGAACACGGGCAGAGTATAAGCCAGTTGGAACACTGAGTTCAGTGCACGTCCATCCCCAAATGCTTCCAAAACATATAATTGCACTTAGGGTGAAGTCTCATAGGTGGCAGTGTGTTCCCAGTTAAGGAAAGAACTTAGAACAAGGCCAGACTAGAAGCTTGTTGGATCCTCTGTGTTGAAGGGACACAAAGACGCTTAGGCTTCCAAAAGGGAAACGCGATCTAAAAGTGACGATTCAAAAATGGCACTGTGTTCCCAGTTGTGGAACGAAGTTAGAACCTGCATGCACTATAGGCAAGTTGCATACTCTAAGTGCAAGCCCGCTTCCTGATGCTGCCAGGATGTACACTCGATCTTTGGTGAAGATTCCTATGTGGCTGTGTTTTCCCAGTTGTGGGAAGACGTGAGAACAAGGCGCACTATAGCCATGTTGCATACTCTAATGTAAGTGCATGCCAAGTCCCTTATGCTCCCAAAACGTCTAATCGCCCTTAGCATTAAGTCTCCTATGTGGCAGTGAGTTCCCAGTTGAGGAAAGGTGTTAGTACAAGGGCGGACTCTAGACAGGTTGGAGACTCTGAGTTAAGAGCTTGCCAGTGCGCTTCTACTTCCAAAACGTAAAATCCTGCTGCATACGAAAACCCATTCTCGCAGTGTTTTCCCAGGTGAGGAAAGAAGTTAGAACAAGGACGGACTGTAGGCAAGTTGGATCATCTGAAGGAAGTGCACACCGAGTCCCACAGACTTCCCAATCCTATCATCGCTCTTAAGGTGAAGTCTCCTAAGTGGCATTGTGTTCACAGTTCAGGAAAGAACTTAGAACAAAGGCGAACATAAGCCAGTTGGAAGCTCTGAGTCAAAGGCAGGCTATGGCCCTGACGCTTCCAAAACGTATGAAGGCTCCTAAGGCGAAGAGGCCGAAGCGGCCCTGGGTTGCCCGTTCAGGAAAGAACTTAGAACACGGGCAGAGTATAAGCCAGTTGGAACACTGAGTTCAGTGCACGTCCATCCCCAAATGCTTCCAAAACATATAATTGCACTTAGGGTGAAGTCTCATAGGTGGCAGTGTGTTCCCAGTTAAGGAAAGAATTTAGAACAAGGCCAGACTAGAAGCTTGTTGGATCCTCTGTGTTGAAGGGACACAAAGACGCTTAGGCTTCCAAAAGGGAAACGCGATCTTAAAGTGACGATTCAAAAATGGCACTGTGTTCCCAGTTGTGGAACGAAGTTAGAACCTGCGTGCACTATAGGCAAGTTGCCTACTCTAAGTGCAAGCCCGCTTCCTGATGCTGCCAGGACGTACACTCGATCTTTGCTGAAGATTCCTATGTGGCTCTGTGTTCCCAGTTGTGGGAAGACGTGAGAACAAGGCGCACTATAGCCATGTTGCATACTCTAATGTAAGTGCATGCCAAGTCCCTTATGCTCCCAAAACGTCTAATCGCCCTTAGCGTTAAGTCTCCTATGTGGCAGTGAGTTCCCAGTTGAGGAAAGGTGTTAGTACAAGGGCGGACTCTAGACAGGTTGGAGACTCTGAGTTAAGAGCTTGCCAGTGCGCTTCTACTTCCAAAACGTAAAATCCTGCTGCATACGAAAACCCATTCTCGCAGTGTTTTCCCAGGTGAGGAAAGAAGTTAGAACAAGGACGGACTGTAGGCAAGTTGGATCATCTGAAGGAAGTGCACACCGAGTCCCACAGACTTCCCAATCCTATCATCGCTCTTAAGGTGAAGTCTCCTAAGTGGCATTGTGTTCACAGTTCAGGAAAGAACTTAGAACAAAGGCGAACATAAGCCAGTTGGAAGCTCTGAGTCAAAGGCAGGCTATGGCCCTGACGCTTCCAAAACGTATGAAGGCTCCTAAGGCGAAGAGGCCGAAGCGGCCCTGGGTTGCCCGTTCAGGAAAGAACTTAGAACACGGGCAGAGTATAAGCCAGTTGGAACACTGAGTTCAGTGCACGTCCATCCCCAAATGCTTCCAAAACATATAATTGCACTTAGGGTGAAGTCTCATAGGTGGCAGTGTGTTCCCAGTTAAGGAAAGAATTTAGAACAAGGCCAGACTAGAAGCTTGTTGGATCCTCTGTGTTGAAGGGACACAAAGACGCTTAGGCTTCCAAAAGGGAAACGCGATCTTAAAGTGACGATTCAAAAATGGCACTGTGTTCCCAGTTGTGGAACGAAGTTAGAACCTGCGTGCACTATAGGCAAGTTGCCTACTCTAAGTGCAAGCCCGCTTCCTGATGCTGCCAGGACGTACACTCGATCTTTGGTGAAGATTCCTATGTGGCTCTGTGTTCCCAGTTGTGGGAAGACGTGAGAACAAGGCGCACTATAGCCATGTTGCATACTCTAATGTAAGTGCATGCCAAGTCCCTTATGCTCCCAAAACGTCTAATCGCCCTTAGCGTTAAGTCTCCTATGTAGCAGTGAGTTCCTAGTTGAGGAAAGGTGTTAGTACAAGGGCGGACTCTAGACAGGTTGGAGACTCTGAGTTAAGAGCTTGCCAGTGCGCTTCTACTTCCAAAACGTAAAATCCTGCGGCATACGAAAACCCATTCTCGCAGTGTTTTCCCAGGTGAGGAAAGAAGTTAGAACAAGGACGGACTGTAGGCAAGTTGGATTCTCAGAAGGACATGCACACCAAGTCCCTTAGACTTTCAAAACCTACCATCGCTCTTCAGGTGAAGTCTCCTAAGGGGCAGTGTGTTCACAGTTCAGGAAAGAACTTCGAACTCAGGAGGACATAAGCAAGTTGGAAGCTCTAAGGAAAAATGCAGGCTAAGGCCCTGAGGCTTCCAAAACGTAAAAAGGCTCTTAAGGCGAAGAGGCCTCAGCGGCCCTGGGTTCCCAGTTCAGGAAAGAACTTAGAACAAGGGCAGACTACAAGCCAGTTGGATACTCTGAGTTCAGTGCACGTCCAGTCCGTTCTGTTTTCAAAACGTACAATCGCACTTCAGGTGAAGTCTCATCAGTGGCTCTGTGTTCCCACTTAAGGAAAGCATTTAGAACAAGGGCAGAGGAGAAGCTGGTTGGATCCTCTGAGTGACGGGCACACAAAGACGCTGAGGCTTCCAAAACGTAAACGCGATCTTAAAGTGAAGATTCAAGAATGACACTGTGTTCCCAGTTGTGGAAAGAAGTTAGAACTTGGGCGTCCTCTAGGCAAGTTGCATACTCTAAGTGAACTGCACGCCAAGACCCTTATGCTTGCAAAACGCAAACTCTATCTTTAGAGGATATTCATATGTGGCTGTGTGTTCCCAGTTGTTTAAAGATGGGAGAACAAGGCCGCACTCTAGGCAAGTTGTATACTCTAAGGGAAGGGCAGGCCAAGTCCCGAATGCTTCCAAAACGAATAATCGCTCTGAAGGTTAAGTCTCATAGGTGGCAGTGAGGTCCCAGGTAAGGAGAGATCTTACAACAAGGGCCGATTGTAAGGATTTTCAATACTCTTTAAGTTATATTGAAGTGAAGCCCCTTATGCTTCCAAAACCTACAAACGCCCTGAAGATGAACACTCCTAAATGGCAATGTTTCCAGTGGAGGACAAGTGTTAGAACAAGGGCGGTCTCTGGGCAGGTTGGACACTCTCAGCTAAGTGCTCACCAATGCGCTTCTGCTTCCAAAACGTCAAATCCCGCTGCATACCAAAACCCATTCTGGCAGTGTTTCCCCAGTTGAGGAAAGAAGTTAGAACAAGGACGGACTGTAGGCAAGTTGGATCATCTGAAGGAAGTGCACACCAAGTCCCATAGACTTCCCAATCCTATCATCGCTCTTAAGGTGAAGTCTCCTAAGTGGCATTGTGTTCACAGTTCAGGAAAGAACTTAGAACAAAGGCGAACATAAGCCAGTTGGAAGCTCTGAGTCAAATGCAGGCTATGGCCCTGACGCTTCCAAAACGTATGAAGGTTCCTAAGGCGAAGAGGCCGAAGCGGCCCTGGGTTGCCCGTTCAGGAAAGAACTTAGAACACGGGCAGAGTATAAGCCAGTTGGAACACTGAGTTCAGTGCACGTCCATCCCCAAATGCTTCCAAAACATATAATTGCACTTAGGGTGAAGTCTCATAGGTGGCAGTGTGTTCCCAGTTAAGGAAAGAATTTAGAACAAGGCCAGACTAGAAGCTTGTTGGATCCTCTGTGTTGAAGGGACACAAAGACGCTTAGGCTTCCAAAAGGGAAACGCGATCTTAAAGTGACGATTCAAAAATGGCACTGTGTTCCCAGTTGTGGAACGAAGTTAGAACCTGCGTGCACTATAGGCAAGTTGCCTACTCTAAGTGCAAGCCCGCTTCCTGATGCTGCCAGGACGTACACTCGATCTTTGGTGAAGATTCCTATGTGGCTGTGTGTTCCCAGTTGTGGGAAGACGTGAGAACAAGGCGCACTATAGCCATGTTCCATACTCTAATGTAAGTGCATGCCAAGTCCCTTATGCTCCCAAAACGTCTAATCGCCCTTAGCGTTAAGTCTCCTATGTGGCAGTGAGTTCCCAGTTGAGGAAAGGTGTTAGTACAAGGGCGGACTCTAGACAGGTTGGAGACTCTGAGTTAAGAGCTTGCCAGTGCACTTCTACTTCCAAAACGTAAAATCCTGCTGCATACGAAAACCCATTCTCGCAGTGTTTTCCCAGGTGAGGAAAGAAGTTAGAACAAGGACGGACTGTAGGCAAGTTGGATCATCTGAAGGAAGTGCACACCGAGTCCCACAGACTTCCCAATCCTATCATCGCTCTTAAGGTGAAGTCTCCTAAGTGGCATTGTGTTTACAGTTCAGGAAAGAACTTAGAACAAAGGCGAACATAAGCCAGTTGGAAGCTCTGAGTCAAAGGCAGGCTATGGCCCTGACGCTTCCAAAACGTATGAAGGCTCCTAAGGCGAAGAGGCCGAAGCGGCCCTGGGTTGCCCGTTCAGGAAAGAACTTAGAACACGGGCAGAGTATCAGCCAGTTGGAACACTGAGTTCAGTGCACGTCCATCCCCAAATGCTTCCAAAACATATAATTGCACTTAGGGTGAAGTCTCATAGGTGGCAGTGTGTTCCCAGTTAAGGAAAGAATTTAGAACAAGGCCAGACTAGAAGCTTGTTGGATCCTCTGTGTTGAAGGGACACAAAGACGCTTAGGCTTCCAAAAGGGAAACGCGATCTTAAAGTGACGATTCAAAAATGGCACTGTGTTCCCAGTTGTGGAACGAAGTTAGAACCTGCGTGCACTATAGGCAAGTTGCATACTCTAAGTGCAAGCCCGCTTCCTGATGCTGCCAGGACGTACACTCGATCTTTGGTGAAGATTCCTATGTGGCTCTGTGTTCCCAGTTGTGGGAAGACGTGAGAACAAGGCGCACTATAGCCATGTTGCATACTCTAATGTAAGTGCATGCCAAGTCCCTTATGCTCCCAAAACGTCTAATCGCCCTTAGCGTTAAGTCTCCTATGTAGCAGTGAGTTCCCAGTTGAGGAAAGGTGTTAGTACAAGGGCGGACTCTAGACAGGTTGGAGACTCTGAGTTAAGAGCTTGCCAGTGCGCTTCTACTTCCAAAACGTAAAATCCTGCGGCATACGAAAACCCATTCTCGCAGTGTTTTCCCAGGTGAGGAAAGAAGTTAGAACAAGGACGGACTGTAGGCAAGTTGGATTCTCAGAAGGACATGCACACCAAGTCCCTTAGACTTCCAAAACCTACCATCGCTCTTCAGGTGAAGTCTCCTAAGGGGCAGTGTGTTCACAGTTCAGGAAAGAACTTCGAACTCAGGAGGACATAAGCAAGTTGGAAGCTCTAAGGAAAAATGCAGGCTAAGGCCCTGAGGCTTCCAAACGTAAAAAGGCTCTTAAGGCGAAGAGGCCTCAGCGGCCCTGGGTTCCCAGTTCAGGAAAGAACTTAGAACAAGGGCAGACTACAAGCCAGTTGGATACTCTGAGTTCAGTGCACGTCCAGTCCGTTCTGTTTTCAAAACGTACAATCGCACTTCAGGTGAAGTCTCATCAGTGGCTCTGTGTTCCCACTTAAGGAAAGCATTTAGAACAAGGGCAGAGGAGATGCTGGTTGGATCCTCTGAGTGACGGGCACACAAAGACGCTGAGGCTTCCAAAACGTAAACGCGATCTTAAAGTGAAGATTCAAGAATGACACTGTGTTCCCAGTTGTGGAAAGAAGTTAGAACTTGGGCGTCCTCTAGGCAAGTTGCATACTCTAAGTGAACTGCACGCCAAGACCCTTATGCTTGCAAAACGCAAACTCTATCTTTAGAGGATATTCATATGTGGCTGTGTGTTCCCAGTTGTTTAAAGATGGGAGAACAAGGCCGCACTCTAGGCAAGTTGTATACTCTAAGGGAAGGGCAGGCCAAGTCCCGAATGCTTCCAAAACGTATAATCGCTCTGAAGGTTAAGTCTCATAGGTGGCAGTGAGGTCCCAGGTAAGGAGAGATCTTACAACAAGGGCCGATTGTAAGGATTTTCAATACTCTTTAAGTTAAATTGAAGTGAAGCCCCTTATGCTTCCAAAACCTACAAACGCCCTGAAGATGAACACTCCTAAATCGCAATGTTTCCAGTGGAGGACAAGTGTTAGAACAAGGGCGGTCTCTGGGCAGGTTGGACACTCTCAGCTAAGTGCTCACCAATGCGCTTCTGCTTCCAAAACGTCAAATCCCGCTGCATACCAAAACCCATTCTGGCAGTGTTTCCCCAGTTGAGGAAAGAAGTTAGAACAAGGACGGACTGTAGGCAAGTTGGATCATCTGAAGGAAGTGCACACCAAGTCCCATAGACTTCCCAATCCTATCATCGCTCTTAAGGTGAAGTCTCCTAAGTGGCATTGTGTTCACAGTTCAGGAAAGAACTTAGAACAAAGGCGAACATAAGCCAGTTGGAAGCTCGGAGTCAAAGGCAGGCTATGGCCCTGACGCTTCCAAAACGTATGAAGGCTCCTAAGGCGAAGAGGCCGAAGCGGCCTTGGGTTGCCCGTTCAGGAAAGAACTTAGAACACGGGCAGAGTATAAGCCAGTTGGAACACTGAGTTCAGTGCACGTCCATCCCCAAATGCTTCCAAAACATATAATTGCACTTAGGGTGAAGTCTCATAGGTGGCAGTGTGTTCCCAGTTAAGGAAAGAATTTAGAACAAGGCCAGACTGGAAGCTTGTTGGATCCTCTGTGTTGAAGGGACACAAAGACGCTTAGGCTTCCAAAAGGGAAACGCGATCTTAAAGTGACGATTCAAAAATGGCACTGTGTTCCCAGTTGTGGAACGAAGTTAGAACCTGCGTGCACTCTAGGCAAGTTGCCTACTCTAAGTGCAAGCCCACTTCCTGATGCTGCCAGGACGTACACTCGATCTTTGGTGAAGATTGCTATGTGGCTCTGTGTTCCCAGTTGTGGGAAGACGTGAGAACAAGGCGCACTATAGCCATGTTGCATACTCTAATGTAAGTGCATGCCAAGTCCCTTATGCTCCCAAAACGTCTAATCGCCCTTAGCGTTAAGTCTCCTATGTGGCAGTGAGTTCCCAGTTGAGGAAAGGTGTTAGTACAAGGGCGGACTCTAGACAGGTTGGAGACTCTGAGTTAAGAGCTTGCCAGTGCGCTTCTACTTCCAAAACGTAAAATCCAGCGGTATACAAAAACCTATTCTCGCACTGTTTTCCCAGGTGAGGAAAGAAGTTAGAACAAGGACGGACTGTAGGCAATTTGGATCATCTGAAGGAAGTGCACACCGAGTCCCACAGACTTCCCAATCCTATCATCGCTCTTAAGGTGAAGTCTCCTAAGTGGCATTGTGTTCACAGTTCAGGAAAGAACTTATAACAAAGGCGAACATAAGCCAGTTGGAAGCTCTGAGTCAAATGCAGGCTATGGCCCTGACGCTTCCAAAACGTATGAAGGTTCCTAAGGCGAAGAGGCCGAAGCGGCCCTGGGTTGCCCGTTCAGGAAAGAACTTAGAACACGGGCAGAGTATAAGCCAGTTGGAACACTGAGTTCAGTGCACGTCCATCCCCAAATGCTTCCAAAACATATAATTGCACTTAGGGTGAAGTCTCATAGGTGGCAGTGTGTTCCCAGTTAAGGAAAGAATTTAGAACAAGGCCAGACTAGAAGCTTGTTGGATCCTCTGTGTTGAAGGGACACAAAGACGCTTAGGCTTCCAAAAGGGAAACGCGATCTTAAAGTGACGATTCAAAAATGGCACTGTGTTCCCAGTTGTGGAACGAAGTTAGAACCTGCGTGCACTATAGGCAAGTTGCATACTCTAAGTGCAAGCCCGCTTCCTGATGCTGCCAGGACGTACACTCGATCTTTGGTGAAGATTGCTATGTGGCTGTGTGTTCCCAGTTGTGGGAAGACGTGAGAACAAGGCGCACTATAGCCATGTTGCATACTCTAATGTAAGTGCATGCCAAGTCCCTTATGCTCCCAAAACGTCTAATCGCCCTTAGCGTTAAGTCTCCTATGTGGCAGTGAGTTCCAGTTGAGGAAAGGTGTTAGTACAAGGGCGGACTCTAGACAGGTTGGAGACTCTGAGTTAAGAGCTTGCCAGTGCACTTCTACTTCCAAAACGTAAAATCCTGCTGCATACGAAAACCCATTCTCGCAGTGTTTTCCCAGGTGAGGAAAGAAGTTAGAACAAGGACGGACTGTAGGCAAGTTGGATCATCTGAAGGAAGTGCACACCGAGTCCCACAGACTTCCCAATCCTATCATCGCTCTTAAGGTGAAGTCTCCTAAGTGGCATTGTGTTTACAGTTCAGGAAAGAACTTAGAACAAAGGCGAACATAAGCTAGTTGGAAGCTCTGAGTCAAAGGCAGGCTATGGCCATGACGCTTCCAAAACGTATGAAGGCTCCTAAGGCGAAGAGGCCGAAGCGGCCCTGGGTTGCCCGTTCAGGAAAGAACTTAGAACACGGGCAGAGTATAAGCCAGTTGGAACACTGAGTTCAGTGCACGTCCATCCCCAAATGCTTCCAAAACATATAATTGCACTTAGGGTGAAGTCTCATAGGTGGCAGTGTGTTCCCAGTTAAGGAAAGAATTTAGAACAAGGCCAGACTAGAAGCTTGTTGGATCCTCTGTGTTGAAGGGACACAAAGACGCTTAGGCTTCCAAAAGGGAAACGCGATCTTAAAGTGACGATTCAAAAATGGCACTGTGTTCCCAGTTGTGGAACGAAGTTAGAACCTGCGTGCACTATAGGCAAGTTGCATACTCTAAGTGCAAGCCCGCTTCCTGATGCTGCCAGGACGTACACTCGATCTTTGGTGAAGATTGCTATGTGGCTGTGTGTTCCCAGTTGTGGGAAGACGTGAGAACAAGGCGCACTATAGCCATGTTGCATACTCTAATGTAAGTGCATGCCAAGTCCCTTATGCTCCCAAAACGTCTAATCGCCCTTAGCGTTAAGTCTCCTATGTGGCAGTGAGTTCCCAGTTGAGGAAAGGTGTTAGTACAAGGGCGGACTCTAGACAGGTTGGAGACTCTGAGTTAAGAGCTTGCCAGTGCGCTTCTACTTCCAAAACGTAAAATCCTGCTGCATACGAAAACCCATTCTCGCAGTGTTTTCCCAGGTGAGGAAAGAAGTTAGAACAAGGACGGACTGTAGGCAAGTTGGATCATCTGAAGGAAGTGCACACCGAGTCCCACAGACTTCCCAATCCTATCATCGCTCTTAAGGTGAAGTCTCCTAAGTGGCATTTTGTTCACAGTTCAGGAAAGAACTTAGAACAAAGGCGAACATAAGCCAGTTGGAAGCTCTGAGTCAAAGGCAGGCTATGGCCCTGACGCTTCCAAAACGTATGAAGGCTCCTAAGGCGAAGAGGCCGACGCGGCCCTGGGTTGCCCGTTCAGGAAAGAACTTAGAACACGGGCAGAGTATAAGCCAGTTGGAACACTGAGTTCAGTGCACGTCCATCCCCAAATGCTTCCAAAACATATAATTGCACTTAGGGTGAAGTCTCATAGGTGGCAGTGTGTTCCCAGTTAAGGAAAGAATTTAGAACAAGGCCAGACTAGAAGCTTGTTGGATAGTCTGTGTTGAAGGGATACAAAGACGCTTAGGCTTCCAAAAGGGAAACGCGATCTTAAAGTGACGATTCAAAAATGGCACTGTGTTCCCAGTTGTGGAACGAAGTTAGAACCTGCGTGCACTATAGGCAAGTTGCATACTCTAAGTGCAAGCCCGCTTCCTGATGCTGCCAGGACGTACACTCGATCTTTGGTGAAGATTCCTATGTGGCTGTGTGTTCCCAGTTGTGGGAAGACGTGAGAACAAGGCGCACTATAGCCATGTTGCATACTCTAATGTAAGTGCATGCCAAGTCCCTTATGCTCCCAAAACGTCTAATCGCCCTTAGCGTTAAGTCTCCTATGTGGCAGTGAGTTCCCAGTTGAGGAAAGGTGTTAGTACAAGGGCGGACTCTAGACAGGTTGGAGACTCTGAGTTAAGAGCTTGCCAGTGCGCTTCTACTTCCAAAACGTAAAATCCTGCTGCATACGAAAACCCATTCTCGCAGTGTTTTCCCAGGTGAGGAAAGGAGTTAGAACAAGGACGGACTGTAGGCAAGTTGGATTCTCAGAAGGACATGCACACCAAGTCCCTTAGACTTCCAAAACCTACCATCGCTCTTCAGGTGAAGTCTCCTAAGGGGCAGTGTGTTCACATTTCAGGAAAGAACTTAGAACTCAGGAGGACATAAGCAAGTTGGAAGCTCTAAGGAAAAATGCAGGCTAAGGCCCTGAGGCTTCCAAAACGTAAAAAGGCTCTTAAGGCGAAGAGGCCTCAGCGGCCCTGGGTTCCCAGTTCAGGAAAGAACTTAGAACAAGGGCAGACTACAAGCCAGTTGGATACTCTGAGTTCAGTGCACGTCCAGTCCGTTCTGTTTTCAAAACGTACAATCGCACTTCAGGTGAAGTCTCATCAGTGGCTCTGTGTTCCCACTTAAGGAAAGCATTTAGAACAAGGGCAGAGGAGAAGCTGGTTGGATCCTCTGAGTGACGGGCAGACAAAGACGCTGAGGCTTCCAAAACGTAAACGCGATCTTAAAGTGAAGATTCAAGAATGACACTGTGTTCCCAGTTGTGGAAAGAAGTTAGAACTTGGGCGTCCTCTAGGCAAGTTGCATACTCTAAGTGAACTGCACGCCAAGACCCTTATGCTTGCAAAACGCAAACTCTATCTTTAGAGGATATTCATATGTGGCTGTGTGTTCCCAGTTGTTTAAAGATGGGAGAACAAGGCCGCACTCTAGGCAAGTTGTATACTCTAAGGGAAGGGCAGGCCAAGTCCCGAATGCTTCCAAAACGTATAATCGCTCTGAAGGTTAAGTCTCATAGGTGGCAGTGAGGTCCCAGGTAAGGAGAGATCTTACAACAAGGGCCGATGGTAAGGATTTTCAATACTCTTTAAGTTAAATTGAAGTGAAGCCCCTTATGCTTCCAAAACCTACAAACGCCCTGAAGATGAACACTCCTAAATGGCAATGTTTCCAGTGGAGGACAAGTGTTAGAACAAGGGCGGTCTCTGGGCAGGTTGGACACTCTCAGCTAAGTGCTCACCAATGCGCTTCTGCTTCCAAAACGTCAAATCCCGCTGCATACCAAAACCCATTCTGGCAGTGTTTCCCCAGTTGAGGAAAGAAGTTAGAACAAGGACGGACTGTAGGCAAGTTGGATCATCTGAAGGAAGTGCACACCAAGTCCCATAGACTTCCCAATCCTATCATCGCTCTTAAGGTGAAGTCTCCTAAGTGGCATTGTGTTCACAGTTCAGGAAAGAACTTAGAACAAAGGCGAACATAAGCCAGTTGGAAGCTCGGAGTCAAAGGCAGGCTATGGCCCTGACGCTTCCAAAACGTATGAAGGCTCCTAAGGCGAAGAGGCCGAAGCGGCCTTGGGTTGCCCGTTCAGGAAAGAACTTAGAACACGGGCAGAGTATAAGCCAGTTGGAACACTGAGTTCAGTGCACGTCCATCCCCAAATGCTTCCAAAACATATAATTGCACTTAGGGTGAAGTCTCATAGGTGGCAGTGTGTTCCCAGTTAAGGAAAGAATTTAGAACAAGGCCAGACTGGAAGCTTGTTGGATCCTCTGTGTTGAAGGGACACAAAGACGCTTAGGCTTCCAAAAGGGAAACGCGATCTTAAAGTGACGATTCAAAAATGGCACTGTGTTCCCAGTTGTGGAACGAAGTTAGAACCTGCGTGCACTCTAGGCAAGTTGCCTACTCTAAGTGCAAGCCCACTTCCTGATGCTGCCAGGACGTACACTCGATCTTTGGTGAAGATTGCTATGTGGCTCTGTGTTCCCAGTTGTGGGAAGACGTGAGAACAAGGCGCACTATAGCCATGTTGCATACTCTAATGTAAGTGCATGCCAAGTCCCTTATGCTCCCAAAACGTCTAATCGCCCTTAGCGTTAAGTCTCCTATGTGGCAGTGAGTTCCCAGTTGAGGAAAGGTGTTAGTACAAGGGCGGACTCTAGACAGGTTGGAGACTCTGAGTTAAGAGCTTGCCAGTGCGCTTCTACTTCCAAAACGTAAAATCCAGCGGTATACGAAAACCTATTCTCGCACTGTTTTCCCATGTGAGGAAAGAAGTTAGAACAAGGACGGACTGTAGGCAAGTTGGATCATCTGAAGGAAGTGCACACCGAGTCCCACAGACTTCCCAATCCTATCATCGCTCTTAAGGTGAAGTCTCCTAAGTGGCATTGTGTTCACAGTTCAGGAAAGAACTTAGAACAATGGCGAACATAAGCCAGTTGGAAGCTCGGAGTCAAAGGCAGGCTATGGCCCTGACGCTTCCAAAACGTATGAAGGCTCCTAAGGCGAAGAGGCCGAAGCGGCCTTGGGTTGGCCGTTCAGGAAAGAACTTAGAACACGGGCAGAGTATAAGCCAGTTGGAACACTGAGTTCAGTGCACGTCCATCCCCAAATGCTTCCAAAACATATAATTGCACTTAGGGTGAAGTCTCATAGGTGGCAGTGTGTTCCCAGTTAAGGAAAGAACTTAGAACAAGGCCAGACTAGAAGCTTGTTGGATCCTCTGTGTTGAAGGGACACAAAGACGCTTAGGCTTCCAAAAGGGAAACGCGATCTAAAAGTGACGATTCAAAAATGGCACTGTGTTCCCAGTTGTGGAACGAAGTTAGAACCTGCATGCACTATAGGCAAGTTGCATACTCTAAGTGCAAGCCCGCTTCCTGATGCTGCCAGGATGTACACTCGATCTTTGGTGAAGATTCCTATGTGGCTGTGTGTTCCCAGTTGTGGGAAGACGTGAGAACAAGGCGCACTATAGCCATGTTGCATACTCTAATGTAAGTGCATGCCAAGTCCCTTATGCTCCCAAAACGTCTAATCGCCCTTAGCGTTATGTCTCCTATGTGGCAGTGAGTTCCCAGTTGAGGAAAGGTGTTAGTACAAGGGCGGACTCTAGACAGGTTGGAGACTCTGAGTTAAGAGCTTGCCAGTGCGCTTCTACTTCCAAAACGTAAAATCCTGCTGCATACGAAAACCCATTCTCGCAGTGTTTTCCCAGGTGAGGAAAGAAGTTAGAACAAGGACGGACTGTAGGCAAGTTGGATCATCTGAAGGAAGTGCACACCGAGTCCCACAGACTTCCCAATCCTATCATCGCTCTTAAGGTGAAGTCTCCTAAGTGGCATTGTGTTCACAGTTCAGGAAAGAACTTAGAACAAAGGCGAACATAAGCCAGTTGGAAGCTCTGAGTCAAAGGCAGGCTATGGCCCTGACGCTTCCAAAACGTATGAAGGCTCCTAAGGCGAAGAGGCCGACGCGGCCCTGGGTTGCCCGTTCAGGAAAGAACTTAGAACACGGGCAGAGTATAAGCCAGTTGGAACACTGAGTTCAGTGCACGTCCATCCCCAAATGCTTCCAAAACATATAATTGCACTTAGGGTGAAGTCTCATAGGTGGCAGTGTGTTCCCAGTTAAGGAAAGAATTTAGAACAAGGCCAGACTAGAAGCTTGTTGGATAGTCTGTGTTGAAGGGATACAAAGACGCTTAGGCTTCCAAAAGGGAAACGCGATCTTAAAGTGACGATTCAAAAATGGCACTGTGTTCCCAGTTGTGGAACGAAGTTAGAACCTGCGTGCACTATAGGCAAGTTGCATACTCTAAGTGCAAGCCCGCTTCCTGATGCTGCCAGGACGTACACTCGATCTTTGGTGAAGATTCCTATGTGGCTGTGTGTTCCCAGTTGTGGGAAGACGTGAGAACAAGGCGCACTATAGCCATGTTGCATACTCTAATGTAAGTGCATGCCAAGTCCCTTATGCTCCCAAAACGTCTAATCGCCCTTAGCGTTAAGTCTCCTATGTGGCAGTGAGTTCCCAGTTGAGGAAAGGTGTTAGTACAAGGGCGGACTCTAGACAGGTTGGAGACTCTGAGTTAAGAGCTTGCCAGTGCGCTTCTACTTCCAAAACGTAAAATCCTGCTGCATAAGAAAACCCATTCTCGCAGTGTTTTCCCAGGTGAGGAAAGGAGTTAGAACAAGGACGGACTGTAGGCAAGTTGGATTCTCAGAAGGACATGCACACCAAGTCCCTTAGACTTCCAAAACCTACCATCGCTCTTCAGGTGAAGTCTCCTAAGGGGCAGTGTGTTCACATTTCAGGAAAGAACTTAGAACTCAGGAGGACATAAGCAAGTTGGAAGCTCTAAGGAAAAATGCAGGCTAAGGCCCTGAGGCTTCCAAAACGTAAAAAGGCTCTTAAGGCGAAGAGGCCTCAGCGGCCCTGGGTTCCCAGTTCAGGAAAGAACTTAGAACAAGGGCAGACTACAAGCCAGTTGGATACTCTGAGTTCAGTGCACGTCCAGTCCGTTCTGTTTTCAAAACGTACAATCGCACTTCAGGTGAAGTCTCATCAGTGGCTCTGTGTTCCCACTTAAGGAAAGCATTTAGAACAAGGGCAGAGGAGAAGCTGGTTGGATCCTCTGAGTGACGGGCACACAAAGACGCTGAGGCTTCCAAAACGTAAACGCGATCTTAAAGTGAAGATTCAAGAATGACACTGTGTTCCCAGTTGTGGAAAGAAGTTAGAACTTGGGCGTCCTCTAGGCAAGTTGCATACTCTAAGTGAACTGCACGCCAAGACCCTTATGCTTGCAAAACGCAAACTCTATCTTTAGAGGATATTCATATGTGGCTGTGTGTTCCCAGTTGTTTAAAGATGGGAGAACAAGGCCGCACTCTAGGCAAGTTGTATACTCTAAGGGAAGGGCAGGCCAAGTCCCGAATGCTTCCAAAACGTATAATCGCTCTGAAGGTTAAGTCTCATAGGTGGCAGTGAGGTCCCAGGTAAGGAGAGATCTTACAACAAGGGCCGATGGTAAGGATTTTCAATACTCTTTAAGTTAAATTGAAGTGAAGCCCCTTATGCTTCCAAAACCTACAAACGCCCTGAAGATGAACACTCCTAAATGGCAATGTTTCCAGGGGAGGACAAGTGTTAGAACAAGGGCGGTCTCTGGGCAGGTTGGACACTCTCAGCTAAGTGCTCACCAATGCGCTTCTGCTTCCAAAACGTCAAATCCCGCTGCATACCAAAACCCATTCTGGCAGTGCTTCCCCAGTTGAGGAAAGAAGTTAGAACAAGGACGGACTGTAGGCAAGTTGGATCATCTGAAGGAAGTGCACACCAAGTCCCATAGACTTCCCAATCCTATCATCGCTCTTAAGGTTAAGTCTCCTAAGTGGCATTGTGTTCACAGTTCAGGAAAGAACTTAGAACAAAGGCGAACATAAGCCAGTTGGAAGCTCTGAGTCAAATGCAGGCTATGGCCCTGACGCTTCCAAAACGTATGAAGGTTCCTAAGGCGAAGAGGCCGAAGCGGCCCTGGGTTGCCCGTTCAGGAAAGAACTTAGAACACGGGCAGAGTATAAGCCAGTTGGAACACTGAGTTCAGTGCACGTCCATCCCCAAATGCTTCCAAAACATATAATTGCACTTAGGGTGAAGTCTCATAGGTGGCAGTGTGTTCCCAGTTAAGGAAAGAATTTAGAACAAGGCCAGACTAGAAGCTTGTTGGATCCTCTGTGTTGAAGGGACACAAAGACGCTTAGGCTTCCAAAAGGGAAACGCGATCTTAAAGTGACGATTCAAAAATGGCACTGTGTTCCCAGTTGTGGAACGAAGTTAGAACCTGCGTGCACTATAGGCAAGTTGCATACTCTAAGTGCAAGCCCGCTTCCTGATGCTGCCAGGACGTACACTCGATCTTTGGTGAAGATTCCTATGTGGCTCTGTGTTCCCAGTTGTGGGAAGACGTGAGAACAAGGCGCACTATAGCCATGTTGCATACTCTAATGTAAGTGCATGCCAAGTCCCTTATGCTCCCAAAACGTCTAATCGCCCTTAGCGTTAAGTCTCCTATGTGGCAGTGAGTTCCCAGTTGAGGAAAGGTGTTAGTACAAGGGCGGACTCTAGACAGGTTGGAGACTCTGAGTTAAGAGCTTGCCAGTGCGCTTCTACTTCCAAAACGTAAAATCCTGCTGCATACGAAAACCCATTCTCGCAGTGTTTTCCCAGGTGAGGAAAGAAGTTAGAACAAGGACGGACTGTAGGCAAGTTGGATCATCTGAAGGAAGTGCACGCCGAGTCCCACAGACTTCCCAAACCTATCATCGCTCTTCAGGTGAAGTCTCCTAAGGGGCAGTGTGTTCACAGTTCAGGAAAGAACTTAGAACTCAGGAGGACATAAGCAAGTTGGAAGCTCTAAGGAAAAATGCAGGCTAAGGCCCTGAGGCTTCCAAAACGTAAAAAGGCTCTTAAGGCGAAGAGGCCTCAGCGGCCCTGGGTTCCCAGTTCAGGAAAGAACTTAGAACAAGGGCAGACTACAAGCCAGTTGGATACTCTGAGTTCAGTGCACGTCCAGTCCGTTCTGTTTTCAAAACGTACAATCGCACTTCAGGTGAAGTCTCATCAGTGGCTCTGTGTTCCCACTTAAGGAAAGCATTTAGAACAAGGGCAGAGGAGAAGCTGGTTGGATCCTCTGAGTGACGGGCAGACAAAGAC
The DNA here is from genome assembly GCF_922984935.1 of Meles meles. Taxonomy (NCBI): domain Eukaryota; kingdom Metazoa; phylum Chordata; class Mammalia; order Carnivora; family Mustelidae; genus Meles; species Meles meles. The sequence continues at coordinate 248,535 of NW_025721206.1, forward strand.
GCTTAGGCTTCCAAAACGTAAACGCGATCTTAAAGTGAAGATTCAAGAATGACACTGTGTTCCCAGTTGTGGAAAGAAGTTAGAACTTGGGCGTCCTCTAGGCAAGTTGCATACTCTAAGTGAACTGCACGCCAAGACCCTTATGCTTGCAAAACGCAAACTCTATCTTTAGAGGATATTCATATGTGGCTGTGTGTTCCCAGTTGTTTAAAGATGGGAGAACAAGGCCGCACTCTAGGCAAGTTGTATACTCTAAGGGAAGGGCAGGCCAAGTCCCGAATGCTTCCAAAACGTATAATCGCTCTGAAGGTTAAGTCTCATAGGTGGCAGTGAGGTCCCAGGTAAGGAGAGATCTTACAACAAGGGCCGATTGTAAGGATTTTCAATACTCTTTAAGTTAAATTGAAGTGAAGCCCCTTATGCTTCCAAAACCTACAAACGCCCTGAAGATGAACACTCCTAAATGGCAATGTTTCCAGTGGAGGACAAGTGTTAGAACAAGGGCGGTCTCTGGGCAGGTTGGACACTCTCAGCTAAGTGCTCACCAATGCGCTTCTGCTTCCAAAACGTCAAATCCCGCTTCATACCAAAACCCATTCTGGCAGTGTTTCCCCAGTTGAGGAAAGAAGTTAGAACAAGGACGGACTGTAGGCAAGTTGGATCATCTGAAGGAAGTGCACACCAAGTCCCATAGACTTCCCAATCCTATCATCGCTCTTAAGGTGAAGTCTCCTAAGTGGCATTGTGTTCAAAGTTCAGGAAAGAACTTAGAACAAAGGCGAACATAAGCCAGTTGGAAGCTCTGAGTCTAAGGCAGGCTATGGCCCTGACGCTTCCAAAACGTATGAAGGTTCCTAAGGCGAAGAGGCCGAAGCGGCCCTGGGTTGCCCGTTCAGGAAAGAACTTAGAACACGGGCAGAGTATAAGCCAGTTGGAACACTGAGTTCAGTGCACGTCCATCCCCAAATGCTTCCAAAACATATAATTGCACTTAGGGTGAAGTCTCATAGGTGGCAGTGTGTTCCCAGTTAAGGAAAGAATTTAGAACAAGGCCAGACTAGAAGCTTGTTGGATCCTCTGTGTTGAAGGGACACAAAGACGCTTAGGCTTCCAAAAGGGAAACGCGATCTTAAAGTGACGATTCAAAAATGGCACTGTGTTCCCAGTTGTGGAACGAAGTTAGAACCTGCGTGCACTATAGGCAAGTTGCATACTCTAAGTGCAAGCCCGCTTCCTGATGCTGCCAGGACGTACACTCGATCTTTGGTGAAGATTCCTATGTGGCTCTGTGTTCCCAGTTGTGGGAAGACGTGAGAACAAGGCGCACTATAGCCATGTTGCATACTCTAATGTAAGTGCATGCCAAGTCCCTTATGCTCCCAAAACGTCTAATCGCCCTTAGCGTTAAGTCTCCTATGTGGCAGTGAGTTCCCAGTTGAGGAAAGGTGTTAGTACAAGGGCGGACTCTAGACAGGTTGGAGACTCTGAGTTAAGAGCTTGCCAGTGCGCTTCTACTTCCAAAACGTAAAATCCTGCTGCATACGAAAACCCATTCTCGCAGTGTTTTCCCATGTGAGGAAAGAAGTTAGAACAAGGACGGACTGTAGGCAAGTTGGATCATCTGAAGGAAGTGCACACCGAGTCCCACAGACTTCCCAATCCTATCATCGCTCTTCAGGTGAAGTCTCCTAAGGGGCAGTGTGTTCACAGTTCAGGAAAGAACTTAGAACTCAGGAGGACATAAGCAAGTTGGAAGCTCTAAGGAAAAATGCAGGCTAAGGCCCTGAGGCTTCCAAAACGTAAAAAGGCTCTTAAGGCGAAGAGGCCTCAGCGGCCCTGGGTTCCCAGTTCAGGAAAGAACTTAGAACAAGGGCAGACTACAAGCCAGTTGGATACTCTGAGTTCAGTGCACGTCCAGTCCGTTCTGTTTTCAAAACGTACAATCGCACTTCAGGTGAAGTCTCATCAGTGGCTCTGTGTTCCCACTTAAGGAAAGCATTTAGAACAAGGGCAGAGGAGAAGCTGGTTGGATCCTCTGAGTGACGGGCAGACAAAGACGCTTAGGCTTCCAAAACGTAAACGCGATCTTAAAGTGAAGATTCAAGAATGACACTGTGTTCCCAGTTGTGGAAAGAAGTTAGAACTTGGGCGTCCTCTAGGCAAGTTGCATACTCTAAGTGAACTGCACGCCAAGACCCTTATGCTTGCAAAACGCAAACTCTATCTTTAGAGGATATTCATATGTGGCTGTGTGTTCCCAGTTGTTTAAAGATGGGAGAACAAGGCCGCACTCTAGGCAAGTTGTATACTCTAAGGGAAGGGCAGGCCAAGTCCCGAATGCTTCCAAAACGTATAATCGCTCTGAAGGTTAAGTCTCATAGGTGGCAGTGAGGTCCCAGGTAAGGAGAGATCTTACAACAAGGGCCGATTGTAAGGATTTTCAATACTCTTTAAGTTAAATTGAAGTGAAGCCCCTTATGCTTCCAAAACCTACAAACGCCCTGAAGATGAACACTCCTAAATGGCAATGTTTCCAGTGGAGGACAAGTGTTAGAACAAGGGCGGTCTCTGGGCAGGTTGGACACTCTCAGCTAAGTGCTCACCAATGCGCTTCTGCTTCCAAAACGTCAAATCCCGCTGCATACCAAAACCCATTCTGGCAGTGTTTCCCCAGTTGAGGAAAGAAGTTAGAACAAGGACGGACTGTAGGCAAGTTGGATCATCTGAAGGAAGTGCACACCAAGTCCCATAGACTTCCCAATCCTATCATCGCTCTTAAGGTGAAGTCTCCTAAGTGGCATTGTGTTCACAGTTCAGGAAAGAACTTAGAACAAAGGCGAACATAAGCCAGTTGGAAGCTCGGAGTCAAAGGCAGGCTATGGCCCTGACGCTTCCAAAACGTATGAAGGTTCCTAAGGCGAAGAGGCCGAAGCGGCCCTGGGTTGCCCGTTCAGGAAAGAACTTAGAACACGGGCAGAGTATAAGCCAGTTGGAACACTGAGTTCAGTGCACGTCCATCCCCAAATGCTTCCAAAACATATAATTGCACTTAGGGTGAAGTCTCATAGGTGGCAGTGTGTTCCCAGTTAAGGAAAGAATTTAGAACAAGGCCAGACTAGAAGCTTGTTGGATCCTCTGTGTTGAAGGGACACAAAGACGCTTAGGCTTCCAAAAGGGAAACGCGATCTTAAAGTGACGATTCAAAAATGGCACTGTGTTCCCAGTTGTGGAACGAAGTTAGAACCTGCGTGCACTCTAGGCAAGTTGCCTACTCTAAGTGCAAGCCCGCTTCCTGATGCTGCCAGGACGTACACTCGATCTTTGGTGAAGATTCCTATGTGGCTGTGTGTTCCCAGTTGTGGGAAGACGTGAGAACAAGGCGCACTATAGCCATGTTGCATACTCTAATGTAAGTGCATGCCAAGTCCCTTATGCTCCCAAAACGTCTAATCGCCCTTAGCGTTAAGTCTCCTAAGTGGCCGTGAGTTCCCAGTTGAGGGAAGGTGTTAGTACACGGGCGGACTCTAGACAGGTTGGAGACTCTGAGTTAAGAGCTTGCCAGTGCGCTTCTACTTCCAAAACGTAAAATCCAGCGGTATAGGAAAACCCATTCTCGCAGTGTTTTCCCAGGTGAGGAAAGAAGTTAGAACAAGGACGGACTGTAGGCAAGTTGGATCATCTGAAGGAAGTGCACACCGAGTCCCACAGACTTCCCAATCCTATCATCGCTCTTAAGGTGAAGTCTCCTAAGTGGCATTGTGTTCACAGTTCAGGAAAGAACTTAGAACAAAGGCGAACATAAGCCAGTTGGAAGCTCTGAGTCAAAGACAGGCTATGGCCCTGACGCTTCCAAAACGTATGAAGGCTCCTAAGGCGAAGAGGCCGAAGCGGCCCTGGGTTGCCCGTTCAGGAAAGAACTTAGAACACGGGCAGAGTATAAGCCAGTTGGAACACTGAGTTCAGTGCACGTCCATCCCCAAATGCTTCCAAAACATATAATTGCACTTAGGGTGAAGTCTCATAGGTGGCAGTGTGTTCCCAGTTAAGGAAAGAATTTAGAACAAGGCCAGACTAGAAGCTTGTTGGATCCTCTGTGTTGAAGGGACACAAAGACGCTTAGGCTTCCAAAAGGGAAACGCGATCTAAAAGTGACGATTCAAAAATGGCACTGTGTTCCCAGTTGTGGAACGAAGTTAGAACCTGCGTGCACTATAGGCAAGTTGCATACTCTAAGTGCAAGCCCGCTTCCTGAAGCTGTCAGGACGTACACTCGATCTTTGGTGAAGATTCCTATGTGGCTCTGTGTTCCCAGTTGTGGGAAGACGTGAGAACAAGGCGCACTATACCCATGTTGCATACTCTAATGTAAGTGCATGCCAAGTCCCTTATGCTCCCAAAACGTCTAATCGCCCTTAGCGTTAAGTCTCCTATGTAGCAGTGAGTTCCCAGTTGAGGAAAGGTGTTAGTACAAGGGCGGACTCTAGACAGGTTGGAGACTCTGAGTTAAGAGCTTGCCAGTGCGCTTCTACTTCCAAAACGTAAAATCCTGCGGCATACGAAAACCCATTCTCGCAGTGTTTTCCCAGGTGAGGAAAGAAGTTAGAACAAGGACGGACTGTAGGCAAGTTGGATTCTCAGAAGGACATGCACACCAAGTCCCTTAGACTTTCAAAACCTACCATCGCTCTTCAGGTGAAGTCTCCTAAGGGGCAGTGTGTTCACAGTTCAGGAAAGAACTTAGAACTCAGGAGGACATAAGCAAGTTGGAAGCTCTAAGGAAAAATGCAGGCTAAGGCCCTGAGGCTTCCAAAACGTAAAAAGGCTCTTAAGGCGAAGAGGCCTCAGCGGCCCTGGGTTCCCAGTTCAGGAAAGAACTTAGAACAAGGGCAGACTACAAGCCAGTTGGATACTCTGAGTTCAGTGCACGTCCAGTCCGTTCTGTTTTCAAAACGTACAATCGCACTTCAGGTGAAGTCTCATCAGTGGCTCTGTGTTCCCACTTAAGGAAAGCATTTAGAACAAGGGCAGAGGAGAAGCTGGTTGGATCCTCTGAGTGACGGGCAGACAAAGACGCTTAGGCTTCCAAAACGTAAACGCGATCTTAAAGTGAAGATTCAAGAATGACACTGTGTTCCCAGTTGTGGAAAGAAGTTAGAACTTGGGCGTCCTCTAGGCAAGTTGCATACTCTAAGTGAACTGCACGCCAAGACCCTTATGCTTGCAAAACGCAAACTCTATCTTTAGAGGATATTCATATGTGGCTGTGTGTTCCCAGTTGTTTAAAGATGGGAGAACAAGGCCGCACTCTAGGCAAGTTGTATACTCTAAGGGAAGGGCAGGCCAAGTCCCGAATGCTTCCAAAACGTATAATCGCTCTGAAGGTTAAGTCTCATAGGTGGCAGTGAGGTCCCAGGTAAGGAGAGATCTTACAACAAGGGCCGATTGTAAGGATTTTCAATACTCTTTAAGTTAAATTGAAGTGAAGCCCCTTATGCTTCCAAAACCTACAAACGCCCTGAAGATGAACACTCCTAAATCGCAATGTTTCCAGTGGAGGACAAGTGTTAGAACAAGGGCGGTCTCTGGGCAGGTTGGACACTCTCAGCTAAGTGCTCACCAATGCGCTTCTGCTTCCAAAACGTCAAATCCCGCTTCATACCAAAACCCATTCTGGCAGTGTTTCCCCAGTTGAGGAAAGAAGTTAGAACAAGGACGGACTGTAGGCAAGTTGGATCATCTGAAGGAAGTGCACACCAAGTCCCATAGACTTCCCAATCCTATCATCGCTCTTAAGGTGAAGTCTCCTAAGTGGCATTGTGTTCACAGTTCAGGAAAGAACTTAGAACAAAGGCGAACATAAGCCAGTTGGAAGCTCTGAGTCTAAGGCAGGCTATGGCCCTGACGCTTCCAAAACGTATGAAGGTTCCTAAGGCGAAGAGGCCGAAGCGGCCCTGGGTTGCCCGTTCAGGAAAGAACTTAGAACACGGGCAGAGTATAAGCCAGTTGGAACACTGAGTTCAGTGCACGTCCATCCCCAAATGCTTCCAAAACATATAATTGCACTTAGGGTGAAGTCTCATAGGTGGCAGTGTGTTCCCAGTTAAGGAAAGAATTTAGAACAAGGCCAGACTAGAAGCTTGTTGGATCCTCTGTGTTGAAGGGACACAAAGACGCTTAGGCTTCCAAAAGGGAAACGCGATCTTAAAGTGACGATTCAAAAATGGCACTGTGTTCCCAGTTGTGGAACGAAGTTAGAACCTGCGTGCACTCTAGGCAAGTTGCCTACTCTAAGTGCAAGCCCGCTTCCTGATGCTGCCAGGACGTACACTCGATCTTTGGTGAAGATTCCTATGTGGCTGTGTGTTCCCAGTTGTGGGAAGACGTGAGAACAAGGCGCACTATAGCCATGTTGCATACTCTAATGTAAGTGCATGCCAAGTCCCTTATGCTCCCAAAACGTCTAATCGCCCTTAGCGTTAAGTCTCCTAAGTGGCCGTGAGTTCCCAGTTGAGGGAAGGTGTTAGTACACGGGCGGACTCTAGACAGGTTGGAGACTCTGAGTTAAGAGCTTGCCAGTGCGCTTCTACTTCCAAAACGTAAAATCCAGCGGTATAGGAAAACCCATTCTCGCAGTGTTTTCCCAGGTGAGGAAAGAAGTTAGAACAAGGACGGACTGTAGGCAAGTTGGATCATCTGAAGGAAGTGCACACCGAGTCCCACAGACTTCCCAATCCTATCATCGCTCTTAAGGTGAAGTCTCCTAAGTGGCATTGTGTTCACAGTTCAGGAAAGAACTTAGAACAAAGGCGAACATAAGCCAGTTGGAAGCTCGGAGTCAAAGGCAGGCTATGGCCCTGACGCTTCCAAAACGTATGAAGGCTCCTAAGGCGAAGAGGCCGAAGCGGCCCTGGGTTGCCCGTTCAGGAAAGAACTTAGAACACGGGCAGAGTATAAGCCAGTTGGAACACTGAGTTCAGTGCACGTCCATCCCCAAATGCTTCCAAAACATATAATTGCACTTAGGGTGAAGTCTCATAGGTGGCAGTGTGTTCCCAGGTAAGGAAAGAATTTAGAACAAGGCCAGACTAGAAGCTTGTTGGATCCTCTGTGTTGAAGGGACACAAAGACGCTTAGGCTTCCAAAAGGGAAACGCGATCTAAAAGTGACGATTCAAAAATGGCACTGTGTTCCCAGTTGTGGAACGAAGTTAGAACCTGCGTGCACTATAGGCAAGTTGCATACTCTAAGTGCAAGCCCGCTTCCTGAAGCTGTCAGGACGTACACTCGATCTTTGGTGAAGATTCCTATGTGGCTCTGTGTTCCCAGTTGTGGGAAGACGTGAGAACAAGGCGCACTATACCCATGTTGCATACTCTAATGTAAGTGCATGCCAAGTCCCTTATGCTCCCAAAACGTCTAATCGCCCTTAGCGTTAAGTCTCCTATGTAGCAGTGAGTTCCCAGTTGAGGAAAGGTGTTAGTACAAGGGCGGACTCTAGACAGGTTGGAGACTCTGAGTTAAGAGCTTGCCAGTGCGCTTCTACTTCCAAAACGTAAAATCCTGCGGCATACGAAAACCCATTCTCGCAGTGTTTTCCCAGGTGAGGAAAGAAGTTAGAACAAGGACGGACTGTAGGCAAGTTGGATTCTCAGAAGGACATGCACACCAAGTCCCTTAGACTTTCAAAACCTACCATCGCTCTTCAGGTGAAGTCTCCTAAGGGGCAGTGTGTTCACAGTTCAGGAAAGAACTTAGAACTCAGGAGGACATAAGCAAGTTGGAAGCTCTAAGGAAAAATGCAGGCTAAGGCCCTGAGGCTTCCAAAACGTAAAAAGGCTCTTAAGGCGAAGAGGCCTCAGCGGCCCTGGGTTCCCAGTTCAGGAAAGAACTTAGAACAAGGGCAGACTACAAGCCAGTTGGATACTCTGAGTTCAGTGCACGTCCAGTCCGTTCTGTTTTCAAAACGTACAATCGCACTTCAGGTGAAGTCTCATCAGTGGCTCTGTGTTCCCACTTAAGGAAAGCATTTAGAACAAGGGCAGAGGAGAAGCTGGTTGGATCCTCTGAGTGACGGGCAGACAAAGACGCTTAGGCTTCCAAAACGTAAACGCGATCTTAAAGTGAAGATTCAAGAATGACACTGTGTTCCCAGTTGTGGAAAGAAGTTAGAACTTGGGCGTCCTCTAGGCAAGTTGCATACTCTAAGTGAACTGCACGCCAAGACCCTTATGCTTGCAAAACGCAAACTCTATCTTTAGAGGATATTCATATGTGGCTGTGTGTTCCCAGTTGTTTAAAGATGGGAGAACAAGGCCGCACTCTAGGCAAGTTGTATACTCTAAGGGAAGGGCAGGCCAAGTCCCGAATGCTTCCAAAACGTATAATCGCTCTGAAGGTTAAGTCTCATAGGTGGCAGTGAGGTCCCAGGTAAGGAGAGATCTTACAACAAGGGCCGATTGTAAGGATTTTCAATACTCTTTAAGTTAAATTGAAGTGAAGCCCCTTATGCTTCCAAAACCTACAAACGCCCTGAAGATGAACACTCCTAAATCGCAATGTTTCCAGTGGAGGACAAGTGTTAGAACAAGGGCGGTCTCTGGGCAGGTTGGACACTCTCAGCTAAGTGCTCACCAATGCGCTTCTGCTTCCAAAACGTCAAATCCCGCTTCATACCAAAACCCATTCTGGCAGTGTTTCCCCAGTTGAGGAAAGAAGTTAGAACAAGGACGGACTGTAGGCAAGTTGGATCATCTGAAGGAAGTGCACACCAAGTCCCATAGACTTCCCAATCCTATCATCGCTCTTAAGGTGAAGTCTCCTAAGTGGCATTGTGTTCACAGTTCAGGAAAGAACTTAGAACAAAGGCGAACATAAGCCAGTTGGAAGCTCTGAGTCAAAGGCAGGCTATGGCCCTGACGCTTCCAAAACGTATGAAGGTTCCTAAGGCGAAGAGGCCGAAGCGGCCCTGGGTTGCCCGTTCAGGAAAGAACTTAGAACACGGGCAGAGTATAAGCCAGTTGGAACACTGAGTTCAGTGCACGTCCATCCCCAAATGCTTCCAAAACATATAATTGCACTTAGGGTGAAGTCTCATAGGTGGCAGTGTGTTCCCAGTTAAGGAAAGAATTTAGAACAAGGCCAGACTAGAAGCTTGTTGGATCCTCTGTGTTGAAGGGACACAAAGACGCTTAGGCTTCCAAAAGGGAAACGCGATCTTAAAGTGACGATTCAAAAATGGCACTGTGTTCCCAGTTGTGGAACGAAGTTAGAACCTGCGTGCACTCTAGGCAAGTTGCCTACTCTAAGTGCAAGCCCGCTTCCTGATGCTGCCAGGACGTACACTCGATCTTTGGTGAAGATTCCTATGTGGCTCTGTGTTCCCAGTTGTGGGAAGACGTGAGAACAAGGCGCACTATAGCCATATTGCATACTCTAATGTAAGTGCATGCCAAGTCCCTTATGCTCCCAAAACGTCTAATCGCCCTTAGCGTTAAGTCTCCTAAGTGGCAGTGAGTTCCCAGTTGAGGGAAGGTGTTAGTACACGGGCGGACTCTAGACAGGTTGGAGACTCTGAGTTAAGAGCTTGCCAGTGCGCTTCTACTTCCAAAACGTAAAATCCAGCGGTATACGAAAACCCATTCTCGCAGTGTTTTCACAGGTGGGGAAAGAAGTTAGAACAAGGACGGACTGTAGGCAAGTTGGATCATCTGAAGGAAGTGCACACCGAGTCCCACAGACTTCCCAATCCTATCATCGCTCTTAAGGTGAAGTCTCCTAAGTGGCATTGTGTTCACAGTTCAGGAAAGAACTTAGAACAAAGGCGAACATAAGCCAGTTGGAAGCTCGGAGTCAAAGGCAGGCTATGGCCCTGACGCTTCCAAAACGTATGAAGGCTCCTAAGGCGAAGAGGCCGAAGCGGCCCTGGGTTGCCCGTTCAGGAAAGAACTTAGAACACGGGCAGAGTATAAGCCAGTTGGAACACTGAGTTCAGTGCACGTCCATCCCCAAATGCTTCCAAAACATATAATTGCACTTAGGGTGAAGTCTCATAGGTGGCAGTGTGTTCCCAGGTAAGGAAAGAATTTAGAACAAGGCCAGACTAGAAGCTTGTTGGATCCTCTGTGTTGAAGGGACACAAAGACGCTTAGGCTTCCAAAAGGGAAACGCGATCTTAAAGTGACGATTCAAAAATGGCACTGTGTTCCCAGTTGTGGAACGAAGTTAGAACCTGCGTGCACTCTAGGCAAGTTGCCTACTCTAAGTGCAAGCCCGCTTCCTGATGCTGCCAGGACGTACACTCGATCTTTGGTGAAGATTCCTATGTGGCTGTGTGTTCCCAGTTGTGGGAAGACGTGAGAACAAGGCGCACTATAGCCATGTTGCATACTCTAATGTAAGTGCATGCCAAGTCCCTTATGCTCCCAAAACGTCTAATCGCCCTTAGCGTTAAGTCTCCTATGTGGCAGTGAGTTCCCAGTTGAGGAAAGGTGTTAGTACACGGGCGGACTCTAGACAGGTTGGAGACTCTGAGTTAAGAGCTTGCCAGTGCGCTTCTACTTCCAAAACGTAAAATCCAGCGGTATACGGAAACCCATTCTCGCAGTGTTTTCCCAGGTGAGGAAAGAAGTTAGAACAAGGACGGACTGTAGGCAAGTTGGATCATCTGAAGGAAGTGCACACCGAGTCCCACAGACTTCCCAATCCTATCATCGCTCTTAAGGTGAAGTCTCCTAAGTGGCATTGTGTTCACAGTTCAGGAAAGAACTTAGAACAAAGGCGAACATAAGCCAGTTGGAAGCTCGGAGTCAAAGGCAGGCTATGGCCCTGACGCTTCCAAAACGTATGAAGGCTCCTAAGGCGAAGAGGCCGAAGCGGCCTTGGGTTGCCCGTTCAGGAAAGAACTTAGAACACGGGCAGAGTATAAGCCAGTTGGAACACTGAGTTCAGTGCACGTCCATCCCCAAATGCTTCCAAAACATATAATTGCACTTAGGGTGAAGTCTCATAGGTGGCAGTGTGTTCCCAGTTAAGGAAAGAATTTAGAACAAGGCCAGACTAGAAGCTTGTTGGATCCTCTGTGTTGAAGGGACACAAAGACGCTTAGGCTTCCAAAAGGGAAACGCGATCTTAAAGTGACGATTCAAAAATGGCACTGTGTTCCCAGTTGTGGAACGAAGTTAGAACCTGCGTGCACTCTAGGCAAGTTGCCTACTCTAAGTGCAAGCCCGCTTCCTGATGCTGCCAGGACGTACACTCGATCTTTGGTGAAGATTCCTATGTGGCTGTGTGTTCCCAGTTGTGGGAAGACGTGAGAACAAGGCGCACTATAGCCATGTTGCATACTCTAATGTAAGTGCATGCCAAGTCCCTTATGCTCCCAAAACGTCTAATCGCCCTTAGCGTTAAGTCTCCTATGTAGCAGTGAGTTCCCAGTTGAGGAAAGGTGTTAGTACAAGGGCGGACTCTAGACAGGTTGGAGACTCTGAGTTAAGAGCTTGCCAGTGCGCTTCTACTTCCAAAACGTAAAATCCTGCTGCATACGAAAACCCATTCTCGCAGTGTTTTCCCAGGTGAGGAAAGAAGTTAGAACAAGGACGGACTGTAGGCAAGTTGGATTCTCAGAAGGACATGCACACCAAGTCCCTTAGACTTCCAAAACCTACCATCGCTCTTCAGGTGAAGTCTCCTAAGGGGCAGTGTGTTCACAGTTCAGGAAAGAACTTAGAACTCAGGAGGACATAAGCAAGTTGGAAGCTCTAAGGAAAAATGCAGGCTAAGGCCCTGAGGCTTCCAAAACGTAAAAAGGCTCTTAAGGCGAAGAGGCCTCAGCGGCCCTGGGTTCCCAGTTCAGGAAAGAACTTAGAACAAGGGCAGACTACAAGCCAGTTGGATACTCTGAGTTCAGTGCACGTCCAGTCCGTTCTGTTTTCAAAACGTACAATCGCACTTCAGGTGAAGTCTCATCAGTGGCTCTGTGTTCCCACTTAAGGAAAGCATTTAGAACAAGGGCAGAGGAGAAGCTGGTTGGATCCTCTGAGTGACGGGCACACAAAGACGCTGAGGCTTCCAAAACGTAAACGCGATCTTAAAGTGAAGATTCAAGAATGACACTGTTCCCAGTTGTGGAAAGAAGTTAGAACTTGGGCGTCCTCTAGGCAAGTTGCATACTCTAAGTGAACTGCACGCCAAGACCCTTATGCTTGCAAAACGCAAACTCTATCTTTAGAGGATATTCATATGTGGCTGTGTGTTCCCAGTTGTTTAAAGATGGGAGAACAAGGCCGCACTCTAGGCAAGTTGTATACTCTAAGGGAAGGGCAGGCCAAGTCCCGAATGCTTCCAAAACGTATAATCGCTCTGAAGGTTAAGTCTCATAGGTGGCAGTGAGGTCCCAGGTAAGGAGAGATCTTACAACAAGGGCCGATTGTAAGGATTTTCAATACTCTTTAAGTTAAATTGAAGTGAAGCCCCTTATGCTTCCAAAACCTACAAACGCCCTGAAGATGAACACTCCTAAATCGCAATGTTTCCAGTGGAGGACAAGTGTTAGAACAAGGGCGGTCTCTGGGCAGGTTGGACACTCTCAGCTAAGTGCTCACCAATGCGCTTCTGCTTCCAAAACGTCAAATCCCGCTGCATACGAAAACCCATTCTGGCAGTGTTTCCCCAGTTGAGGAAAGAAGTTAGAACAAGGACGGACTGTAGGCAAGTTGGATCATCTGAAGGAAGTGCACACCAAGTCCCATAGACTTCCCAATCCTATCATCGCTCTTAAGGTGAAGTCTCCTAAGTGGCATTGTGTTCACAGTTCAGGAAAGAACTTAGAACAAAGGCGAACATAAGCCAGTTGGAAGCTCGGAGTCAAAGGCAGGCTATGGCCCTGACGCTTCCAAAACGTATGAAGGCTCCTAAGGCGAAGAGGCCGAAGCGGCCTTGGGTTGCCCGTTCAGGAAAGAACTTAGAACACGGGCAGAGTATAAGCCAGTTGGAACACTGAGTTCAGTGCACGTCCATCCCCAAATGCTTCCAAAACATATAATTGCACTTAGGGTGAAGTCTCATAGGTGGCAGTGTGTTCCCAGTTAAGGAAAGAATTTAGAACAAGGCCAGACTAGAAGCTTGTTGGATCCTCTGTGTTGAAGGGACACAAAGACGCTTAGGCTTCCAAAAGGGAAACGCGATCTTAAAGTGACGATTCAAAAATGGCACTGTGTTCCCAGTTGTGGAACGAAGTTAGAACCTGCGTGCACTCTAGGCAAGTTGCCTACTCTAAGTGCAAGCCCGCTTCCTGATGCTGCCAGGACGTACACTCGATCTTTGGTGAAGATTCCTATGTGGCTGTGTGTTCCCAGTTGTGGGAAGACGTGAGAACAAGGCGCACTATAGCCATGTTGCATACTCTAATGTAAGTGCATGCCAAGTCCCTTATGCTCCCAAAACGTCTAATCGCCCTTAGCGTTAAGTCTCCTATGTGGCAGTGAGTTCCCAGTTGAGGAAAGGTGTTAGTACAAGGGCGGACTCTAGACAGGTTGGAGACTCTGAGTTAAGAGCTTGCCAGTGCGCTTCTACTTCCAAAACGTAAAATCCTGCTGCATACGAAAACCCATTCTCGCAGTGTTTTCCCAGGTGAGGAAAGAAGTTAGAACAAGGACGGACTGTAGGCAAGTTGGATTCTCAGAAGGACATGCACACCAAGTCCCTTAGACTTCCAAAACCTACCATCGCTCTTCAGGTGAAGTCTCCTAAGGGGCAGTGTGTTCACAGTTCAGGAAAGAACTTAGAACTCAGGAGGACATAAGCAAGTTGGAAGCTCTAAGGAAAAATGCAGGCTAAGGCCCTGAGGCTTCCAAAACGTAAAAAGGCTCTTAAGGCGAAGAGGCCTCAGCGGCCCTGGGTTCCCAGTTCAGGAAAGAACTTAGAACAAGGGCAGACTACAAGCCAGTTGGATACTCTGAGTTCAGTGCACGTCCAGTCCGTTCTGTTTTCAAAACGTACAATCGCACTTCAGGTGAAGTCTCATCAGTGGCTCTGTGTTCCCACTTAAGGAAAGCATTTAGAACAAGGGCAGAGGAGAAGCTGGTTGGATCCTCTGAGTGACGGGCACACAAAGACGCTGAGGCTTCCAAAACGTAAACGCGATCTTAAAGTGAAGATTCAAGAATGACACTGTGTTCCCAGTTGTGGAAAGAAGTTAGAACTTGGGCGTCCTCTAGGCAAGTTGCATACTCTAAGTGAACTGCACGCTAAGACCCTTATGCTTGCAAAACGCAAACTCTATCTTTAGAGGATATTCATATGTGGCTGTGTGTTCCCAGTTGTTTAAAGATGGGAGAACAAGGCCGCACTCTAGGCAAGTTGTATACTCTAAGGGAAGGGCAGGCCAAGTCCCGAATGCTTCCAAAACGTATAATCGCTCTGAAGGTTAAGTCTCATAGGTGGCAGTGAGGTCCCAGGTAAGGAGAGATCTTACAACAAGGGCCGATTGTAAGGATTTTCAATACTCTTTAAGTTACATTGAAGTGAAGCCCCTTATGCTTCCAAAACCTACAAACGCCCTGAAGATGAACACTCCTAAATCGCAATGTTTCCAGGGGAGGACAAGTGTTAGAACAAGGGCGGTCTCTGGGCAGGTTGGACACTCTCAGCTAAGTGCTCACCAATGCGCTTCTGCTTCCAAAACGTCAAATCCCGCTGCATACGAAAACCCATTCTGGCAGTGTTTCCCCAGTTGAGGAAAGAAGTTAGAACAAGGACGGACTGTAGGCAAGTTGGATCATCTGAGGGAAGTGCACACCAAGTCCCATAGACTTCCCAATCCTATCATCGCTCTTAAGGTGAAGTCTCCTAAGTGGCATTGTGTTCACAGTTCAGGAAAGAACTTAGAACAAAGGCGAACATAAGCCAGTTGGAAGCTCTGAGTCAAATGCAGGCTATGGCCCTGACGCTTCCAAAACGTATGAAGGTTCCTAAGGCGAAGAGGCCGAAGCGGCCCTGGGTTGCCCGTTTAGGAAAGAACTTAGAACACGGGCAGAGTATAAGCCAGTTGGAACACTGAGTTCAGTGCACGTCCATCCCCAAATGCTTCCAAAACATATAATTGCACTTAGGGTGAAGTCTCATAGGTGGCAGTGTGTTCCCAGTTAAGGAAAGAATTTAGAACAAGGCCAGACTAGAAGCTTGTTGGATCCTCTGTGTTGAAGGGACACAAAGACGCTTAGGCTTCCAAAAGGGAAACGCGATCTTAAAGTGACGATTCAAAAATGGCACTGTGTTCCCAGTTGTGGAACGAAGTTAGAACCTGCGTGCACTCTAGGCAAGTTGCCTACTCTAAGTGCAAGCCCGCTTCCTGATGCTGCCAGGACGTACACTCGATCTTTGGTGAAGATTCCTATGTGGCTGTGTGTTCCCAGTTGTGGGAAGACGTGAGAACAAGGCGCACTATAGCCATGTTGCATACTCTAATGTAAGTGCATGCCAAGTCCCTTATGCTCCCAAAACGTCTAATCGCCCTTAGCGTTAAGTCTCCTATGTGGCAGTGAGTTCCCAGTTGAGGAAAGGTGTTAGTACACGGGCGGACTCTAGACAGGTTGGAGACTCTGAGTTAAGAGCTTGCCAGTGCGCTTCTACTTCCAAAACGTAAAATCCAGCGGTATACGGAAACCCATTCTCGCAGTGTTTTCCCAGGTGAGGAAAGAAGTTAGAACAAGGACGGACTGTAGGCAAGTTGGATCATCTGAAGGAAGTGCACACCGAGTCCCACAGACTTCCCAATCCTATCATCGCTCTTAAGGTGAAGTCTCCTAAGTGGCATTGTGTTCACAGTTCAGGAAAGAACTTAGAACAAAGGCGAACATAAGCCAGTTGGAAGCTCGGAGTCAAAGGCAGGCTATGGCCCTGACGCTTCCAAAACGTATGAAGGCTCCTAAGGCGAAGAGGCCGAAGCGGCCTTGGGTTGCCCGTTCAGGAAAGAACTTAGAACACGGGCAGAGTATAAGCCAGTTGGAACACTGAGTTCAGTGCACGTCCATCCCCAAATGCTTCCAAAACATATAATTGCACTTAGGGTGAAGTCTCATAGGTGGCAGTGTGTTCCCAGTTAAGGAAAGAATTTAGAACAAGGCCAGACTAGAAGCTTGTTGGATCCTCTGTGTTGAAGGGACACAAAGACGCTTAGGCTTCCAAAAGGGAAACGTGATCTTAAAGTGACGATTCAAAAATGGCACTGTGTTCCCAGTTGTGGAACGAAGTTAGAACCTGCGTGCACTATAGGCAAGTTGCCTACTCTAAGTGCAAGCCCGCTTCCTGATGCTGCCAGGACGTACACTCGATCTTTGGTGAAGATTCCTATGTGGCTGTGTGTTCCCAGTTGTGGGAAGACGTGAGAACAAGGCGCACTATAGCCATGTTGCATACTCTAATGTAAGTGCATGCCAAGTCCCTTATGCTCCCAAAACGTCTAATCGCCCTTAGCGTTAAGTCTCCTATGTAGCAGTGAGTTCCCAGATGAGGAAAGGTGTTAGTACAAGGGCGGACTCTAGACAGGTTGGAGACTCTGAGTTAAGAGCTTGCCAGTGCGCTTCTACTTCCAAAACGTAAAATCCTGCTGCATACGAAAACCCATTCTCGCAGTGTTTTCCCAGGTGAGGAAAGAAGTTAGAACAAGGACGGACTGTAGGCAAGTTGGATTCTCAGAAGGACATGCACACCAAGTCCCTTAGACTTCCAAAACCTACCATCGCTCTTCAGGTGAAGTCTCCTAAGGGGCAGTGTGTTCACAGTTCAGGAAAGAACTTAGAACTCAGGAGGACATAAGCAAGTTGGAAGCTCTAAGGAAAAATGCAGGCTAAGGCCCTGAGGCTTCCAAAACGTAAAAAGGCTCTTAAGGCGAAGAGGCCTCAGCGGCCCTGGGTTCCCAGTTCAGGAAAGAACTTAGAACAAGGGCAGACTACAAGCCAGTTGGATACTCTGAGTTCAGTGCACGTCCAGTCCGTTCTGTTTTCAAAACGTACAATCGCACTTCAGGTGAAGTCTCATCAGTGGCTCTGTGTTCCCACTTAAGGAAAGCATTTAGAACAAGGGCAGAGGAGAAGCTGGTTGGATCCTCTGAGTGACGGGCACACAAAGACGCTGAGGCTTCCAAAACGTAAACGCGATCTTAAAGTGAAGATTCAAGAATGACACTGTGTTCCCAGTTGTGGAAAGAAGTTAGAACTTGGGCGTCCTCTAGGCAAGTTGCATACTCTAAGTGAACTGCACGCCAAGACCCTTATGCTTGCAAAACGCAAACTCTATCTTTAGAGGATATTCATATGTGGCTGTGTGTTCCCAGTTGTTTAAAGATGGGAGAACAAGGCCGCACTCTAGGCAAGTTGTATACTCTAAGGGAAGGGCAGGCCAAGTCCCGAATGCTTCCAAAACGTATAATCGCTCTGAAGGTTAAGTCTCATAGGTGGCAGTGAGGTCCCAGGTAAGGAGAGATCTTACAACAAGGGCCGATTGTAAGGATTTTCAATACTCTTTAAGTTAAATTGAAGTGAAGCCCCTTGTGCTTCCAAAACCTACAAACGCCCTGAAGATGAACACTCCTAAATCGCAATGTTTCCAGTGGAGGACAAGTGTTAGAACAAGGGCGGTCTCTGGGCAGGTTGGACACTCTCAGCTAAGTGCTCACCAATGCGCTTCTGCTTCCAAAACGTCAAATCCCGCTGCATACGAAAACCCATTCTGGCAGTGTTTCCCCAGTTGAGGAAAGAAGTTAGAACAAGGACGGACTGTAGGCAAGTTGGATCATCTGAAGGAAGTGCACACCGAGTCCCACAGACTTCCCAATCCTATCATCGCTCTTAAGGTGAAGTCTCCTAAGTGGCATTGTGTTCACAGTTCAGGAAAGAACTTAGAACAATGGCGAACATAAGCCAGTTGGAAGCTCGGAGTCAAAGGCAGGCTATGGCCCTGACGCTTCCAAAACGTATGAAGGCTCCTAAGGCGAAGAGGCCGAAGCGGCCTTGGGTTGCCCGTTCAGGAAAGAACTTAGAACACGGGCAGAGTATAAGCCAGTTGGAACACTGAGTTCAGTGCACGTCCATCCCCAAATGCTTCCAAAACATATAATTGCACTTAGGGTGAAGTCTCATAGGTGGCAGTGTGTTCCCAGTTAAGGAAAGAATTTAGAACAAGGCCAGACTAGAAGCTTGTTGGATCCTCTGTGTTGAAGGGACACAAAGACGCTTAGGCTTCCAAAAGCGAAACGCGATCTAAAAGTGACGATTCAAAAATGGCACTGTGTTCCCAGTTGTGGAACGAAGTTAGAACCTGCATGCACTATAGGCAAGTTGCATACTCTAAGTGCAAGCCCGCTTCCTGATGCTGCCAGGACGTACACTCGATCTTTGGTGAAGATTCCTATGTGGCTGTGTGTTCCCAGTTGTGGGAAGACGTGAGAACAAGGCGCATTATAGCCATGTTTCATACTCTAATGTAAGTGCATGCCAAGTCCCTTATGCTCCCAAAACGTCTAATCGCCCTTAGCGTTAAGTCTCCTATGTGGCAGTGAGTTCCCAGTTGAGGAAAGGTGTTAGTACAAGGGCGGACTCTAGACAGGTTGGAGACTCTGAGTTAAGAGCTTGCCAGTGCGCTTCTACTTCCAAAACGTAAAATCCAGCGGTATACGAAAACCCATTCTCGCAGTGTTTTCCCAGGTGAGGAAAGAAGTTAGAACAAGGACGGACTGTAGGCAAGTTGGATCATCTGAAGGAAGTGCACACCGAGTCCCACAGACTTCCCAATCCTATCATCGCTCTTAAGGTGAAGTCTCCTAAGTGGCATTGTGTTCACAGTTCAGGAAAGAACTTAGAACAATGGCGAACATAAGCCAGTTGGAAGCTCGGAGTCAAAGGCAGGCTATGGCCCTGACGCTTCCAAAACGTATGAAGGCTCCTAAGGCGAAGAGGCCGAAGCGGCCTTGGGTTGCCCGTTCAGGAAAGAACTTAGAACACGGGCAGAGTATAAGCCAGTTGGAACACTGAGTTCAGTGCACGTCCATCCCCAAATGCTTCCAAAACATATAATTGCACTTAGGGTGAAGTCTCATAGGTGGCAGTGTGTTCCCAGTTAAGGAAAGAATTTAGAACAAGGCCAGACTAGAAGCTTGTTGGATCCTCTGTGTTGAAGGGACACAAAGACGCTTAGGCTTCCAAAAGCGAAACGCGATCTAAAAGTGACGATTCAAAAATGGCACTGTGTTCCCAGTTGTGGAACGAAGTTAGAACCTGCATGCCCTATAGGCAAGTTGCATACTCTAAGTGCAAGCCCGCTTCCTGATGCTGCCAGGACGTACACTCGATCTTTGGTGAAGATTCCTATGTGGCTGTGTGTTCCCAGTTGTGGGAAGACGTGAGAAAAAGGCGCATTATAGCCATGTTTCATACTCTAATGTAAGTGCATGCCAAGTCCCTTATGCTCCCAAAACGTCTAATCGCCCTTAGCGTTAAGTCTCCTATGTGGCAGTGAGTTCCCAGTTGAGGAAAGGTGTTAGTACAAGGGCGGACTCTAGACAGGTTGGAGACTCTGAGTTAAGAGCTTGCCAGTGCGCTTCTACTTCCAAAACGTAAAATCCAGCGGTATACGAAAACCCATTCTCGCAGTGTTTTCCCAGGTGAGGAAAGAAGTTAGAACAAGGACGGACTGTAGGCAAGTTGGATCATCTGAAGGAAGTGCACACCGAGTCCCACAGACTTCCCAATCCGATCATCGCTCTTAAGGTGAAGTCTCCTAAGGGGCAGTGTGTTCACAGTTCAGGAAAGAACTTAGAACAAAGGCGAACATAAGCCAGTTGGAAGCTCGGAGTCAAAGGCAGGCTATGGCCCTGACGCTTCCAAAACGTATGAAGGCTCCTAAGGCGAAGAGGCCGACGCGGCCCTGGGTTGCCCGTTCAGGAAAGAACTTAGAACACGGGCAGAGTATAAGCCAGTTGGAACACTGAGTTCAGTGCACGTCCATCCCCAAATGCTTCCAAAACATATAATTGCACTTAGGGTGAAGTCTCATAGGTGGCAGTGTGTTCCCAGTTAAGGAAAGAATTTAGAACAAGGCCAGACTAGAAGCTTGTTGGATAGTCTGTGTTGAAGGGACACAAAGACTCTTAGGCTTCCAAAAGGGAAACGCGATCTTAAAGTGACGATTCAAAAATGGCACTGTGTTCCCAGTTGTGGAACGAAGTTAGAACCTGCGTGCACTATAGGCAAGTTGCATACTCTAAGTGCAAGCCCGCTTCCTGATGCTGCCAGGACGTACACTCGATCTTTGGTGAAGATTCCTATGTGGCTGTGTTCCCAGTTGTGGGAAGACGTGAGAACAAGGCGCACTATAGCCATGTTGCATACTCTAATGTAAGTGCATGCCAAGTCCCTTATGCTCCCAAAACGTCTAATCGCCCTTAGCGTTAAGTCTCCTATGTGGCAGTGAGTTCCCAGTTGAGGAAAGGTGTTAGTACAAGGGCGGACTCTAGACAGGTTGGAGACTCTGAGTTAAGAGCTTGCCAGTGCGCTTCTACTTCCAAAACGTAAAATCCTGCTGCATACGAAAACCCATTCTCGCAGTGTTTTCCCAGGTGAGGAAAGAAGTTAGAACAAGGACGGACTGTAGGCAAGTTGGATTCTCAGAAGGACATGCACACCAAGTCCCTTAGACTTCCAAAACCTACCATCGCTCTTCAGGTGAAGTCTCCTAAGGGGCAGTGTGTTCACAGTTCAGGAAAGAACTTAGAACTCAGGAGGACATAAGCAAGTTGGAAGCTCTAAGGAAAAATGCAGGCTAAGGCCCTGAGGCTTCCAAAACGTAAAAAGGCTCTTAAGGCGAAGAGGCCTCAGCGGCCCTGGGTTCCCAGTTCAGGAAAGAACTTAGAACAAGGGCAGACTACAAGCCAGTTGGATACTCTGAGTTCAGTGCACGTCCAGTCCGTTCTGTTTTCAAAACGTACAATCGCACTTCAGGTGAAGTCTCATCAGTGGCTCTGTGTTCCCACTTAAGGAAAGCATTTAGAACAAGGGCAGAGGAGAAGCTGGTTGGATCCTCTGAGTGACGGGCACACAAAGACGCTGAGGCTTCCAAAACGTAAACGCGATCTTAAAGTGAAGATTCAAGAATGACACTGTGTTCCCAGTTGTGGAAAGAAGTTAGAACTTGGGCGTCCTCTAGGCAAGTTGCATACTCTAAGTGAACTGCACGCCAAGACCCTTATGCTTGCAAAACGCAAACTCTATCTTTAGAGGATATTCATATGTGGCTGTGTGTTCCCAGTTGTTTAAAGATGGGAGAACAAGGCCGCACTCTAGGCAAGTTGTATACTCTAAGGGAAGGGCAGGCCAAGTCCCGAATGCTTCCAAAACGTATAATCGCTCTGAAGGTTAAGTCTCATAGGTGGCAGTGAGGTCCCAGGTAAGGAGAGATCTTACAACAAGGGCCGATTGTAAGGATTTTCAATACTCTTTAAGTTAAATTGAAGTGAAGCCCCTTATGCTTCCAAAACCTACAAACGCCCTGAAGATGAACACTCCTAAATGGCAATGTTTCCAGTGGAGGACAAGTGTTAGAACAAGGGCGGTCTCTGGGCAGGTTGGACACTCTCAGCTAAGTGCTCATCAATGCGCTTCTGCTTCCAAAACGTCAAATCCCGCTGCATACCGAAACCCATTCTGGCAGTGTTTCCCCAGTTGAGGAAAGAAGTTAGAACAAGGACGGACTGTAGGCAAGTTGGATCATCTGAAGGAAGTGCACACCAAGTCCCATAGACTTCCCAATCCTATCATCGCTCTTAAGGTGAAGTCTCCTAAGTGGCATTGTGTTCACAGTTCAGGAAAGAACTTAGAACAAAGGCGAACATAAGCCAGTTGGAAGCTCTGAGTCAAATGCAGGCTATGGCCCTGACGCTTCCAAAACGTATGAAGGTTCCTAAGGCGAAGAGGCCGAAGCGGCCCTGGGTTGCCCGTTCAGGAAAGAACTTAGAACACGGGCAGAGTATAAGCCAGTTGGAACACTGAGTTCAGTGCACGTCCATCCCCAAATGCTTCCAAAACATATAATTGCACTTAGGGTGAAGTCTCATAGGTGGCAGTGTGTTCCCAGTTAAGGAAAGAATTTAGAACAAGGCCAGACTAGAAGCTTGTTGGATCCTCTGTGTTGAAGGGACACAAAGACGCTTAGGCTTCCAAAAGGGAAACGCGATCTTAAAGTGACGATTCAAAAATGGCACTGTGTTCCCAGTTGTGGAACGAAGTTAGAACCTGCGTGCACTCTAGGCAAGTTGCCTACTCTAAGTGCAAGCCCGCTTCCTGATGCTGCCAGGACGTACACTCGATCTTTGGTGAAGATTCCTATGTGGCTCTGTGTTCCCAGTTGTGGGAAGACGTGAGAACAAGCCGCACTATAGCCATGTTGCATACTCTAATGTAAGTGCATGCCAAGTCCCTTATGCTCCCAAAACGTCTAATCGCCCTTAGCGTTAAGTCTCCTATGTAGCAGTGAGTTCCCAGTTGAGGAAAGGTGTTAGTACAAGGGCGGACTCTAGACAGGTTGGAGACTCTGAGTTAAGAGCTTGCCAGTGCGCTTCTACTTCCAAAACGTAAAATCCTGCTGCATACGAAAACCCATTCTCGCAGTGTTTTCCCAGGTGAGGAAAGAAGTTAGAACAAGGACGGACTGTAGGCAAGTTGGATTCTCAGAAGGACATGCACACCAAGTCCCTTAGACTTCCAAAACCTACCATCGCTCTTCAGGTGAAGTCTCCTAAGGGGCAGTGTGTTCACAGTTCAGGAAAGAACTTAGAACTCAGGAGGACATAAGCAAGTTGGAAGCTCTAAGGAAAAATGCAGGCTAAGGCCCTGAGGCTTCCAAAACGTAAAAAGGCTCTTAAGGCGAAGAGGCCTCAGCGGCCCTGGGTTCCCAGTTCAGGAAAGAACTTAGAACAAGGGCAGACTACAAGCCAGTTGGATACTCTGAGTTCAGTGCACGTCCAGTCCGTTCTGTTTTCAAAACGTACAATCGCACTTCATGTGAAGTCTCATCAGTGGCTCTGTGTTCCCACTTAAGGAAAGCATTTAGAACAAGGGCAGAGGAGAAGCTGGTTGGATCCTCTGAGTGACGGGCACACAAAGACGCTGAGGCTTCCAAAACGTAAACGCGATCTTAAAGTGAAGATTCAAGAATGACACTGTGTTCCCAGTTGTGGAAAGAAGTTAGAACTTGGGCGTCCTCTAGGCAAGTTGCATACTCTAAGTGAACTGCACGCCAAGACCCTTATGCTTGCAAAACGCAAACTCTATCTTTAGAGGATATTCATATGTGGCTGTGTGTTCCCAGTTGTTTAAAGATGGGAGAACAAGGCCGCACTCTAGGCAAGTTGTATACTCTAAGGGAAGGGCAGGCCAAGTCCCGAATGCTTCCAAAACGTATAATCGCTCTGAAGGTTAAGTCTCATAGGTGGCAGTGAGGTCCCAGGTAAGGAGAGATCTTACAACAAGGGCCGATTGTAAGGATTTTCAATACTCTTTAAGTTAAATTGAAGTGAAGCCCCTTATGCTTCCAAAACCTACAAACGCCCTGAAGATGAACACTCCTAAATGGCAATGTTTCCAGTGGAGGACAAGTGTTAGAACAAGGGCGGTCTCTGGGCAGGTTGGACACTCTCAGCTAAGTGCTCACCAATGCGCTTCTGCTTCCAAAACGTCAAATCCCGCTGCATACCAAAACCCATTCTGGCAGTGTTTCCCCAGTTGAGGAAAGAAGTTAGAACAAGGACGGACTGTAGGCAAGTTGGATCATCTGAAGGAAGTGCACACCAAGTCCCATAGACTTCCCAATCCTATCATCGCTCTTAAGGTGAAGTCTCCTAAGGGGCAGTGTGTTCACAGTTCAGGAAAGAACTTAGAACAAAGGCGAACATAAGCCAGTTGGAAGCTCTGAGTCAAATGCAGGCTATGGCCCTGACGCTTCCAAAACGTATGAAGGTTCCTAAGGCGAAGAGGCCGAAGCGGCCCTGGGTTGCCCGTTTAGGAAAGAACTTAGAACACGGGCAGAGTATAAGCCAGTTGGAACACTGAGTTCAGTGCACGTCCATCCCCAAATGCTTCCAAAACATATAATTGCACTTAGGGTGAAGTCTCATAGGTGGCAGTGTGTTCCCAGTTAAGGAAAGAATTTAGAACAAGGCCAGACTAGAAGCTTGTTGGATCCTCTGTGTTGAAGGGACACAAAGACGCTTAGGCTTCCAAAAGGGAAACGCGATCTTAAAGTGACGATTCAAAAATGGCACTGTGTTCACAGTTGTGGAACGAAGTTAGAACCTGCGTGCACTCTAGGCAAGTTGCCTACTCTAAGTGCAAGCCCGCTTCCTGATGCTGCCAGGACGTACACTCGATCTTTGGTGAAGATTCCTATGTGGCTCTGTGTTCCCAGTTGTGGGAAGACGTGAGAACAAGCCGCACTATAGCCATGTTGCATACTCTAATGTAAGTGCATGCCAAGTCCCTTATGCTCCCAAAACGTCTAATCGCCCTTAGCGTTAAGTCTCCTAATTGGCAGTGAGTTCCCAGTTGAGGGAAGGTGTTAGTACAAGGGCGGACTCTAGACAGGTTGGAGACTCTGAGTTAAGAGCTTGCCAGTGCGCTTCTACTTCCAAAACGTAAAATCCAGCGGTATACGAAAACCCATTCTCGCAGTGTTTTCCCAGGTGAGGAAAGAAGTTAGAACAAGGACGGACTGTACGCAAGTTGGATCATCTGAAGGAAGTGCACACCGAGTCCCACAGACTTCCCAATCCTATCATCGCTCTTAAGGTGAAGTCTCCTAAGTGGCATTGTGTTCACAGTTCAGGAAAGAACTTAGAACAAAGGCGAACATAAGCCAGTTGGAAGCTCGGAGTCAAAGGCAGGCTATGGCCCTGACGCTTCCAAAACGTATGAAGGCTCCTAAGGCGAAGAGGCCGAAGCGGCCCTGGGTTGCCCGTTCAGGAAAGAACTTAGAACACGGGCAGAGTATAAGCCAGTTGGAACACTGAGTTCAGTGCACGTCCATCCCCAAATGCTTCCAAAACATATAATTGCACTTAGGGTGAAGTCTCATAGGTGGCAGTGTGTTCCCAGTTAAGGAAAGCATTTAGAACAAGGCCAGACTAGAAGCTTGTTGGATCCTCTGTGTTGAAGGGACACAAAGACGCTTAGGCTTCCAAAAGGGAAACGCGATCTTAAAGTGACGATTCAAAAATGGCACTGTGTTCCCAGTTGTGGAACGAAGTTAGAACCTGCGTGCACTCTAGGCAAGTTGCCTACTCTAAGTGCAAGCCCGCTTCCTGATGCTGCCAGGACGTACACTCGATCTTTGGTGAAGATTCCTATGTGGCTGTGTGTTCCCAGTTGTGGGAAGACGTGAGAACAAGGCGCACTATAGCCATGTTGCATACTCTAATGTAAGTGCATGCCAAGTCCCTTATGCTCCCAAAACGTCTAATCGCCCTTAGCGTTAAGTCTCCTATGTGGCAGTGAGTTCCCCGTTGAGGGAAGGTGTTAGTACACGGGCGGACTCTAGACAGGTTGGAGACTCTGAGTTAAGAGCTTGCCAGTGCGCTTCTACTTCCAAAACGTAAAATCCTGCTGCATACGAAAACCCATTCTCGCAGTGTTTTCCCAGGTGAGGAAAGAAGTTAGAACAAGGACGGACTGTAGGCAAGTTGGATTCTCAGAAGGACATGCACACCAAGTCCCTTAGACTTCCAAAACCTACCATCGCTCTTCAGGTGAAGTCTCCTAAAGGGCAGTGTGTTCACAGTTCAGGAAAGAACTTAGAACTCAGGAGGACATAAGCAAGTTGGAAGCTCTAAGGAAAAATGCAGGCTAAGGCCCTGAGGCTTCCAAAACGTAAAAAGGCTCTTAAGGCGAAGAGGCCTCAGCGGCCCTGGGTTCCCAGTTCAGGAAAGAACTTAGAACAAGGGCAGACTACAAGCCAGTTGGATACTCTGAGTTCAGTGCACGTCCAGTCCGTTCTGTTTTCAAAACGTACAATCGCACTTCAGGTGAAGTCTCATCAGTGGCTCTGTGTTCCCACTTAAGGAAAGCATTTAGAACAAGGGCAGAGGAGAAGCTGGTTGGATCCTCTGAGTGACGGGCACACAAAGACGCTGAGGCTTCCAAAACGTAAACGCGATCTTAAAGTGAAGATTCAAGAATGACACTGTGTTCCCAGTTGTGGAAAGAAGTTAGAACTTGGGCGTCCTCTAGGCAAGTTGCATACTCTAAGTGAACTGCACGCCAAGACCCTTATGCTTGCAAAACGCAAACTCTATCTTTAGAGGATATTCATATGTGGCTGTGTGTTCCCAGTTGTTTAAAGATGGGAGAACAAGGCCGCACTCTAGGCAAGTTGTATACTCTAAGGGAAGGGCAGGCCAAGTCCCAAATGCTTCCAAAACGTATAATCGCTCTGAAGGTTAAGTCTCATAGGTGGCAGTGAGGTCCCAGGTAAGGAGAGATCTTACAACAAGGGCCGATTGTAAGGATTTTCAATACTCTTTAAGTTAAATTGAAGTGAAGCCCCTTATGCTTCCAAAACCTACAAACGCCCTGAAGATGAACACTCCTAAATCGCAATGTTTCCAGGGGAGGACAAGTGTTAGAACAAGGGCGGTCTCTGGGCAGGTTGGACACTCTCAGCTAAGTGCTCACCAATGCGCTTCTGCTTCCAAAACGTCAAATCCCGCTGCATACGAAAACCCATTCTGGCAGTGTTTCCCCAGTTGAGGAAAGAAGTTAGAACAAGGACGGACTGTAGGCAAGTTGGATCATCTGAAGGAAGTGCACACCAAGTCCCATAGACTTCCCAATCCTATCATCGCTCTTAAGGTGAAGTCTCCTAAGTGGCATTGTGTTCACAGTTCAGGAAAGAACTTAGAACAAAGGCGAACATAAGCCAGTTGGAAGCTCTGAGTCAAATGCAGGCTATGGCCCTGACGCTTCCAAAACGTATGAAGGTTCCTAAGGCGAAGAGGCCGAAGCGGCCCTGGGTTGCCCGTTCAGGAAAGAACTTAGAACACGGGCAGAGTATAAGCCAGTTGGAACACTGAGTTCAGTGCACGTCCATCCCCAAATGCTTCCAAAACATATAATTGCACTTAGGGTGAAGTCTCATAGGTGGCAGTGTGTTCCCAGTTAAGGAAAGAATTTAGAACAAGGCCAGACTAGAAGCTTGTTGGATCCTCTGTGTTGAAGGGACACAAAGACGCTTAGGCTTCCAAAAGGGAAACGCGATCTTAAAGTGACGATTCAAAAATGGCACTGTGTTCCCAGTTGTGGAACGAAGTTAGAACCTGCGTGCACTATAGGCAAGTTGCCTACTCTAAGTGCAAGCCCGCTTCCTGATGCTGCCAGGACGTACACTCGATCTTTGGTGAAGATTCCTATGTGGCTGTGTGTTCCCAGTTGTGGGAAGACGTGAGAACAAGGCGCACTATAGCCATGTTGCATACTCTAATGTAAGTGCATGCCATGTCCCTTATGCTCCCAAAACGTCTAATCGCCCTTAGCGTTAAGTCTCCTATGTGGCAGTGAGTTCCCAGTTGAGGAAAGGTGTTAGTACACGGGCGGACTCTAGACAGGTTGGAGACTCTGAGTTAAGAGCTTGCCAGTGCGCTTCTACTTCCAAAACGTAAAATCCAGCGGTATACGGAAACCCATTCTCGCAGTGTTTTCCCAGGTGAGGAAAGAAGTTAGAACAAGGACGGACTGTAGGCAAGTTGGATCATCTGAAGGAAGTGCACACCGAGTCCCACAGACTTCCCAATCCTATCATCGCTCTTAAGGTGAAGTCTCCTAAGTGGCATTGTGTTCACAGTTCAGGAAAGAACTTAGAACAAAGGCGAACATAAGCCAGTTGGAAGCTCGGAGTCAAAGGCAGGCTATGGCCCTGACGCTTCCAAAACGTATGAAGGCTCCTAAGGCGAAGAGGCCGAAGCGGCCTTGGGTTGCCCGTTCAGGAAAGAACTTAGAACACGGGCAGAGTATAAGCCAGTTGGAACACTGAGTTCAGTGCACGTCCATCCCCAAATGCTTCCAAAACATATAATTGCACTTAGGGTGAAGTCTCATAGGTGGCAGTGTGTTCCCAGTTAAGGAAAGAATTTAGAACAAGGCCAGACTAGAAGCTTGTTGGATCCTCTGTGTTGAAGGGACACAAAGACGCTTAGGCTTCCAAAAGGGAAACGCGATCTTAAAGTGACGATTCAAAAATGGCACTGTGTTCCCAGTTGTGGAACGAAGTTAGAACCTGCGTGCACTATAGGCAAGTTGCCTACTCTAAGTGCAAGCCCGCTTCCTGATGCTGCCAGGACGTACACTCGATCTTTGGTGAAGATTCCTATGTGGCTCTGTGTTCCCAGTTGTGGGAAGACGTGAGAACAAGGCGCACTATAGCCATGTTGCATACTCTAATGTAAGTGCATGCCAAGTCCCTTATGCTCCCAAAACGTCTAATCGCCCTTAGCGTTAAGTCTCCTATGTGGCAGTGAGTTCCCAGTTGAGGAAAGGTGTTAGTACAAGGGCGGACTCTAGACAGGTTGGAGACTCTGAGTTAAGAGCTTGCCAGTGCGCTTCTACTTCCAAAACGTAAAATCCTGCTGCATACGAAAACCCATTCTCGCAGTGTTTTCCCAGGTGAGGAAAGAAGTTAGAACAAGGACGGACTGTAGGCAAGTTGGATTCTCAGAAGGACATGCACACCAAGTCCCTTAGACTTCCAAAACCTACCATCGCTCTTCAGGTGAAGTCTCCTAAGGGGCAGTGTGTTCACAGTTCAGGAAAGAACTTAGAACTCAGGAGGACATAAGCAAGTTGGAAGCTCTAAGGAAAAATGCAGGCTAAGGCCCTGAGGCTTCCAAAACGTAAAAAGGCTCTTAAGGCGAAGAGGCCTCAGCGGCCCTGGGTTCCCAGTTCAGGAAAGAACTTAGAACAAGGGCAGACTACAAGCCAGTTGGATACTCTGAGTTCAGTGCACGTCCAGTCCGTTCTGTTTTCAAAACGTACAATCGCACTTCATGTGAAGTCTCATCAGTGGCTCTGTGTTCCCACTTAAGGAAAGCATTTAGAACAAGGGCAGAGGAGAAGCTGGTTGGATCCTCTGAGTGACGGGCACACAAAGACGCTGAGGCTTCCAAAACGTAAACGCGATCTTAAAGTGAAGATTCAAGAATGACACTGTGTTCCCAGTTGTGGAAAGAAGTTAGAACTTGGGCGTCCTCTAGGCAAGTTGCATACTCTAAGTGAACTGCACGCCAAGACCCTTATGCTTGCAAAACGCAAACTCTATCTTTAGAGGATATTCATATGTGGCTGTGTGTTCCCAGTTGTTTAAAGATGGGAGAACAAGGCCGCACTCTAGGCAAGTTGTATACTCTAAGGGAAGGGCAGGCCAAGTCCCGAATGCTTCCAAAACGTATAATCGCTCTGAAGGTTAAGTCTCATAGGTGGCAGTGAGGTCCCAGGTAAGGAGAGATCTTACAACAAGGGCCGATTGTAAGGATTTTCAATACTCTTTAAGTTAAATTGAAGTGAAGCCCCTTATGCTTCCAAAACCTACAAACGCCCTGAAGATGAACACTCCTAAATGGCAATGTTTCCAGTGGAGGACAAGTGTTAGAACAAGGGCGGTCTCTGGGCAGGTTGGACACTCTCAGCTAAGTGCTCACCAATGCGCTTCTGCTTCCAAAACGTCAAATCCCGCTGCATACCAAAACCCATTCTGGCAGTGTTTCCCCAGTTGAGGAAAGACGTTAGAACAAGGACGGACTGTAGGCAAGTTGGATCATCTGAAGGAAGTGCACACCAAGTCCCATAGACTTCCCAATCCTATCATCGCTCTTAAGGTGAAGTCTCCTAAGGGGCAGTGTGTTCACAGTTCAGGAAAGAACTTAGAACAAAGGCGAACATAAGCCAGTTGGAAGCTCTGAGTCAAATGCAGGCTATGGCCCTGACGCTTCCAAAACGTATGAAGGTTCCTAAGGCGAAGAGGCCGAAGCGGCCCTGGGTTGCCCGTTTAGGAAAGAACTTAGAACACGGGCAGAGTATAAGCCAGTTGGAACACTGAGTTCAGTGCACGTCCATCCCCAAATGCTTCCAAAACATATAATTGCACTTAGGGTGAAGTCTCATAGGTGGCAGTGTGTTCCCAGTTAAGGAAAGAATTTAGAACAAGGCCAGACTAGAAGCTTGTTGGATCCTCTGTGTTGAAGGGACACAAAGACGCTTAGGCTTCCAAAAGGGAAACGCGATCTTAAAGTGACGATTCAAAAATGGCACTGTGTTCCCAGTTGTGGAACGAAGTTAGAACCTGCGTGCACTCTAGGCAAGTTGCCTACTCTAAGTGCAAGCCCGCTTCCTGATGCTGCCAGGACGTACACTCGATCTTTGGTGAAGATTCCTATGTGGCTCTGTGTTCCCAGTTGTGGGAAGACGTGAGAACAAGCCGCACTATAGCCATGTTGCATACTCTAATGTAAGTGCATGCCAAGTCCCTTATGCTCCCAAAACGTCTAATCGCCCTTAGCGTTAAGTCTCCTAAGTGGCAGTGAGTTCCCAGTTGAGGGAAGGTGTTAGTACACGGGCGGACTCTAGACAGGTTGGAGACTCTGAGTTAAGAGCTTGCCAGTGCGCTTCTACTTCCAAAACGTAAAATCCAGCGGTATACGAAAACCCATTCTCGCAGTGTTTTCCCAGGTGAGGAAAGAAGTTAGAACAAGGACGGACTGTACGCAAGTTGGATCATCTGAAGGAAGTGCACACCGAGTCCCACAGACTTCCCAATCCTATCATCGCTCTTAAGGTGAAGTCTCCTAAGTGGCATTGTGTTCACAGTTCAGGAAAGAACTTAGAACAAAGGCGAACATAAGCCAGTTGGAAGCTCGGAGTCAAAGGCAGGCTATGGCCCTGACGCTTCCAAAACGTATGAAGGCTCCTAAGGCGAAGAGGCCGAAGCGGCCCTGGGTTGCCCGTTCAGGAAAGAACTTAGAACACGGGCAGAGTATAAGCCAGTTGGAACACTGAGTTCAGTGCACGTCCATCCCCAAATGCTTCCAAAACATATAATTGCACTTAGGGTGAAGTCTCATAGGTGGCAGTGTGTTCCCAGTTAAGGAAAGCATTTAGAACAAGGCCAGACTAGAAGCTTGTTGGATCCTCTGTGTTGAAGGGACACAAAGACGCTTAGGCTTCCAAAAGGGAAACGCGATCTTAAAGTGACGATTCAAAAATGGCACTGTGTTCACAGTTGTGGAACGAAGTTAGAACCTGCGTGCACTCTAGGCAAGTTGCCTACTCTAAGTGCAAGCCCGCTTCCTGATGCTGCCAGGACGTACACTCGATCTTTGGTGAAGATTCCTATGTGGCTCTGTGTTCCCAGTTGTGGGAAGACGTGAGAACAAGCCGCACTATAGCCATGTTGCATACTCTAATGTAAGTGCATGCCAAGTCCCTTATGCTCCCAAAACGTCTAATCGCCCTTAGCGTTAAGTCTCCTAAGTGGCAGTGAGTTCCCAGTTGAGGGAAGGTGTTAGTACAAGGGCGGACTCTAGACAGGTTGGAGACTCTGAGTTAAGAGCTTGCCAGTGCGCTTCTACTTCCAAAACGTAAAATCCAGCGGTATACGAAAACCCATTCTCGCAGTGTTTTCCCAGGTGAGGAAAGAAGTTAGAACAAGGACGGACTGTACGCAAGTTGGATCATCTGAAGGAAGTGCACACCGAGTCCCACAGACTTCCCAATCCTATCATCGCTCTTAAGGTGAAGTCTCCTAAGTGGCATTGTGTTCACAGTTCAGGAAAGAACTTAGAACAAAGGCGAACATAAGCCAGTTGGAAGCTCGGAGTCAAAGGCAGGCTATGGCCCTGACGCTTCCAAAACGTATGAAGGCTCCTAAGGCGAAGAGGCCGAAGCGGCCCTGGGTTGCCCGTTCAGGAAAGAACTTAGAACACGGGCAGAGTATAAGCCAGTTGGAACACTGAGTTCAGTGCACGTCCATCCCCAAATGCTTCCAAAACATATAATTGCACTTAGGGTGAAGTCTCATAGGTGGCAGTGTGTTCCCAGTTAAGGAAAGCATTTAGAACAAGGCCAGACTAGAAGCTTGTTGGATCCTCTGTGTTGAAGGGACACAAAGACGCTTAGGCTTCCAAAAGGGAAACGCGATCTTAAAGTGACGATTCAAAAATGGCACTGTGTTCCCAGTTGTGGAACGAAGTTAGAACCTGCGTGCACTCTAGGCAAGTTGCCTACTCTAAGTGCAAGCCCGCTTCCTGATGCTGCCAGGACGTACACTCGATCTTTGGTGAAGATTCCTATGTGGCTGTGTGTTCCCAGTTGTGGGAAGACGTGAGAACAAGGCGCACTATAGCCATGTTGCATACTCTAATGTAAGTGCATGCCAAGTCCCTTATGCTCCCAAAACGTCTAATCGCCCTTAGCGTTAAGTCTCCTATGTGGCAGTGAGTTCCCCGTTGAGGGAAGGTGTTAGTACACGGGCGGACTCTAGACAGGTTGGAGACTCTGAGTTAAGAGCTTGCCAGTGCGCTTCTACTTCCAAAACGTAAAATCCTGCTGCATACGAAAACCCATTCTCGCAGTGTTTTCCCAGGTGAGGAAAGAAGTTAGAACAAGGACGGACTGTAGGCAAGTTGGATTCTCAGAAGGACATGCACACCAAGTCCCTTAGACTTCCAAAACCTACCGTCGCTCTTCAGGTGAAGTCTCCTAAAGGGCAGTGTGTTCACAGTTCAGGAAAGAACTTAGAACTCAGGAGGACATAAGCAAGTTGGAAGCTCTAAGGAAAAATGCAGGCTAAGGCCCTGAGGCTTCCAAAACGTAAAAAGGCTCTTAAGGCGAAGAGGCCTCAGCGGCCCTGGGTTCCCAGTTCAGGAAAGAACTTAGAACAAGGGCAGACTACAAGCCAGTTGGATACTCTGAGTTCAGTGCACGTCCAGTCCGTTCTGTTTTCAAAACGTACAATCGCACTTCAGGTGAAGTCTCATCAGTGGCTCTGTGTTCCCACTTAAGGAAAGCATTTAGAACAAGGGCAGAGGAGAAGCTGGTTGGATCCTCTGAGTGACGGGCACACAAAGACGCTGAGGCTTCCAAAACGTAAACGCGATCTTAAAGTGAAGATTCAAGAATGACACTGTGTTCCCAGTTGTGGAAAGAAGTTAGAACTTGGGCGTCCTCTAGGCAAGTTGCATACTCTAAGTGAACTGCACGCCAAGACCCTTATGCTTGCAAAACGCAAACTCTATCTTTAGAGGATATTCATATGTGGCTGTGTGTTCCCAGTTGTTTAAAGATGGGAGAACAAGGCCGCACTCTAGGCAAGTTGTATACTCTAAGGGAAGGGCAGGCCAAGTCCCAAATGCTTCCAAAACGTATAATCGCTCTGAAGGTTAAGTCTCATAGGTGGCAGTGAGGTCCCAGGTAAGGAGAGATCTTACAACAAGGGCCGATTGTAAGGATTTTCAATACTCTTTAAGTTAAATTGAAGTGAAGCCCCTTATGCTTCCAAAACC
This sequence comes from Meles meles, assembly GCF_922984935.1. Classification (NCBI taxonomy): domain Eukaryota; kingdom Metazoa; phylum Chordata; class Mammalia; order Carnivora; family Mustelidae; genus Meles; species Meles meles. Next base: position 282,118 of record NW_025721206.1, read on the forward strand.
TACAAACGCCCTGAAGATGAACACTCCTAAATCGCAATGTTTCCAGGGGAGGACAAGTGTTAGAACAAGGGCGGTCTCTGGGCAGGTTGGACACTCTCAGCTAAGTGCTCACCAATGCGCTTCTGCTTCCAAAACGTCAAATCCCGCTGCATACGAAAACCCATTCTGGCAGTGTTTCCCCAGTTGAGGAAAGAAGTTAGAACAAGGACGGACTGTAGGCAAGTTGGATCATCTGAAGGAAGTGCACACCAAGTCCCATAGACTTCCCAATCCTATCATCGCTCTTAAGGTGAAGTCTCCTAAGTGGCATTGTGTTCACAGTTCAGGAAAGAACTTAGAACAAAGGCGAACATAAGCCAGTTGGAAGCTCTGAGTCAAATGCAGGCTATGGCCCTGACGCTTCCAAAACGTATGAAGGTTCCTAAGGCGAAGAGGCCGAAGCGGCCCTGGGTTGCCCGTTCAGGAAAGAACTTAGAACACGGGCAGAGTATAAGCCAGTTGGAACACTGAGTTCAGTGCACGTCCATCCCCAAATGCTTCCAAAACATATAATTGCACTTAGGGTGAAGTCTCATAGGTGGCAGTGTGTTCCCAGTTAAGGAAAGAATTTAGAACAAGGCCAGACTAGAAGCTTGTTGGATCCTCTGTGTTGAAGGGACACAAAGACGCTTAGGCTTCCAAAAGGGAAACGCGATCTTAAAGTGACGATTCAAAAATGGCACTGTGTTCCCAGTTGTGGAACGAAGTTAGAACCTGCGTGCACTATAGGCAAGTTGCCTACTCTAAGTGCAAGCCCGCTTCCTGATGCTGCCAGGACGTACACTCGATCTTTGGTGAAGATTCCTATGTGGCTGTGTGTTCCCAGTTGTGGGAAGACGTGAGAACAAGGCGCACTATAGCCATGTTGCATACTCTAATGTAAGTGCATGCCATGTCCCTTATGCTCCCAAAACGTCTAATCGCCCTTAGCGTTAAGTCTCCTATGTGGCAGTGAGTTCCCAGTTGAGGAAAGGTGTTAGTACACGGGCGGACTCTAGACAGGTTGGAGACTCTGAGTTAAGAGCTTGCCAGTGCGCTTCTACTTCCAAAACGTAAAATCCAGCGGTATACGGAAACCCATTCTCGCAGTGTTTTCCCAGGTGAGGAAAGAAGTTAGAACAAGGACGGACTGTAGGCAAGTTGGATCATCTGAAGGAAGTGCACACCGAGTCCCACAGACTTCCCAATCCTATCATCGCTCTTAAGGTGAAGTCTCCTAAGTGGCATTGTGTTCACAGTTCAGGAAAGAACTTAGAACAAAGGCGAACATAAGCCAGTTGGAAGCTCGGAGTCAAAGGCAGGCTATGGCCCTGACGCTTCCAAAACGTATGAAGGCTCCTAAGGCGAAGAGGCCGAAGCGGCCTTGGGTTGCCCGTTCAGGAAAGAACTTAGAACACGGGCAGAGTATAAGCCAGTTGGAACACTGAGTTCAGTGCACGTCCATCCCCAAATGCTTCCAAAACATATAATTGCACTTAGGGTGAAGTCTCATAGGTGGCAGTGTGTTCCCAGTTAAGGAAAGAATTTAGAACAAGGCCAGACTAGAAGCTTGTTGGATCCTCTGTGTTGAAGGGACACAAAGACGCTTAGGCTTCCAAAAGGGAAACGCGATCTTAAAGTGACGATTCAAAAATGGCACTGTGTTCCCAGTTGTGGAACGAAGTTAGAACCTGCGTGCACTATAGGCAAGTTGCCTACTCTAAGTGCAAGCCCGCTTCCTGATGCTGCCAGGACGTACACTCGATCTTTGGTGAAGATTCCTATGTGGCTCTGTGTTCCCAGTTGTGGGAAGACGTGAGAACAAGGCGCACTATAGCCATGTTGCATACTCTAATGTAAGTGCATGCCAAGTCCCTTATGCTCCCAAAACGTCTAATCGCCCTTAGCGTTAAGTCTCCTATGTAGCAGTGAGTTCCCAGTTGAGGAAAGGTGTTAGTACAAGGGCGGACTCTAGACAGGTTGGAGACTCTGAGTTAAGAGCTTGCCAGTGCGCTTCTACTTCCAAAACGTAAAATCCTGCTGCATACGAAAACCCATTCTCGCAGTGTTTTCCCAGGTGAGGAAAGAAGTTAGAACAAGGACGGACTGTAGGCAAGTTGGATTCTCAGAAGGACATGCACACCAAGTCCCTTAGACTTCCAAAACCTACCATCGCTCTTCAGGTGAAGTCTCCTAAGGGGCAGTGTGTTCACAGTTCAGGAAAGAACTTAGAACTCAGGAGGACATAAGCAAGTTGGAAGCTCTAAGGAAAAATGCAGGCTAAGGCCCTGAGGCTTCCAAAACGTAAAAAGGCTCTTAAGGCGAAGAGGCCTCAGCGGCCCTGGGTTCCCAGTTCAGGAAAGAACTTAGAACAAGGGCAGACTACAAGCCAGTTGGATACTCTGAGTTCAGTGCACGTCCAGTCCGTTCTGTTTTCAAAACGTACAATCGCACTTCAGGTGAAGTCTCATCAGTGGCTCTGTGTTCCCACTTAAGGAAAGCATTTAGAACAAGGGCAGAGGAGAAGCTGGTTGGATCCTCTGAGTGACGGGCACACAAAGACGCTGAGGCTTCCAAAACGTAAACGCGATCTTAAAGTGAAGATTCAAGAATGACACTGTGTTCCCAGTTGTGGAAAGAAGTTAGAACTTGGGCGTCCTCTAGGCAAGTTGCATACTCTAAGTGAACTGCACGCCAAGACCCTTATGCTTGCAAAACGCAAACTCTATCTTTAGAGGATATTCATATGTGGCTGTGTGTTCCCAGTTGTTTAAAGATGGGAGAACAAGGCCGCACTCTAGGCAAGTTGTATACTCTAAGGGAAGGGCAGGCCAAGTCCCGAATGCTTCCAAAACGTATAATCGCTCTGAAGGTTAAGTCTCATAGGTGGCAGTGAGGTCCCAGGTAAGGAGAGATCTTACAACAAGGGCCGATTGTAAGGATTTTCAATACTCTTTAAGTTAAATTGAAGTGAAGCCCCTTATGCTTCCAAAACCTACAAACGCCCTGAAGATGAACACTCCTAAATGGCAATGTTTCCAGTGGAGGACAAGTGTTAGAACAAGGGCGGTCTCTGGGCAGGTTGGACACTCTCAGCTAAGTGCTCACCAATGCGCTTCTGCTTCCAAAACGTCAAATCCCGCTGCATACCAAAACCCATTCTGGCAGTGTTTCCCCAGTTGAGGAAAGACGTTAGAACAAGGACGGACTGTAGGCAAGTTGGATCATCTGAAGGAAGTGCACACCAAGTCCCATAGACTTCCCAATCCTATCATCGCTCTTAAGGTGAAGTCTCCTAAGGGGCAGTGTGTTCACAGTTCAGGAAAGAACTTAGAACAAAGGCGAACATAAGCCAGTTGGAAGCTCTGAGTCAAATGCAGGCTATGGCCCTGACGCTTCCAAAACGTATGAAGGTTCCTAAGGCGAAGAGGCCGAAGCGGCCCTGGGTTGCCCGTTTAGGAAAGAACTTAGAACACGGGCAGAGTATAAGCCAGTTGGAACACTGAGTTCAGTGCACGTCCATCCCCAAATGCTTCCAAAACATATAATTGCACTTAGGGTGAAGTCTCATAGGTGGCAGTGTGTTCCCAGTTAAGGAAAGAATTTAGAACAAGGCCAGACTAGAAGCTTGTTGGATCCTCTGTGTTGAAGGGACACAAAGACGCTTAGGCTTCCAAAAGGGAAACGCGATCTTAAAGTGACGATTCAAAAATGGCACTGTGTTCCCAGTTGTGGAACGAAGTTAGAACCTGCGTGCACTCTAGGCAAGTTGCCTACTCTAAGTGCAAGCCCGCTTCCTGATGCTGCCAGGACGTACACTCGATCTTTGGTGAAGATTCCTATGTGGCTCTGTGTTCCCAGTTGTGGGAAGACGTGAGAACAAGCCGCACTATAGCCATGTTGCATACTCTAATGTAAGTGCATGCCAAGTCCCTTATGCTCCCAAAACGTCTAATCGCCCTTAGCGTTAAGTCTCCTAAGTGGCAGTGAGTTCCCAGTTGAGGGAAGGTGTTAGTACACGGGCGGACTCTAGACAGGTTGGAGACTCTGAGTTAAGAGCTTGCCAGTGCGCTTCTACTTCCAAAACGTAAAATCCAGCGGTATACGAAAACCCATTCTCGCAGTGTTTTCCCAGGTGAGGAAAGAAGTTAGAACAAGGACGGACTGTACGCAAGTTGGATCATCTGAAGGAAGTGCACACCGAGTCCCACAGACTTCCCAATCCTATCATCGCTCTTAAGGTGAAGTCTCCTAAGTGGCATTGTGTTCACAGTTCAGGAAAGAACTTAGAACAAAGGCGAACATAAGCCAGTTGGAAGCTCGGAGTCAAAGGCAGGCTATGGCCCTGACGCTTCCAAAACGTATGAAGGCTCCTAAGGCGAAGAGGCCGAAGCGGCCCTGGGTTGCCCGTTCAGGAAAGAACTTAGAACACGGGCAGAGTATAAGCCAGTTGGAACACTGAGTTCAGTGCACGTCCATCCCCAAATGCTTCCAAAACATATAATTGCACTTAGGGTGAAGTCTCATAGGTGGCAGTGTGTTCCCAGTTAAGGAAAGAATTTAGAACAAGGCCAGACTAGAAGCTTGTTGGATCCTCTGTGTTGAAGGGACACAAAGACGCTTAGGCTTCCAAAAGGGAAACGCGATCTTAAAGTGACGATTCAAAAATGGCACTGTGTTCCCAGTTGTGGAACGAAGTTAGAACCTGCGTGCACTCTAGGCAAGTTGCCTACTCTAAGTGCAAGCCCGCTTCCTGATGCTGCCAGGACGTACACTCGATCTTTGGTGAAGATTCCTATGTGGCTGTGTGTTCCCAGTTGTGGGAAGACGTGAGAACAAGGCGCACTATAGCCATGTTGCATACTCTAATGTAAGTGCATGCCAAGTCCCTTATGCTCCCAAAACGTCTAATCGCCCTTAGCGTTAAGTCTCCTATGTGGCAGTGAGTTCCCCGTTGAGGGAAGGTGTTAGTACACGGGCGGACTCTAGACAGGTTGGAGACTCTGAGTTAAGAGCTTGCCAGTGCGCTTCTACTTCCAAAACGTAAAATCCTGCTGCATACGAAAACCCATTCTCGCAGTGTTTTCCCAGGTGAGGAAAGAAGTTAGAACAAGGACGGACTGTAGGCAAGTTGGATTCTCAGAAGGACATGCACACCAAGTCCCTTAGACTTCCAAAACCTACCATCGCTCTTCAGGTGAAGTCTCCTAAAGGGCAGTGTGTTCACAGTTCAGGAAAGAACTTAGAACTCAGGAGGACATAAGCAAGTTGGAAGCTCTAAGGAAAAATGCAGGCTAAGGCCCTGAGGCTTCCAAAACGTAAAAAGGCTCTTAAGGCGAAGAGGCCTCAGCGGCCCTGGGTTCCCAGTTCAGGAAAGAACTTAGAACAAGGGCAGACTACAAGCCAGTTGGATACTCTGAGTTCAGTGCACGTCCAGTCCGTTCTGTTTTCAAAACGTACAATCGCACTTCAGGTGAAGTCTCATCAGTGGCTCTGTGTTCCCACTTAAGGAAAGCATTTAGAACAAGGGCAGAGGAGAAGCTGGTTGGATCCTCTGAGTGACGGGCACACAAAGACGCTGAGGCTTCCAAAACGTAAACGCGATCTTAAAGTGAAGATTCAAGAATGACACTGTGTTCCCAGTTGTGGAAAGAAGTTAGAACTTGGGCGTCCTCTAGGCAAGTTGCATACTCTAAGTGAACTGCACGCCAAGACCCTTATGCTTGCAAAACGCAAACTCTATCTTTAGAGGATATTCATATGTGGCTGTGTGTTCCCAGTTGTTTAAAGATGGGAGAACAAGGCCGCACTCTAGGCAAGTTGTATACTCTAAGGGAAGGGCAGGCCAAGTCCCAAATGCTTCCAAAACGTATAATCGCTCTGAAGGTTAAGTCTCATAGGTGGCAGTGAGGTCCCAGGTAAGGAGAGATCTTACAACAAGGGCCGATTGTAAGGATTTTCAATACTCTTTAAGTTAAATTGAAGTGAAGCCCCTTATGCTTCCAAAACCTACAAACGCCCTGAAGATGAACACTCCTAAATCGCAATGTTTCCAGGGGAGGACAAGTGTTAGAACAAGGGCGGTCTCTGGGCAGGTTGGACACTCTCAGCTAAGTGCTCACCAATGCGCTTCTGCTTCCAAAACGTCAAATCCCGCTGCATACGAAAACCCATTCTGGCAGTGTTTCCCCAGTTGAGGAAAGAAGTTAGAACAAGGACGGACTGTAGGCAAGTTGGATCATCTGAAGGAAGTGCACACCGAGTCCCACAGACTTCCCAATCCTATCATCGCTCTTAAGGTGAAGTCTCCTAAGTGGCATTGTGTTCACAGTTCAGGAAAGAACTTAGAACAAAGGCGAACATAAGCCAGTTGGAAGCTCGGAGTCAAAGGCAGGCTATGGCCCTGACGCTTCCAAAACGTATGAAGGCTCCTAAGGCGAAGAGGCCGAAGCGGCCCTGGGTTGCCCGTTCAGGAAAGAACTTAGAACACGGGCAGAGTATAAGCCAGTTGGAACACTGAGTTCAGTGCACGTCCATCCCCAAATGCTTCCAAAACATATAATTGCACTTAGGGTGAAGTCTCATAGGTGGCAGTGTGTTCCCAGTTAAGGAAAGAATTTAGAACAAGGCCAGACTAGAAGCTTGTTGGATCCTCTGTGTTGAAGGGACACAAAGACGCTTAGGCTTCCAAAAGGGAAACGCGATCTTAAAGTGACGATTCAAAAATGGCACTGTGTTCCCAGTTGTGGAACGAAGTTAGAACCTGCGTGCACTATAGGCAAGTTGCCTACTCTAAGTGCAAGCCCGCTTCCTGATGCTGCCAGGACGTACACTCGATCTTTGGTGAAGATTCCTATGTGGCTGTGTGTTCCCAGTTGTGGGAAGACGTGAGAACAAGGCGCACTATAGCCATGTTGCATACTCTAATGTAAGTGCATGCCATGTCCCTTATGCTCCCAAAACGTCTAATCGCCCTTAGCGTTAAGTCTCCTATGTGGCAGTGAGTTCCCAGTTGAGGAAAGGTGTTAGTACACGGGCGGACTCTAGACAGGTTGGAGACTCTGAGTTAAGAGCTTGCCAGTGCGCTTCTACTTCCAAAACGTAAAATCCAGCGGTATACGGAAACCCATTCTCGCAGTGTTTTCCCAGGTGAGGAAAGAAGTTAGAACAAGGACGGACTGTAGGCAAGTTGGATCATCTGAAGGAAGTGCACACCGAGTCCCACAGACTTCCCAATCCTATCATCGCTCTTAAGGTGAAGTCTCCTAAGTGGCATTGTGTTCACAGTTCAGGAAAGAACTTAGAACAAAGGCGAACATAAGCCAGTTGGAAGCTCGGAGTCAAAGGCAGGCTATGGCCCTGACGCTTCCAAAACGTATGAAGGCTCCTAAGGCGAAGAGGCCGAAGCGGCCTTGGGTTGCCCGTTCAGGAAAGAACTTAGAACACGGGCAGAGTATAAGCCAGTTGGAACACTGAGTTCAGTGCACGTCCATCCCCAAATGCTTCCAAAACATATAATTGCACTTAGGGTGAAGTCTCATAGGTGGCAGTGTGTTCCCAGTTAAGGAAAGAATTTAGAACAAGGCCAGACTAGAAGCTTGTTGGATCCTCTGTGTTGAAGGGACACAAAGACGCTTAGGCTTCCAAAAGGGAAACGCGATCTTAAAGTGACGATTCAAAAATGGCACTGTGTTCCCAGTTGTGGAACGAAGTTAGAACCTGCGTGCACTATAGGCAAGTTGCCTACTCTAAGTGCAAGCCCGCTTCCTGATGCTGCCAGGACGTACACTCGATCTTTGGTGAAGATTCCTATGTGGCTCTGTGTTCCCAGTTGTGGGAAGACGTGAGAACAAGGCGCACTATAGCCATGTTGCATACTCTAATGTAAGTGCATGCCAAGTCCCTTATGCTCCCAAAACGTCTAATCGCCCTTAGCGTTAAGTCTCCTATGTAGCAGTGAGTTCCCAGTTGAGGAAAGGTGTTAGTACAAGGGCGGACTCTAGACAGGTTGGAGACTCTGAGTTAAGAGCTTGCCAGTGCGCTTCTACTTCCAAAACGTAAAATCCTGCTGCATACGAAAACCCATTCTCGCAGTGTTTTCCCAGGTGAGGAAAGAAGTTAGAACAAGGACGGACTGTAGGCAAGTTGGATTCTCAGAAGGACATGCACACCAAGTCCCTTAGACTTCCAAAACCTACCATCGCTCTTCAGGTGAAGTCTCCTAAGGGGCAGTGTGTTCACAGTTCAGGAAAGAACTTAGAACTCAGGAGGACATAAGCAAGTTGGAAGCTCTAAGGAAAAATGCAGGCTAAGGCCCTGAGGCTTCCAAAACGTAAAAAGGCTCTTAAGGCGAAGAGGCCTCAGCGGCCCTGGGTTCCCAGTTCAGGAAAGAACTTAGAACAAGGGCAGACTACAAGCCAGTTGGATACTCTGAGTTCAGTGCACGTCCAGTCCGTTCTGTTTTCAAAACGTACAATCGCACTTCAGGTGAAGTCTCATCAGTGGCTCTGTGTTCCCACTTAAGGAAAGCATTTAGAACAAGGGCAGAGGAGAAGCTGGTTGGATCCTCTGAGTGACGGGCACACAAAGACGCTGAGGCTTCCAAAACGTAAACGCGATCTTAAAGTGAAGATTCAAGAATGACACTGTGTTCCCAGTTGTGGAAAGAAGTTAGAACTTGGGCGTCCTCTAGGCAAGTTGCATACTCTAAGTGAACTGCACGCCAAGACCCTTATGCTTGCAAAACGCAAACTCTATCTTTAGAGGATATTCATATGTGGCTGTGTGTTCCCAGTTGTTTAAAGATGGGAGAACAAGGCCGCACTCTAGGCAAGTTGTATACTCTAAGGGAAGGGCAGGCCAAGTCCCGAATGCTTCCAAAACGTATAATCGCTCTGAAGGTTAAGTCTCATAGGTGGCAGTGAGGTCCCAGGTAAGGAGAGATCTTACAACAAGGGCCGATTGTAAGGATTTTCAATACTCTTTAAGTTAAATTGAAGTGAAGCCCCTTATGCTTCCAAAACCTACAAACGCCCTGAAGATGAACACTCCTAAATGGCAATGTTTCCAGTGGAGGACAAGTGTTAGAACAAGGGCGGTCTCTGGGCAGGTTGGACACTCTCAGCTAAGTGCTCACCAATGCGCTTCTGCTTCCAAAACGTCAAATCCCGCTGCATACCAAAACCCATTCTGGCAGTGTTTCCCCAGTTGAGGAAAGACGTTAGAACAAGGACGGACTGTAGGCAAGTTGGATCATCTGAAGGAAGTGCACACCAAGTCCCATAGACTTCCCAATCCTATCATCGCTCTTAAGGTGAAGTCTCCTAAGGGGCAGTGTGTTCACAGTTCAGGAAAGAACTTAGAACAAAGGCGAACATAAGCCAGTTGGAAGCTCTGAGTCAAATGCAGGCTATGGCCCTGACGCTTCCAAAACGTATGAAGGTTCCTAAGGCGAAGAGGCCGAAGCGGCCCTGGGTTGCCCGTTTAGGAAAGAACTTAGAACACGGGCAGAGTATAAGCCAGTTGGAACACTGAGTTCAGTGCACGTCCATCCCCAAATGCTTCCAAAACATATAATTGCACTTAGGGTGAAGTCTCATAGGTGGCAGTGTGTTCCCAGTTAAGGAAAGAATTTAGAACAAGGCCAGACTAGAAGCTTGTTGGATCCTCTGTGTTGAAGGGACACAAAGACGCTTAGGCTTCCAAAAGGGAAACGCGATCTTAAAGTGACGATTCAAAAATGGCACTGTGTTCCCAGTTGTGGAACGAAGTTAGAACCTGCGTGCACTCTAGGCAAGTTGCCTACTCTAAGTGCAAGCCCGCTTCCTGATGCTGCCAGGACGTACACTCGATCTTTGGTGAAGATTCCTATGTGGCTCTGTGTTCCCAGTTGTGGGAAGACGTGAGAACAAGCCGCACTATAGCCATGTTGCATACTCTAATGTAAGTGCATGCCAAGTCCCTTATGCTCCCAAAACGTCTAATCGCCCTTAGCGTTAAGTCTCCTAAGTGGCAGTGAGTTCCCAGTTGAGGGAAGGTGTTAGTACACGGGCGGACTCTAGACAGGTTGGAGACTCTGAGTTAAGAGCTTGCCAGTGCGCTTCTACTTCCAAAACGTAAAATCCAGCGGTATACGAAAACCCATTCTCGCAGTGTTTTCCCAGGTGAGGAAAGAAGTTAGAACAAGGACGGACTGTACGCAAGTTGGATCATCTGAAGGAAGTGCACACCGAGTCCCACAGACTTCCCAATCCTATCATCGCTCTTAAGGTGAAGTCTCCTAAGTGGCATTGTGTTCACAGTTCAGGAAAGAACTTAGAACAAAGGCGAACATAAGCCAGTTGGAAGCTCGGAGTCAAAGGCAGGCTATGGCCCTGACGCTTCCAAAACGTATGAAGGCTCCTAAGGCGAAGAGGCCGAAGCGGCCCTGGGTTGCCCGTTCAGGAAAGAACTTAGAACACGGGCAGAGTATAAGCCAGTTGGAACACTGAGTTCAGTGCACGTCCATCCCCAAATGCTTCCAAAACATATAATTGCACTTAGGGTGAAGTCTCATAGGTGGCAGTGTGTTCCCAGTTAAGGAAAGAATTTAGAACAAGGCCAGACTAGAAGCTTGTTGGATCCTCTGTGTTGAAGGGACACAAAGACGCTTAGGCTTCCAAAAGGGAAACGCGATCTTAAAGTGACGATTCAAAAATGGCACTGTGTTCCCAGTTGTGGAACGAAGTTAGAACCTGCGTGCACTCTAGGCAAGTTGCCTACTCTAAGTGCAAGCCCGCTTCCTGATGCTGCCAGGACGTACACTCGATCTTTGGTGAAGATTCCTATGTGGCTGTGTGTTCCCAGTTGTGGGAAGACGTGAGAACAAGGCGCACTATAGCCATGTTGCATACTCTAATGTAAGTGCATGCCAAGTCCCTTATGCTCCCAAAACGTCTAATCGCCCTTAGCGTTAAGTCTCCTATGTGGCAGTGAGTTCCCCGTTGAGGGAAGGTGTTAGTACACGGGCGGACTCTAGACAGGTTGGAGACTCTGAGTTAAGAGCTTGCCAGTGCGCTTCTACTTCCAAAACGTAAAATCCTGCTGCATACGAAAACCCATTCTCGCAGTGTTTTCCCAGGTGAGGAAAGAAGTTAGAACAAGGACGGACTGTAGGCAAGTTGGATTCTCAGAAGGACATGCACACCAAGTCCCTTAGACTTCCAAAACCTACCATCGCTCTTCAGGTGAAGTCTCCTAAAGGGCAGTGTGTTCACAGTTCAGGAAAGAACTTAGAACTCAGGAGGACATAAGCAAGTTGGAAGCTCTAAGGAAAAATGCAGGCTAAGGCCCTGAGGCTTCCAAAACGTAAAAAGGCTCTTAAGGCGAAGAGGCCTCAGCGGCCCTGGGTTCCCAGTTCAGGAAAGAACTTAGAACAAGGGCAGACTACAAGCCAGTTGGATACTCTGAGTTCAGTGCACGTCCAGTCCGTTCTGTTTTCAAAACGTACAATCGCACTTCAGGTGAAGTCTCATCAGTGGCTCTGTGTTCCCACTTAAGGAAAGCATTTAGAACAAGGGCAGAGGAGAAGCTGGTTGGATCCTCTGAGTGACGGGCACACAAAGACGCTGAGGCTTCCAAAACGTAAACGCGATCTTAAAGTGAAGATTCAAGAATGACACTGTGTTCCCAGTTGTGGAAAGAAGTTAGAACTTGGGCGTCCTCTAGGCAAGTTGCATACTCTAAGTGAACTGCACGCCAAGACCCTTATGCTTGCAAAACGCAAACTCTATCTTTAGAGGATATTCATATGTGGCTGTGTGTTCCCAGTTGTTTAAAGATGGGAGAACAAGGCCGCACTCTAGGCAAGTTGTATACTCTAAGGGAAGGGCAGGCCAAGTCCCAAATGCTTCCAAAACGTATAATCGCTCTGAAGGTTAAGTCTCATAGGTGGCAGTGAGGTCCCAGGTAAGGAGAGATCTTACAACAAGGGCCGATTGTAAGGATTTTCAATACTCTTTAAGTTAAATTGAAGTGAAGCCCCTTATGCTTCCAAAACCTACAAACGCCCTGAAGATGAACACTCCTAAATCGCAATGTTTCCAGGGGAGGACAAGTGTTAGAACAAGGGCGGTCTCTGGGCAGGTTGGACACTCTCAGCTAAGTGCTCACCAATGCGCTTCTGCTTCCAAAACGTCAAATCCCGCTGCATACGAAAACCCATTCTGGCAGTGTTTCCCCAGTTGAGGAAAGAAGTTAGAACAAGGACGGACTGTAGGCAAGTTGGATCATCTGAAGGAAGTGCACACCGAGTCCCACAGACTTCCCAATCCTATCATCGCTCTTAAGGTGAAGTCTCCTAAGTGGCATTGTGTTCACAGTTCAGGAAAGAACTTAGAACAAAGGCGAACATAAGCCAGTTGGAAGCTCGGAGTCAAAGGCAGGCTATGGCCCTGACGCTTCCAAAACGTATGAAGGCTCCTAAGGCGAAGAGGCCGAAGCGGCCCTGGGTTGCCCGTTCAGGAAAGAACTTAGAACACGGGCAGAGTATAAGCCAGTTGGAACACTGAGTTCAGTGCACGTCCATCCCCAAATGCTTCCAAAACATATAATTGCACTTAGGGTGAAGTCTCATAGGTGGCAGTGTGTTCCCAGTTAAGGAAAGAATTTAGAACAAGGCCAGACTAGAAGCTTGTTGGATCCTCTGTGTTGAAGGGACACAAAGACGCTTAGGCTTCCAAAAGGGAAACGCGATCTTAAAGTGACGATTCAAAAATGGCACTGTGTTCCCAGTTGTGGAACGAAGTTAGAACCTGCGTGCACTATAGGCAAGTTGCCTACTCTAAGTGCAAGCCCGCTTCCTGATGCTGCCAGGACGTACACTCGATCTTTGGTGAAGATTCCTATGTGGCTGTGTGTTCCCAGTTGTGGGAAGACGTGAGAACAAGGCGCACTATAGCCATGTTGCATACTCTAATGTAAGTGCATGCCATGTCCCTTATGCTCCCAAAACGTCTAATCGCCCTTAGCGTTAAGTCTCCTATGTGGCAGTGAGTTCCCAGTTGAGGAAAGGTGTTAGTACACGGGCGGACTCTAGACAGGTTGGAGACTCTGAGTTAAGAGCTTGCCAGTGCGCTTCTACTTCCAAAACGTAAAATCCAGCGGTATACGGAAACCCATTCTCGCAGTGTTTTCCCAGGTGAGGAAAGAAGTTAGAACAAGGACGGACTGTAGGCAAGTTGGATCATCTGAAGGAAGTGCACACCGAGTCCCACAGACTTCCCAATCCTATCATCGCTCTTAAGGTGAAGTCTCCTAAGTGGCATTGTGTTCACAGTTCAGGAAAGAACTTAGAACAAAGGCGAACATAAGCCAGTTGGAAGCTCGGAGTCAAAGGCAGGCTATGGCCCTGACGCTTCCAAAACGTATGAAGGCTCCTAAGGCGAAGAGGCCGAAGCGGCCTTGGGTTGCCCGTTCAGGAAAGAACTTAGAACACGGGCAGAGTATAAGCCAGTTGGAACACTGAGTTCAGTGCACGTCCATCCCCAAATGCTTCCAAAACATATAATTGCACTTAGGGTGAAGTCTCATAGGTGGCAGTGTGTTCCCAGTTAAGGAAAGAATTTAGAACAAGGCCAGACTAGAAGCTTGTTGGATCCTCTGTGTTGAAGGGACACAAAGACGCTTAGGCTTCCAAAAGGGAAACGCGATCTTAAAGTGACGATTCAAAAATGGCACTGTGTTCCCAGTTGTGGAACGAAGTTAGAACCTGCGTGCACTATAGGCAAGTTGCCTACTCTAAGTGCAAGCCCGCTTCCTGATGCTGCCAGGACGTACACTCGATCTTTGGTGAAGATTCCTATGTGGCTCTGTGTTCCCAGTTGTGGGAAGACGTGAGAACAAGGCGCACTATAGCCATGTTGCATACTCTAATGTAAGTGCATGCCAAGTCCCTTATGCTCCCAAAACGTCTAATCGCCCTTAGCGTTAAGTCTCCTATGTAGCAGTGAGTTCCCAGTTGAGGAAAGGTGTTAGTACAAGGGCGGACTCTAGACAGGTTGGAGACTCTGAGTTAAGAGCTTGCCAGTGCGCTTCTACTTCCAAAACGTAAAATCCTGCTGCATACGAAAACCCATTCTCGCAGTGTTTTCCCAGGTGAGGAAAGAAGTTAGAACAAGGACGGACTGTAGGCAAGTTGGATTCTCAGAAGGACATGCACACCAAGTCCCTTAGACTTCCAAAACCTACCATCGCTCTTCAGGTGAAGTCTCCTAAGGGGCAGTGTGTTCACAGTTCAGGAAAGAACTTAGAACTCAGGAGGACATAAGCAAGTTGGAAGCTCTAAGGAAAAATGCAGGCTAAGGCCCTGAGGCTTCCAAAACGTAAAAAGGCTCTTAAGGCGAAGAGGCCTCAGCGGCCCTGGGTTCCCAGTTCAGGAAAGAACTTAGAACAAGGGCAGACTACAAGCCAGTTGGATACTCTGAGTTCAGTGCACGTCCAGTCCGTTCTGTTTTCAAAACGTACAATCGCACTTCAGGTGAAGTCTCATCAGTGGCTCTGTGTTCCCACTTAAGGAAAGCATTTAGAACAAGGGCAGAGGAGAAGCTGGTTGGATCCTCTGAGTGACGGGCACACAAAGACGCTGAGGCTTCCAAAACGTAAACGCGATCTTAAAGTGAAGATTCAAGAATGACACTGTGTTCCCAGTTGTGGAAAGAAGTTAGAACTTGGGCGTCCTCTAGGCAAGTTGCATACTCTAAGTGAACTGCACGCCAAGACCCTTATGCTTGCAAAACGCAAACTCTATCTTTAGAGGATATTCATATGTGGCTGTGTGTTCCCAGTTGTTTAAAGATGGGAGAACAAGGCCGCACTCTAGGCAAGTTGTATACTCTAAGGGAAGGGCAGGCCAAGTCCCGAATGCTTCCAAAACGTATAATCGCTCTGAAGGTTAAGTCTCATAGGTGGCAGTGAGGTCCCAGGTAAGGAGAGATCTTACAACAAGGGCCGATTGTAAGGATTTTCAATACTCTTTAAGTTAAATTGAAGTGAAGCCCCTTATGCTTCCAAAACCTACAAACGCCCTGAAGATGAACACTCCTAAATGGCAATGTTTCCAGTGGAGGACAAGTGTTAGAACAAGGGCGGTCTCTGGGCAGGTTGGACACTCTCAGCTAAGTGCTCACCAATGCGCTTCTGCTTCCAAAACGTCAAATCCCGCTGCATACCAAAACCCATTCTGGCAGTGTTTCCCCAGTTGAGGAAAGACGTTAGAACAAGGACGGACTGTAGGCAAGTTGGATCATCTGAAGGAAGTGCACACCAAGTCCCATAGACTTCCCAATCCTATCATCGCTCTTAAGGTGAAGTCTCCTAAGGGGCAGTGTGTTCACAGTTCAGGAAAGAACTTAGAACAAAGGCGAACATAAGCCAGTTGGAAGCTCTGAGTCAAATGCAGGCTATGGCCCTGACGCTTCCAAAACGTATGAAGGTTCCTAAGGCGAAGAGGCCGAAGCGGCCCTGGGTTGCCCGTTTAGGAAAGAACTTAGAACACGGGCAGAGTATAAGCCAGTTGGAACACTGAGTTCAGTGCACGTCCATCCCCAAATGCTTCCAAAACATATAATTGCACTTAGGGTGAAGTCTCATAGGTGGCAGTGTGTTCCCAGTTAAGGAAAGAATTTAGAACAAGGCCAGACTAGAAGCTTGTTGGATCCTCTGTGTTGAAGGGACACAAAGACGCTTAGGCTTCCAAAAGGGAAACGCGATCTTAAAGTGACGATTCAAAAATGGCACTGTGTTCCCAGTTGTGGAACGAAGTTAGAACCTGCGTGCACTCTAGGCAAGTTGCCTACTCTAAGTGCAAGCCCGCTTCCTGATGCTGCCAGGACGTACACTCGATCTTTGGTGAAGATTCCTATGTGGCTCTGTGTTCCCAGTTGTGGGAAGACGTGAGAACAAGCCGCACTATAGCCATGTTGCATACTCTAATGTAAGTGCATGCCAAGTCCCTTATGCTCCCAAAACGTCTAATCGCCCTTAGCGTTAAGTCTCCTAAGTGGCAGTGAGTTCCCAGTTGAGGGAAGGTGTTAGTACACGGGCGGACTCTAGACAGGTTGGAGACTCTGAGTTAAGAGCTTGCCAGTGCGCTTCTACTTCCAAAACGTAAAATCCAGCGGTATACGAAAACCCATTCTCGCAGTGTTTTCCCAGGTGAGGAAAGAAGTTAGAACAAGGACGGACTGTACGCAAGTTGGATCATCTGAAGGAAGTGCACACCGAGTCCCACAGACTTCCCAATCCTATCATCGCTCTTAAGGTGAAGTCTCCTAAGTGGCATTGTGTTCACAGTTCAGGAAAGAACTTAGAACAAAGGCGAACATAAGCCAGTTGGAAGCTCGGAGTCAAAGGCAGGCTATGGCCCTGACGCTTCCAAAACGTATGAAGGCTCCTAAGGCGAAGAGGCCGAAGCGGCCCTGGGTTGCCCGTTCAGGAAAGAACTTAGAACACGGGCAGAGTATAAGCCAGTTGGAACACTGAGTTCAGTGCACGTCCATCCCCAAATGCTTCCAAAACATATAATTGCACTTAGGGTGAAGTCTCATAGGTGGCAGTGTGTTCCCAGTTAAGGAAAGAATTTAGAACAAGGCCAGACTAGAAGCTTGTTGGATCCTCTGTGTTGAAGGGACACAAAGACGCTTAGGCTTCCAAAAGGGAAACGCGATCTTAAAGTGACGATTCAAAAATGGCACTGTGTTCCCAGTTGTGGAACGAAGTTAGAACCTGCGTGCACTCTAGGCAAGTTGCCTACTCTAAGTGCAAGCCCGCTTCCTGATGCTGCCAGGACGTACACTCGATCTTTGGTGAAGATTCCTATGTGGCTGTGTGTTCCCAGTTGTGGGAAGACGTGAGAACAAGGCGCACTATAGCCATGTTGCATACTCTAATGTAAGTGCATGCCAAGTCCCTTATGCTCCCAAAACGTCTAATCGCCCTTAGCGTTAAGTCTCCTATGTGGCAGTGAGTTCCCCGTTGAGGGAAGGTGTTAGTACACGGGCGGACTCTAGACAGGTTGGAGACTCTGAGTTAAGAGCTTGCCAGTGCGCTTCTACTTCCAAAACGTAAAATCCTGCTGCATACGAAAACCCATTCTCGCAGTGTTTTCCCAGGTGAGGAAAGAAGTTAGAACAAGGACGGACTGTAGGCAAGTTGGATTCTCAGAAGGACATGCACACCAAGTCCCTTAGACTTCCAAAACCTACCATCGCTCTTCAGGTGAAGTCTCCTAAAGGGCAGTGTGTTCACAGTTCAGGAAAGAACTTAGAACTCAGGAGGACATAAGCAAGTTGGAAGCTCTAAGGAAAAATGCAGGCTAAGGCCCTGAGGCTTCCAAAACGTAAAAAGGCTCTTAAGGCGAAGAGGCCTCAGCGGCCCTGGGTTCCCAGTTCAGGAAAGAACTTAGAACAAGGGCAGACTACAAGCCAGTTGGATACTCTGAGTTCAGTGCACGTCCAGTCCGTTCTGTTTTCAAAACGTACAATCGCACTTCAGGTGAAGTCTCATCAGTGGCTCTGTGTTCCCACTTAAGGAAAGCATTTAGAACAAGGGCAGAGGAGAAGCTGGTTGGATCCTCTGAGTGACGGGCACACAAAGACGCTGAGGCTTCCAAAACGTAAACGCGATCTTAAAGTGAAGATTCAAGAATGACACTGTGTTCCCAGTTGTGGAAAGAAGTTAGAACTTGGGCGTCCTCTAGGCAAGTTGCATACTCTAAGTGAACTGCACGCCAAGACCCTTATGCTTGCAAAACGCAAACTCTATCTTTAGAGGATATTCATATGTGGCTGTGTGTTCCCAGTTGTTTAAAGATGGGAGAACAAGGCCGCACTCTAGGCAAGTTGTATACTCTAAGGGAAGGGCAGGCCAAGTCCCAAATGCTTCCAAAACGTATAATCGCTCTGAAGGTTAAGTCTCATAGGTGGCAGTGAGGTCCCAGGTAAGGAGAGATCTTACAACAAGGGCCGATTGTAAGGATTTTCAATACTCTTTAAGTTAAATTGAAGTGAAGCCCCTTATGCTTCCAAAACCTACAAACGCCCTGAAGATGAACACTCCTAAATCGCAATGTTTCCAGGGGAGGACAAGTGTTAGAACAAGGGCGGTCTCTGGGCAGGTTGGACACTCTCAGCTAAGTGCTCACCAATGCGCTTCTGCTTCCAAAACGTCAAATCCCGCTGCATACGAAAACCCATTCTGGCAGTGTTTCCCCAGTTGAGGAAAGAAGTTAGAACAAGGACGGACTGTAGGCAAGTTGGATCATCTGAAGGAAGTGCACACCGAGTCCCACAGACTTCCCAATCCTATCATCGCTCTTAAGGTGAAGTCTCCTAAGTGGCATTGTGTTCACAGTTCAGGAAAGAACTTAGAACAAAGGCGAACATAAGCCAGTTGGAAGCTCGGAGTCAAAGGCAGGCTATGGCCCTGACGCTTCCAAAACGTATGAAGGCTCCTAAGGCGAAGAGGCCGAAGCGGCCCTGGGTTGCCCGTTCAGGAAAGAACTTAGAACACGGGCAGAGTATAAGCCAGTTGGAACACTGAGTTCAGTGCACGTCCATCCCCAAATGCTTCCAAAACATATAATTGCACTTAGGGTGAAGTCTCATAGGTGGCAGTGTGTTCCCAGTTAAGGAAAGAATTTAGAACAAGGCCAGACTAGAAGCTTGTTGGATCCTCTGTGTTGAAGGGACACAAAGACGCTTAGGCTTCCAAAAGGGAAACGCGATCTTAAAGTGACGATTCAAAAATGGCACTGTGTTCCCAGTTGTGGAACGAAGTTAGAACCTGCGTGCACTATAGGCAAGTTGCCTACTCTAAGTGCAAGCCCGCTTCCTGATGCTGCCAGGACGTACACTCGATCTTTGGTGAAGATTCCTATGTGGCTGTGTGTTCCCAGTTGTGGGAAGACGTGAGAACAAGGCGCACTATAGCCATGTTGCATACTCTAATGTAAGTGCATGCCATGTCCCTTATGCTCCCAAAACGTCTAATCGCCCTTAGCGTTAAGTCTCCTATGTGGCAGTGAGTTCCCAGTTGAGGAAAGGTGTTAGTACACGGGCGGACTCTAGACAGGTTGGAGACTCTGAGTTAAGAGCTTGCCAGTGCGCTTCTACTTCCAAAACGTAAAATCCAGCGGTATACGGAAACCCATTCTCGCAGTGTTTTCCCAGGTGAGGAAAGAAGTTAGAACAAGGACGGACTGTAGGCAAGTTGGATCATCTGAAGGAAGTGCACACCGAGTCCACAGACTTCCCAATCCTATCATCGCTCTTAAGGTGAAGTCTCCTAAGTGGCATTGTGTTCACAGTTCAGGAAAGAACTTAGAACAAAGGCGAACATAAGCCAGTTGGAAGCTCGGAGTCAAAGGCAGGCTATGGCCCTGACGCTTCCAAAACGTATGAAGGCTCCTAAGGCGAAGAGGCCGAAGCGGCCTGGGTTGCCCGTTCAGGAAAGAACTTAGAACACGGGCAGAGTATAAGCCAGTTGGAACACTGAGTTCAGTGCACGTCCATCCCCAAATGCTTCCAAAACATATAATTGCACTTAGGGTGAAGTCTCATAGGTGGCAGTGTGTTCCCAGTTAAGGAAAGAATTTAGAACAAGGCCAGACTAGAAGCTTGTTGGATCCTCTGTGTTGAAGGGACACAAAGACGCTTAGGCTTCCAAAAGGGAAACGCGATCTTAAAGTGACGATTCAAAAATGGCACTGTGTTCCCAGTTGTGGAACGAAGTTAGAACCT